>NC_081361.1:28051684-28358015 GCF_030684315.1 Stegostoma tigrinum | reverse complement strand
CAGTACCCATATCCTGAAGGCCACATTAAGAGTTCACTATCCTACCTTTCAAAGTATTGTGCACAGTTTTCTATCACTTATCAATGGTATTACTTTGTTTTAACTTTAATTGTCAACAAAATTCTTCTTTCAGGAAGAAAGTATGTACGCCTTAGCATGTGGCCAGGTTGGGGTAGATTTTCTACTTTGTGGGTATTCAAGTCCACATTTTCCCTTTTGTATGAACTAGGTTGATATCAGGTTGAATAACGTTGTCATAAGTCCAGATTCTTGTGCCACTTGTATATGCAAAATGTTATCTCCCATCCGTATACTCCCTAACCATTAGAAAATGGAACAATATTCAACACTAATAATGCTAACTCTTGGTATTAGTGCGTCACTGTTAATTTGTCACAGGTTGAATGTGGCAAAATTCAAACTTCTGATACTCACAGCATCAACATACCTTCATTCTAGTTTAATTTGTTTGAAAGTTTGTCCAGAATGTAATGACGTTTCAATATTTCTGATGTGTTCCCCTTTCCATTTTGCAAACTGTTTTCAAGGAGAGGTGTTGAAGCAAACAGCACACCAACTAAAAGCTCTCAGCATCCAACATCCCCTGAGAGTGACGATTGTGAAGAAAGCATTGCTTCAGCCAGAATTTCAGGAGATTGCAGCAACTTGGAAATGCAAAAGCACAGCACTTTGCAAAATCCACCGGAAAAGGTGAGACAAGAAGGCACTCACCACATAAAATAGGTTGTTCACGGAGACACTGGTCCGTCCAGATGCATTTACTTCTTCTTTCTTTTCTAACTTTCTTCTGTGTTTCTTCTCTCTGTTACCCTATCCTTTCGAGAGGATGCAAGAGGACTCGGTGATAGCGCCTCAACCACTGGAGCTGGATGACTGCCTGGCCAATCTACTTTACCTTTCTTTTGAGAGCTAATGGACTGTTAGCCATTTTGAGGTTTCAGCCAGACTGTAATCCTCAGTTTGAAGGCAGCTTCACGAAGCATCCTCATGATTGGCCGCTGCCAGCAATTTTCCATAGCAGGTCCCACTTGCCAAAGTTGGGTTACTTGGTTTCAGAACCAATGCAAGACAGCTATGCCATTCCCAACAAAATTCAACCTTTTGCCGTTTACTGAAGCATCTGATTCCAGAACAAATATTATTTGCTGACGAAATGAAAGCTAACTTTTTTTTTGAGATGTGTAGATTTGCTTTGTTTTGCTTAGATATTTTATACAACTTTGAAAAATACATAAATAAAGCTATACATGTGATTTTTAAAAAAATCATCGCACGAACAATGAAAGTATTTCATCTTGAATCCTGAACATCATTTTTAATTTCTGCACAGTAAATTTTAGTGCATGGGGTATGACTGCAGCAGCTTGAAGTGCACTGCCACCAAAAGCAGTACTTTCGAGTCTGTTGGCTGTGCCTTGATCCAGCAATTGCAATAAAGGAATGCAGCTCCCTGCACGCAGAGCTCTTGACTGCATGTTTTGTTTTTCTTCTATCCTTGGCCTTTTAGCTATTGATTATTGTGTTGTCTGCTGAAGACCGTTGTATCGCGGGAGATTATCAAAGTTCATGGTTGATGTTTATTGAATATGTCCAGGGGGACTTGTCTCAGGGATATTTTAGCAATTTATTCTCCCAAGAATTGGGTTAAGCATTATTCGGTCAGGTTTGGGTGTTTTGGAGTGGTATTATTTTGTTTTAAAATACGCTCTCCCCTTTTATGGATTCTCCTGTTTAGTGTTGTGATTGCCTCTATATTAATAATAAACTAAGAGCTGCAGTGACTTGAATGATTTTGCTTCTAGTTTCATTGGATCTATGGCTCCATGTGTTTTGCTGTTGCTATCTCTGTCTTTCTTTCTGTCTGTGGTACTGTCCCGCACACATTCTGACCCTCACAATACACTGGCCCATTCACAGTCACTCATAATGCCATAAATGTGTGCCTTAATGTTACACAGTGTACACAGTGTAGTTGGATTCAAGATTTCTGTGCATAGTTGGGTGAAACGGGCAGATAAATATTGATGTAAGAATGTTCAATTGCTGAGTGCAAACTGAGGTCCCAAAGGGTTCATCTGACAAACTTAGAATTGAAGCACCAATTTAAATGGTCAAGTGAAATGACCACAATGTTATTGTGCTTAAGGAACTAACTTGGTAATTTATCAGTGTGCTATGTGATGAACTGTTGACGTTGGCTAAACAGCTAGTAAACACATGTGGGAGTGTAATTCCTCAGAAGTGGAACAATAAATATAACTGGAAAGAAGGAACTATCTCATATGCAACAGTTTCCAAAAGTCTTCTCAAACAAAATAATTCTTCCACAGTCACTGAAATCCACGGACAGTGCTTCCACAGGAGATTCACGCAGTAGTGGTGTGACATCAAATCCACACTGTGACATCGCGAAGTCTCGGAAGCGTGCTTGCTCAGGCAGGTTTGAGAGTACAACACGCCCCCGATACAACCAACAAAATGGGGAAAGCTGCCTCATCCGTGTGGGTTTTGAGCAAGACCAAGCAAAAGAATTTAAAACTATTTTGGTAAGTACCTGGATTGTTTTCTCTCTTCGCAAGTCTAAGTATTTGTTGTTGTTTCCTGTCAGTATCGACAGAAAGGCGAGAGAATATTTTATCCAAATTATTTGTTGCCATGCAGTCATAATCATTGTCTGCTTTCCACATTGCCAAAGCCTATATTTTTTTTGGTCTATGGGTGTGCTTTGTCCATCATTTGGATCCGGTTTTGCGATGCACTGGCAGTGTTTAGGTTTTAGGCCTGACTGCATTTCCCTTGTATTTCTCGTTTAAATGTCAATAGTAAGGTGCAGCACTCTGCTACCCCATTTTGGGAATGGGCTGATAACTATTGAAGTGAAAAATCGCAAATTAACCCACGCCATTAACTGTGCAAAAAATCAGCAAGGAGGGACCAGATCTTTAGTTAGCTGACCACAGGCACTTTGGCCCATCTGTCTACAAATCGAGTAATATTAGCAGAGACATTGAATAGTATTTCTTTCCTGTCTTTGACTCATGTGAAATTTAAAAGGCTGGAGCATGGAAGAAAGCACATCAAAAAAAAGGGTTGGAGAAGTGTGCAAAATAGAAGAATTGCCAAACTGACTAGTTGAGTAAAGCCTAAGGAATGTTGGCCAAATTGGAAGGCATATAGATTGTTTGTTTGGCTTGATCATTTATTTTCCTTGAAGGGATCAGTGATAGTCTTTGATTGTGGCTCCACAGAGCTCAGTGTGATGTGTGTGAAATTGCTTCTGGCATTTAAATATGGTTTACAAACACCATCTCTATGACCTGGTAAAAAGAACATTTGTTGGGTTGTCAGAGAGTTGGAGCTGGGGCAGAACCAGCCGAAGAATTGAGGAGGAATTTAGACAAGCAAATGGCAAACGACCTATTCAAATTGAACATTTGTGAAATACAAAACAAATTGCAACAAAAATGGCAACAACGTTTCCTGCTAAAAAAGGAATATATTTTTGCCAATGAACACGGTCGTTTGAGGCCAGGCAAAGAATCATGGAACGTTATTACAAAGTGAAAAAAACTTTGGGTAATTGTGTCTGTGCTAAATTTCAGTAAGAAGTATCTGACTTGTCCTGTTCCAATGTCCTTTTCACCACTGCACTGCAAATTTTGTCTCATATAATTATTCGTTCCCCTTAAGAAGGCAATTTAATCTGCTTTGTCCACATGTTCAGATATTGTGGTTTGGTAACAGCAGAATTCGCAATTTTTTTGGCCTTTTCTCCTCACCAATGACCTCAGATTTTGTCCTTGGTACATCGTATCAGAAGGGCCAAGAAACAGTTTCCCTCATTTCCTTGATTTAGTCTGAGCAAATGACTGTTATTCATGATTCTGCACTCTCGTTCTCACTCAATTTTGTGTCTATACCGCCACTGCCCATTTCATTCCACAGGCTTCAGTTTTTGCTCGCACACTTGTGTGCTACTTTATCAAACATATTTTAGAAAACCCAGTGCATCGCCAATGAATCACTAAAATCAGTGATTAATTGTTTACAGCCTGCGCAAACGGAGTTGAAAAGATATTAGTTACTCAAAAAAGATCAATTTACGGGATATTAGTTAACATAACCTCTAATTGTGTCATAGTTGACTCTACCACTTTGAGTTGTCGAGACATACAGCGCAAAATATCCCTTCTAACCTTTCCTATTTCAGTACTTATCCAAATGTCTTTTACCTATTGTTATTCTGCCTATATCTGACACTTCCTCAGGAAGTTAATTCCACAAATTCTGTGGTAATTTTCAAATTTGTTGTTCGTTAATATATTTATTATGATCTTTGCTTTGCGTGGCTGGCAAAGTAATTTTTTTTTAGCCATGAACTACGGTGCAATTAAAGTGAAATTAAGCATGAGTCTAGTCAACCAGAAAACATTGTGGTTCTCCAGGAGAAACAGCAAATCAGCTCGTGCATTTCATCTTGCAGGTCATTGCTCAAACTTGAGCTGAGAGACGTGAGCGCCAAATATAAGATAGAATTAAACAAAAACAGACAATTTCTCCAAAAAATTGGTCTTTTCAATATCCTGCCCAAACAATATTATTCCTGTGCAATTCACAATTGATTGAATGTGAAATATTTGCACTGTCTTCAAATCACAAATTGCTAAATATCTCAAACTGTAAAGCAATTTTATGAACCATTTTATACATATAAGCACAGTGTTAGGAAATTTCAGATTTTGTGAACAACCATTGAGCCATTTTCTGTGTTGACAATAAATGTTAAAAGCAGGCAAATGGTATTGGGGTTTTGGGTGGGAGGGGATGGAAGTGGCTTATTTAAATTACTACTTTCATAACTACTTACTGACTTCAAACTGACTGTGTAGGTAAACCTGAGCACTGGAATCTGTTGCTATTCACATTGCAGCATTTACTGATCACAGTCTATGGGTTATGGAGCATCGAAGGCATGTTTTACAATAACGGCCCTACCAGTCTTCATTTTCTTCACGTAACTTTTACAGCTTTCAGTGTAATGTCCCAATTGGTCTTCTGAGTGAAAACAGCTATGTTTTTCAACCGTTTGGAAATTGAGCTTTGACAAATTTCATTTGTTTGTGTGTGTGTGTGTCGAATGCATGAATGAAAAGTGAATATTGTTTTATTTAGGTGACTAACCAAGACCGGGTATCGGACATCTTCACGAAAGCAATGGCCGTGCTCGGATTTGAAACCGACTGTCCTCAGGATTATGATCTTGCGCAGATCATTGAATCAAAGAAAGGTGAGCAGTGGAATTTGCATCAATTTAGTCTAAATCTATTTCTGAATATCATAACAGCTGCAAAGGGATTGATATTTCCCACTGATTTCACCAAAATGCTGAAGATATTTCAATTTGTATAATTGAACACATCCAACTATGTTCAGCAGGATTCATCTCTGATGAATGTAAAGCCAGTAAGCAGCTAATATTTGCACCTAATAGAATTATTTGGTGTCCCGAATTTCATCTGATTGCCCTAAAGCCAAAAAAATCTCCAAGAACTGCAAATACTGGAGAGCAGAAGTGCAGGAAAAACACAGCAGGTGTGGCAGCACTTGTAGAGAGAAATCAGAGTGAATGTTTTGGGTCCAGCCGCCCTTCTTCAGGACCACTTCACATAGAACATAGAACAGTACAGCACAGTACAGGCCTTGTGGCCCACCATGTTGTGCCGAGCTATTATCCCACTAGGATCAATCTATCCTGCACGCTGTACTTTTTATTATCCTCTACGGGCCTACCCAAGGGCCGCTTCAAAGTCTCGAAAGTATCTCACTCCACTATCACTGCCAAAGGCGCATTCCACATGCCCACCACTCTTAAAGCCGTATTGAGTGAAGGTTACACATCTGGTGTTGGTTGTGGCAATGATCCCAGAATTATTCACATTGATATAACATTGTTCTGCTTTGTTCAGTCTTGTTCTAACTGGTTATTCCAAAAGAAATGCTTCCTGTTGCTAAACTTAATCTTTTTCCCCTCCTTTTGCCCCATGGCTGAGAGACAAGAAATACAGGTGTGGTCACTGCAGCCAAATTGCTAATCTGCAGCATGCCTCCCCTCACCATTTCCTGGTGAAAAGTAGAAAAGAGGACTCAGAGGTTTCATTCTGCTGTGGTTTAAAACATGCGATCCAGACTCTGTTCAACAGGATGTCTTATTAGGATAAAGAGTCCCAATGCATCTGCAGCATGCAATTCCTGTCAATTTTCTGAGAAAAAAAAAATCAATCCACTGGCTGCAAGAGTCACTGACGAAGCTGGCTTTTATTGTGCATCTATCATTGCCCTCAGAAAATGGTCATACGCTGGATTACTGACTTGTGTTGGTTTTCGGTGTCCCCAGTGGTGTTAGCTTGAAGATTCCGATTCAATGCTGAAGGAAATGATTGCTTTTCTCAGTGTTTTTGCATTGATCACACTGCAACTTTCTGTGTTTGATGGTGTACAATCAATATTATGAAAGCATATGTGAATAATAATGTGCTTTTCCTCTGTTTTTTTCAGTGCTCGTACTTCCGCAAAATGCAAATGTGTATTATGCAATGAATAAAACCGTAAATTATAATTTCATCCTGAGGAATCGGTACACATATAGGCCTCCGAGCATGACAATACCAGGTTTCACCAGAAGAAGATCTTTGTGTTTCTGGAAGTTTTAGCTGTAAGGAACACACAGTTTCATATTGTCTCAATTGTATCTAAAACCTCTTGTTTAATGTTCAAAACCCTGCTATATCTGAATAAATGACCTTGACAGTATTCTCCTTCAAATTATAGGGCAATTTGGAAAACAGTGATTGCCTTCAGACAACCTGGACGACATGAACTTTGGATTTTCGAGTAAAGTGCTTCTCTCTGCCTTTTATAACATCTCGCACAACAGCAAATTTTGGTTAAAGGCTGGATAATTGAATCCTGTGACCTGTCTTCCATAAACATGACAAACATGTTTTGATTGGTTGGTTTTGTAAAAGCGATCTGTGAGTGAGAGCCAGTATGAGACTATGTGTGAGTGAGAATGAGAGTTTGTGTATGAATGAGACCGAGAGGTTGTGTGTGAGCGAGACTGTGAGTTTGTGTGAGTGAGAATGTGTGAGTGTTTGGGTGAGTGACATTGTGTGAAGTCAGAGTCAGATTGTGACTGAGACTGAGTGTGTGAGTGAGACTGTGAAAATGGGAGTATCAGAGTAGGCTGTGAGTGAGACTGCGAGTGAGAGAGTGAGACTGTGTGAGAGAGACGTGGAGTTTGTAGTTGAGTGAGATATGTGTTTGTCTGAGTGAGACTGTGTAAGTGTGTGTCTGAGAGTGAGACTGTGTGAAGTCAGTGAGATGAAGATGAAGCCATGTGTGTGAGTGAGTGGGAGTGAGACTGTGTGTGAGTGAGACTGAGAGTGAGACTGTGAGAGTGTGAGTCAGACCATGAGTGTGAGCGAGATTGTGTCAAGTCAGTGAGAGAGTGAGTGAGATTGTGTGAGTGTGAGTGCGTGTGACTGTGTGCAGTCAGAGTGAGACTGTGTGAGTGTGTGTGGGTGTTTGTGTGTGTGTGTGAGAGAGAGTCAGAGTGAGATCGTGTGTGAGAGACTAGGAATTTGTATGTGACTGAACGTGCATTTGTGTGAGTGAGACTGTGTGAGTCTATATGTGAGAGTGAGATTGTGTGAACTCAGAGTGAGTCAGTACAGTGTGGAGCTGAACGAAGCTCACAGGTCAGGCAACATAAGTGGACAGGAGAGTCGATCCTTCCTCACGACTAGGGAGGGAGAAGGGAGCCGGGAAATAAAGAGGGAGAGGAGGGGTGTGGCTGGGGAAAGTCAGGTGCGATGGTGATAGGTGAGTGCAGCTAGGGGTAGTGGGGACTGGCCAGTGGGAAGGGCAGAGCAATAGGTGAGAGAGAAGATGGACAAGTTGTGTCAGGTCAAGGAGGCAGGCATGAGATGGTGGGTTGGACATGGCATGAGGCAGGGTGGTGGAGAGGTTTTAAAACTGGTGATTTCCATGCTTAGGCCACAAAGCTGTAGGCTCCTGATGTGGAATATGAGGTGCTGCTCCTCCAGTTTGCGGGTGGCATCATTGTGACATCGGAGGAGGCCCAGGATGGAGATGTCATTCAGGGAGTGGGAGGTGGAGTTAAAATGCTTTGAAACCAGGAGCTGTTGCATTTGTTATGAACAGAGGTCCGGTGCTCCATGAATTGGTCTCCGAGTCTGCACTTGGTTTCACTGATGTTGAGGTCGCCATGTTGGGAACAATGGATACAGTAGGCCAGGTTGTAGGATGTACAGGTGAACCCCAATTGGACATGGAAAATTTGCCTTGGATGGCCGTGAAGGGGGAGTCGTAGGGTCAGTGTAGCACTTCCTGCAGTTGCAGAGGAATAGGCTGCGGGTGGTGGGGTTAGAACATAGAACACTATAGTACAGTACAGGCCGTTTAGCCCTCGATGTTGCGCCGACCTGTGAAACAAAACTGAAGCCCATCTAATCGACACTATTCCACTATTATCTCTATGTTTATCCAACAACCATTTAAATGCCCTTAAACTTGGCAAGGCTAGTACTGTTGCAGGCAGGGCATTTCACGCCCTTCCTACTCTGAGTAAAGAATCTACCTCTGATATCTGTCCTCTATCTGTCACCCCTCAATTTAAAGCAATGCCCCCTTGTGCTAGCTATCTCCATCCGAGGAAAAAGGCTCTCACCGTCCACCGTATCTAATCCTTTAATTGTCTTGTATGTCTCTATGAGGTCACATCTTAAACTTCTTCACTCCAACAAAAAACAGCCTCAAGTCCCTCAGCCTTTCCTCATAAAGACCTTCGCTCCCTACCAGTCAACATCCTGGTAAATCTCCTCTGCACCTGTTCTAATGCTTCCACATCCTTCCTAATAATGCGGCGACCAGAACTGTGTGCAATAGTCCAAGTGTGGTCACACCGGAGATTTGTGCAGCTGCAACATGACCTCATGGCTCCGAAACTCAATCCCTCTACCAATAAAACCTATGGCGCCGTATGCCTTCTTAACCAACCTATCAACCTGGGTGGCAACCTTCAGGGATCTATGTCCATGGACACCGAGATCTCTCTGCTCATCCACACTACCAAGACTCTTACCATTAGCCCACTACTCGGTATTCCTGTTACTCCTTCCAAAGTGAATCACCTCACAGATTTCTGCATTCAACTCCATTTGCCAACTCTCAGTCCAGCTCTGCAGCCTATCTATGTCCCTCTGTAACCTGCAACATCCTTTCGCATGATCCACAACTCCACCGACTTTTGTCTCATCTGCAAATTTACGAACCCATCCCTCATCCAGGTCATTTATAAAAAAAGACGAACAACAGTGCCCCCAAAATGGGAAGTGTGGAGTGGATGAGGGTGTCACAGAGTGTGCGATCGCTACGAAAGGCAGACAATGGTTGGGGGATAAATATCTCTATGCTTTTGGGGCCAGATCGCACATGGCGGTCGTGGCGGAGACTGATACGCTGCATGTGGAGGTTGGTGGATTGGTCTGTGAAGACCAGGGGTCTCTGTCCTTATTATTATTGAGGGGAGGTGGTTTGAGGAGAGAAATGCAAGAGATGCAGGTGAAGGAGTTTTCAATCAATGGAGTGGTGTAGTTGTGATTCTTGGCATTGGTCCAAGCCCTGGATGCATATGTCACCCAGGAAGTGGGAGTGAGAAATGGTTGGCAACTGGAAGGTGTTTGTTGTTTGTCGTGTACAGAGCACAGATGTTCCTTGAATCAGTCCCCGAGCCAGCACTTGGTCTCACCATTGCAGTGGAGGTAAGATCGGGAGCAGTGGAGACGGTAGACCACGTTGAAGGATATACAAGTGAATCCCAGTCAGATTTGGAAAGTTTGCCTTTGTCCTTGGATGGAGGTGAGTCGGGGTAGTGTACGGGCAGGTGTAGCACCTCCTGTGTTTGCGTGGAAAGATGCCAGGGCTCAGTGGTGGTGTAAATGGACAGTGTGGAGCAGATGACGGAGTCGTGGGCCGAGCAGAAAGGCAAAAAGGGGTGGGGAGTGAATTATCTCTTTGGTGGTGGGATCGAATTGTAGCTGTCAGAAGTGGTGGAGAATGGTACACTGGGTGCGGAGTTTGGAGTTGTGGTATGTGAGAAGCAGGGGCACTCTGTCCTTATTTTTATTGCGGCGAGGTGTTTTGAGGGCAGAATTATTGAAAATACAAGATCTGTGGTTGAAGGCATGTTGGATCAACAGAGTGGGAATGTACATTTGTTGAAGTATGTTTCCTACTTCAAGGACTGCAACAACCTGCCTCTGTTGGTTCAAAACACCTTAAACTGCATCTGTTGCATTTTCCACACTTCTGTCCTCAAACCTGTCACCCCAGCTAAAATAAAGAAATAATCCCCCTGGTCCTCACATGCCACCCCACCAACCTTCACATCCAGCGTATCATTCTCTGCGACTTCCACCACAGTGATGCCACACACAAACTGGAGGAACAACACCTCATATTCCAGCTCACAAGCCCAGAGCCCAATGGCCTGAACACCGAAGTCACCAGTCTCAAACCTCCCCAAACCTGGCCTCATCCCATGTCCAATCCTCCCTCTCATCCCCACCTCCTTCACCTGACACAACCTGTCCATTTGCTCTCCCACCTATCCGCACCACCCTTCCCATTGACCAATCCCCACTACCCCTACCTGCATCCACCTACCACCATCCCACCTACCTTCCTCCAACCCCACCCCTACTCCCTCTATTTCCCAGCTCCCTTCCACCTCCCCAGTCCTGATGAAGGGTCCCAACCCAAAACGTTGGCTCTCCTGCTCCTCTGTTACAGCCTGATCTGCTGTGTTCCTCCAGCTGCATACTGTGTAATCTCTGACCGCAGCACCTGAGTGAGATTGTGTGAGTGAGACCGTGTGTGTGAGTGAGAACGTGAGTGTGAGTGAGAATGTGTGTGAGTGAAGGTCACAGAGAGCTTGTGTGTGAGTGAAACTGTGAGGTTGTGTGTGCGTGTGTGTATCTGTGTGTCTGTGTCTGTGTGTGTCAGACTAAGACTGGACGAGACTGTGCTTGTGAAATTGTGGGATGTCAGAGTGAGTCCATGTGTGTGAATAAGTCCATTTGTGTGAGTGAAACTGAGTGAGTGTGAGTGTGGCTTTGTGAAGTATGAGTGTGACTGACTGAGAGTGTGTGTGAGAGAGCGAGAGAGAAATTGTGTGAGTGAGACTGCGGATAAGTGAGACTGAGAGAGAGGCTAAATGGAAGTGTGAGTCTGTGAGACATTGTCTGGATGTGACTCTGTGTGAGAGAGTCTGTGTGTATAACTGTGAGACTGCGAATGAAACAGTGAGAGAGATTCTGTGAGAGGATACACATTTCTAAAGTTCAAGCCATTTTGGGGGAAACAAACAAACTCATTGACCATTTATCCAAACCATTGGTGCAGTGATGAGCACTTAGCTGAAATGTGTGTCTCGGTCTTCAGTGTCTTCAGCGCACAAATCTTTGTTTGTTGAGTCGTTTTAAATATTCTGGATTTTTAAAAAAACCATTGTTTTTTTTAACAAAGGAAACCACAAGAATTAATAGATTGTTCACTATTGCCAGTGCTATTACATATGTTTCAGATTCAAATTTCATGTTATTTAATGTTCAGATTTGTAATAAATTTATTTTGAATTGTTATATTGTGAGATGTGTGTGTGTGTGTGTGTAAAAGGGGCTGTAAGTTATTTAAAGGATGCACAGGGGACCAGACTAGCAGGTAACTTTAGGCCAAACATTTAATGTTGAAAAAGTATGGGGATCAATCATTAAGGAAATAATAACAGTGCATTTGGAAGATAGTACTCTAATTAAACAGAGTCATCACGGCTCCATGAAAGAGAAATCATCTCTGACTCTTATTTTTTTTAAAATTGCTCAACCAGAGCAATTAGGGAGGAGCCAGGACATGTGTTGTATTTGGACTTTGAGTCAGCGTTCAACAAGGTACCTCACAAAAGGTGAAGTCTTCAGATAAAAGCCCATGGTGTTGGAGGTGACTTGTTAACAGGGATGGAGAATTGGCTAACAGCTAAGAAATAGTGAGCAGTGATTGGAGGTTCGTTTTCAACTTGGTGACCTGTGGCCAGTGGATTTTCACAGGGATCGGTGCTGGGACCACAATTGTTCCAACATACATAAATCACTTCGAGCAAGGAAATATAATGACCGTGGCAGAATTTGCAGAAAAAAAATAAAAATAAGTGAAAGGGCTGGTTGCGAGAGGGACACAAAGAGTTCACAAAGAGATATTGACATCTGAGCAGACAAAAAGCCATTGGAATTTAATGTGAGAAAATACAATGTTGTTAATTTTGGAAGGACAAACAAAAGAGCTGTTGTATTCAAATGGTGAAGAGCAGCAGAAATGTGCAACAAAGGCGATTGAGGTACTTGTGCACAAAACACAAGAAGGTAGCACACAGATGCAGCAGGTATCCACAAAGACTTGTTGGCCCTTATTTCAAGGAGGTTGGGGTGTCAGACTAGGGAGGTCTTACAGCAACTGTACTAAGTGCTGGTGAGACCATATTTTCACAATGTCAGCAGTTTTTGTCCCCTTATTTAAAAGATATCATTTTACGGGAGGCAGCACAAAGAAGATTCACTCGATGACCTCCAGTGTGGTGGGGTTACCTTCTGAGCAAAGGCTGAGTGGGTTGTGATATATAGAAGGATGTGATCTTGTTGAATCGTACAGAATGCTTCAGAGGCTTGACAGGCTAAATGTTGAAAGGATGTTTCCTTCACGGGAGAGTCTAGGAGCATAGAGTATAGTCTCCAAATAAAGGGTGCCATTTTCGAACTGAATCTTAGAATTAGTTTTATTGTCACACGTACTCAAATGTCACATCTTGGGCCAACTTATGTATAGAGGTAGCCAGGTTAAGATTCTTAAGTACAAATTGTTGGTCAGGAAAATATTTACAAAAATGAAACTGAAGATCATCGGAATCAATTCGAATAATAAATAAAGAAATAAATAAGGATTATAGATCATAGGAATCAATTGGAAAAATAGAGAAAATGTTCACCATGATAGATCAGAGAAACACATTCTAAAGTACAAACAAAAAGTTCAGAATGTCAGTTTTTGTAACTCAGTTCATTCTGGCACCTAACCTCCAGTCTGATCCTCAACTCCCAACCGTGGCAGGCTACACTTTGAATCTCTCGAGGACACTGCTTTGGAATCACCTCAAGGCCAGAAGACCATGCTGAGAGCACGTCAGCTGAGAGATAACTTCACTCGGCCTGCACTGAAGCCGGGCATTCTGGACATCACCAAGAAGAAAGAAGCAAAAAAAAAGGAGGAAGCAATAGGAAAGAAATGGACAGAGTGGACGGATCCTACTCCTCAGGCTAAAACTGACGTGAGGAGGAATGTATTCTGATGTTTAAGGGTGTCTGGTACTCATGGAGTCATAGAGCTGTACAGCACACAAACAGACCCTTTGGTCCAATTGTCCACGCTGGCCAAACACCCTAAACTGATCTGGTCCAATTTGTCAGCATTTGGCCCATGTCCCTCTGAACCCTTTCTATTTGTATCCCCATCCAAATTCCTTTTAAATGTTATTGTACCTACTTCCACCACTTGCTTTGACAGCTTGGTCGATACATTCACCACCTTCTCTGTGAAAACATTGCCCCTGAGGTCCCTTTCAAAACCTTCTCCTCTCCCCGTCAACCTATGCACTCTCGTATTCAACTGCCCTACCCTGGGCAAAAAGACATTGGCTATTGACCCTACCAATGCTGAACATTTTTTTAAACCTCTCCACTCAGTCTTTGACAATCCATGGAAAATAGCCCCAGCCTCTCCCTGTGGCTCAAACCCCCAAACCTGGCAACATCCTTGTGAAACCGTTCTGAATCCTCTCAACTTTCACAACATCTTTCATATAGCAGGGAGACCAGAACTGAATACAGTTTTCCAAGAGTGGCTGAACTAAGGCCCCGTACAGCCATAACATGACCTCACAACTCCTAGGCTCAATGCAATGAGCAATAAATGCAAGCACACTGAACACCCTCTTCACTATCCTATCGACCTGCCACTCCACTTTCAAAGAATTCTGCACCTGCACCCCAACGTCTCTTTATTCTGCAACACTCCCCAGGACCTTCCCGTTAAGTCCGGTGCTGATTCGACTTTTCAAAATGCAGCACCTCTCCTTTATTTAAAATAAACTCCATTTCCCACTCCTTGGCCCACTGGCCCATCTGATCAATGTCCTGTTATACTCGAAGGTAACATTTTTTGCTGCCCACTACATCTCCAATTTTGGTGTCATCTACGTATCTACTAGCCATATCTCTTATGTTCACACTCAAATCATTTACATAAATGATAAAAAGCACTGGAGCCAGCACCAAAACCTTGCAGTGCACCGCTGGTCACAGGCCTTCAGTCCAGAAAGGAACACCCCACCATCAACCTGTCTCCTACTTTTGAGCCAATTTTGTACCTAAATTGCTGGTTGTCCCTGTATTCCATGGAATCTAACCTTTTTTCACAGTCTACCCATGCAGCACATTGTCGAAAGCCTGAGTGAAGTTCATATAAACAACATCCATTACTCTGCCTTCAACAGCCTTCTTCCTGAGGTCTTAAAGAAAATCTTGAACAACTTAGGAGAGACAATTTCTCACACACACAGCCACGCTCACCAGTTGCCTTTCCAAATGCATGTAAATCCTATCCCTCAGGATCCCCTCCAATAACTTATCTGCCACTGGAGTCAGGCCCACTGGTCTATAGTTCCTTGGCTTTTTCTCACCACATTTCTCAAAAAATGGCATCGCGTTAGTCAACCTCCAGTCCCCTGGCACCTCACACATGGCTTTCAATGATGCCAATGCCTCAGCAAAGGGCCCAATAATTGCTGCCCTCCCTCTGGGCTACACCTGCTCAGTTCCCAGGGACTCATCCACTTTTATGCATTTTAAAACCTCCTGCACCTCCTCTGTAATATGAACTGTTATCAGGACATCACTATTTATTTCCCCAAGTTCCCGAGCTTCCATGTCCTTCTCCACAGTAAATACTGATGTGAAATATTCATTTCGAATCTTACCCGTCACCTGCGGTTTCACACACAATTGGCCATTTGGATATTTACAGCACCTTATTCTCTCCCTCGTTACTCTTTTGCCCTTAATGTCGTTGTAGAATCTCTTTGGGTTGTCCTGAACTTTACTTGCCGAAGCTATTCCATGTCCCTATTTTGCACTCCTGGCTTCCCTCTTAAATACACACTGACTGCCCTTCTGCTTCTCCAGGGATTCACTCAATCCCAACTGTCTCAACGTGACGTATACCTCGTGTTTCTTAACCAGACCTTTAATTTCGCTTTGTGGACTCCTCTACAATGGGGAAACCAAGCGGAGGCATGGACACAGCTTTGTGGATCACCTGCACTCCATTTGGGACAAACAACTGCACCACCCAGTCGCGAACCACTTCAAGTCCCCCTACCACTCCTTGGCCAACATGTCCATCCTGGGCCTCCTCCATTGCCACAATGATGCCACCCGAAGGTTGCAGGAGCAGCACCTCATATTTCATTTGGGAAACCTGCAGCTCAGTGATAATAAAGTGGACTTCACAAGCTTCAAAACTTCCCCACTCCCAACCGCCTCCCAAAACCGGTCCAGTTTGTCCTTGCCTCACTAACCTGTCCCTCCATTCTCCCACCTATCCATTCCTCGCACCTCAATCCTCACCACCACCTCCTACCTCCCAGCCTCATCCCCGCCTCCTTGACCTGTCTGTCTTCCCTGGACTGACTGACCCTCACCCTCACTCCCCACCTGCACTCACATTTACTGGCTCCATCCCCACCTCTTTGACCTGCCCATCTCCTCTCCATCTATCTGCTCCCCTATCCTTCCGCCTCCCCATCTCTCTATTTTTTTTCAGAATCTCTTTCACCTGCCTCATTCTGAAGATGTGTCCAGACACAAAACAACAGCTTCCCTGCTCCTCTGATGCTTCTTGGCCTGCCGTGTTCATCCAGCTCAACACCTTGTATTCTCTTCAATTTCTCTCGCCATTCAGCATACCCGGCAACGAACAGCCTGATCCTTCACATGAACCTGAACAAACTGTCTCTTGACTCCAATTATCCTCTTTTTGAAAGGAATCCTGCATCCCAATCTTTACCTACAAATAGCCTCTCCCAATCAAGTTTTGAAAATAAAAACCCCGAAGAGACTGCGGATGCTCCAAATCAGTAACTTGGGAGTCAGGGAGAGAGTGGTCCCTGGGGAAAGCCCTTTTCACAATGCCCTCGACTGTGTCTCCCACATTTCCCACAACTGATCCCTCACACCCTCTCCCCGCAAGAGTAACCAACACAGAATCATGCTCATCCTCACATACCACTCCATTGAATCCAACGCATCAGCCTCCGACGCTTCCACAATCTGAAATCCGATCCCACCACCAAAGTCAGTTTCCCTCCTCCCGTTATCTGCTTTCCAGAGCGACCACTCTCTCCACGACTCCCTTATCCACTCCACACTCCCCTCCAGCCCCACCTCACTTGGCACTTTTCCCTGCAACCGCAGCAAGTACTACACCTGCCCCTCCACATCCCCCTCACCCCAATCCCAGGCCCCAAGAAGGCTTTGGTCATCTGCACATCTGCTAATGCAGTATACTGCATCCGCTGTTCCCATTGTGGCCTCTTCTACATCGGGGAAATCAAGCAGAGGCTTGGGGACCACTTTGCAGAACACCTACGCTCGGTTCACATGAATCAACTGCATGTCCAAGTCGCGAACCACTTCAACTTCCCTTCCCCATTCCGCAGATAACCCTGGCCCTCCTGCAGTGCCACAACTATGCCAACCGAAGGTTGCACGAACAGCCACTCATATTCTGCTTGGGAACTCTGCAGCCCAATGGTATCAATGAGGATTTCACAAGCTTCAAAATCTCCCCTCCCGACACCGCATCCCAAAGCCAGCCCAACCTGTCCCCGCCTCCCTAACCTGTCCTTTCTCCCACCTATTCTCTCTTCCCACCTCAAGTCCCACTGTCGTCTCCTACCTCCTAAACTCATCCTGCTCCCTTAATCTGTCCATCGTCCCTGGACTGACTTATCTCCTCCCTACCTTCCCACCTACACTCACCTTCATAGGCTTCATCCCTGCCTCTTTGACCATTCTGTCTCCTCTCCATCCATCCTCTCTTCTATCCACCTTCTATCAATCTCCTTCTCTCTCCCTATTTATTTCACATCCCCTTCCCCTCCTCCATTTCTGAGGAATGGTCTAGGCCCAAAACGTCAGCCTTCCCGCTCCTCTGATGCTACTTGGCCGGCTGTGTTCATCCAGCTCTCCACCTTGTTATCTCAGATTTTCCAGCATCTGCAGTTCCTACTATCTCGGAAACAATTTGAACTCCCAGATTTCTGGGTTGCGTGCCATTTTAACTTTCACGCTCACATTTCTGTCCTGTGCTGATTGCAGTCTTTCAACAAAGGGCAGCCCAAGCTCATGGAACAATACTTCATTTTCCCTTTCGGCATTGCACAGCCTCAAGGACTCAATATTGAAGATAATTACATGAGAAACTTGCTGTATGATGACTGTTCTCCATTCTTCTTACAGCCGCTCTCTCCCCATGCGCCACAACAGCCTTGTCTCAATTGTTTTGCTATCACTGGAGATCACCTATTCGCTCCCTTTCACACATTGATTTCTACCCAATTTTCAGCTCTTTTTGTCTTTCGCCACGACGGAAAGCATATTTACCTTTTGCACTGGGCCTGCACACCATCTAATTTTCCCGTTTGTCTCGTTTGCCTCTGTTCATTGTATAAAAGAAGACTTTTTACAACCTCTTTCAGTTCAGAAGAAGAGTCATATTGAACCTGAATCGTTCACTCCTTTTTCATTCTCCACAGATGCTGCCAGATTTGCAGAATATTTCAAATTCTCTGTGTTTGTTTCAGATTTCCACGCCCATGAAAATAGAACAAAGAACTACAGATGCTGGAGATCTGACAAAAAAATAAAACTGGAGAAACTCAGGAAAACTGCCTGCATCTGGAAGGAGAAAGCAGAGTTAATCTTTTCGAGCCCAGTGACTCAAAACTCCGGCTGTGATGAGTCACCAGTCCGAAAAGCTAATTCTGTCTTCTTCCCTTAGATGCTGCCCGATCTGCTAAGTTTCTCCAGTAATTTCTGATTTTGTTTCTGGCTCCACGGTTTGGCTCTGTTTGAACACTTAAGTTGAAGGATATCGTTTATAAGATATTCTACCTTCCCATTACTCCATCAGTTTGTCCTGGATTAAACTTTTGGTAAATCCTATGCAACTACCACGAGATCTGCAGAGATTTCCAACATATAATTGAAAAGATAACCTCGCCCTTGAACTGTAAGACATGACATGCATTCTGGCTAAGAAGAAATTTGAAAGTCTCTCCTTCCAAATCTTAACAAGGTTGAAGGAGAATTGAAACGTACTTGGTTCAAAATTGCCGACGCCAATGACTGTGTGGGTAAACATCTCCATATGACGAAATACCTCCACAGAGGACAGTATCCCATCAACAGTCACCCCTTATTTACACATGGAAAGCCTTTGACACTGAGCCAGCTCTCAGTGTGAACAGGACATATGACACTCCTGTTCTGATCTGTAAGCCATGGTTTCCTGATTGAAACAAGTTAAGAGTCCCAATCAGGGAACTTGTACTCTGAGTTTCACCTGGCTCACATAGTTCCAGTCTCCAGATCCTTCTCTCTCTGTGTACAAGGGCACAGGCTGATTTTTTTTGTAGCTCTTCCTGGGGCATTTTCGCACTGGGTCAGGTTCCTCTAACTTTGCCTCTGATATGGGAGGTGTGTAACACACAGTAGATTGCCTGTTGCGCCTGGAGTGTCTCAGAAGAAATTAATTCTCCGCTTCAGACAGCAAAATCGGAGATATTCACTGTATTCTTCTAAGATCCTGAGGTATCTTCAACACTTGACAGGGAAGGGCAACCCACAAATTCCGGAACAGTGGGAAAAGCAGTCCAGAAACCGGGCACGTTTTGCTACCGCACAGCTTGTGAGTTTGCCACTCTCATGTGGTTCACTTGCATGTTCAGTATAGTCACACAATATAATGTCAGAACATTATGTTTCAGTGGAGTGAATATGCATCGACAGTGTCCCTTACCCTTGTGGGGCCATTCCCATGGTTCCGACATCAAACTTTGTCGCCTGAAGTAAACCGTCTCTCTCGCTCAGCAGAGTCTTGTGTATATAATGCATCGTTAACATCATCATTTTGGAAACCTCTGGATGACCCTGGTAGAGTTCAGCCAGTAACTGGCGGTGACCTTACTCAGGACAATCATACTTGCTCCCTATAATAATGTGAAACCCTCTGTTGTGATCTGGTCTCTCTGTGTCCAAAAAGGTTCCTGTTCTGGTTGTGATAGCCCTTTGTTTTTCCCCATCACCATCAGCTGTTTCAATTTTTCCAGGACCAGATCTTTCTGCGTCCAAAGCCTGATATTGTTACCTGTGACTTGAAGTGTGCCCAGAAAATTTAAAACCATTATGGATTCTTCCAGCTCCTATTGCCGGCGGATCTGCCAGTGGGATGCAGCTCAATGCATTTGCTACTTGGCTTCCCAGATGGTGTTCCAACTTTTAATTACATGCACTTCGTATTAGAGCCCACTGCTGAATTTAGCCTGAAGCTATGGGTGGCACTGCCTGCCACTTTTTAAGTAGATCCAGCAGAGATTTGTGGCCCATTATTATGACAAGTTTACATCCATAAAGGTATTGATGGAACTTCCTGGCTCTAAATATGACCACTGAACTTCTGTTCTCCAGCCGGGTGCATTTACACTTCACATCCACCAAAGTCCCAGATACATACACTATTCGGTGTTCTTCTCCATTGGGCTGACTATGAGCTAATACTATCCTGATGCTGTATGGGCAGGAATCACTTGTTCATACCAGGTCTTGCTTGGTATCATCATGGACCAATGCCCTCGAGGATGATAACTGTTTCCTTATTTCCCTGAAAGTTTCCATTGATAACATCCCTATCAATCATAATGCACTTTTCAACACATCAGAACTTTTTTTTGTGCAGCTTAAAATGTTGTTTCCTTTTGTGTCAATATTCTTGCAGCTATCCTGATGAATGAAAGGCATAATACTTGAAAATGCATGACCTGTTTTACAGATATACCCAAGTTGTGTATTTCCAAACAACTGGTTGAATATCGCAAGTCTTTGGTAATGGAGTATCCAACATGTTGCTGATATGATTAAAATGGAACCTAATTTTAGAGCTTGGAATGGTTTAAGCCCCTGACAAGCCCATTCTGTTCACGCAGATCCACATTGAATATTGTATCAGTCCAGCTGTTGTATGTTAACATTGGAAAGTTGATCACTTCTATTACGGCTAATGAATAAATTGCTTAAACATTGGACCACGCATTCTATTGCATTCACAGAATTATGATACTTTGTAAAATCAGGAGATGCGCACAGTGCAAATAGAAGTCCCATTTGCTGCTGCCTGGACCAGACTGGGAACCTTAAATTTGTGCTTTTTGAGAAATGAGAGACCTTTACTGGCTCACTGTTATCTAATGTTTTGGTTTTCAACTTGTGTCTACCTTCAAATTCTTCATGGCCTTGAACCATGCTCTGTCTTGTAACCTCCATATACGCACTTTGTTCTTTGGTTCCCTGATTGCTGTTTGTCTTCCTTCCCTCCACGTTTATGACAGATTCCCTATGAATTGGCTGTACTTTTTTGATAAATTTCCTCAGGTGCCCTCTGGCACACATTCTGCCTCTTTGTAAGCCTGTTTCAAAGCTCTGTTTCACACTCTGTGGTGATCATTCCGAACTTGTCTCGTACATGACAGCAATTTTCTCCTATTTGTCATTCGGTACATCCTTCTCCTGTTAATGGGACTCATAAATTGAATATTTAATGTTCACTTTGGCAGATTTAACTGATGTTAAGTGTAATGTATCTGCCAAACCTTGAGTAAAACTTCAGCTGGAAACGCCTTCAAACCGTGTGCACCTCTGACACCAAACGTTGCTAGTCCTCAGGAACTTTTCAAATGCACGGAACCATTCCATTCAGGTGCCCAATATCGAGTCTGTTCCAACCAACACTGCCATTTAGTCAGCAATGGGTAGGCCGCCCCTTGTGCCGAAGACCACATCCTGATTTTCAGAGGCATGCCTGAAGACTCAGGATGTCAATCCTAAACAAGTACTGTATGGCTCACAGCAGGCTGTCCCATCTGCATCCTGGAATAGTCTTCTGTCCACAGTGGCAATCATTACTGGAACTGGAAACAAAAGCAAGTGTTGCCAGGGCCAGGTTGGCAGGTCCGACCGAGGCCACTAATGAGTCACTAAGTTCCCCAATTGGCACATGGACAGTGGGCTAATCCAGTTACCTCACAGGCTATTTTGTGAATACTGTTGTTTCAGTACTATCAAGCAAATATTGAAGACTGGCCTTCTGCTCAAATCATTTAAATAGGTGCTGCACACTTGAGATTTTTTGCAAAAAATTTTATAGTTCTTCCAGATGATGTTCATATCCATTGTGTCTACATAGGATTACACAGAATTTACGTTTGACACAAGCTGTTTTACATCTTTGGATTGAGTATTTGGAGAGGTGCAGTAATCCACATGGTAACTATAACAGCTTAGCGTAGAATGACAGATTGAAGAAAATCATTACAAACACAGAGGACTAATTAATAGGCTCTGTTAATTGTCAGGTCAAAACAGGTAGTTAATGATCTCATGAATCATATGGTGAGAGTATTCTTCGCACAGTTCTTATTTTCCATTTCTTTTTTTGTTGCAGTTTATTTGCCCAAGTCTTTCTGTGCGACTGATATCAAAGTGAAAATGCACCCATCCTCCATTGAAAACCAACTGATATTCTAAAAAAAAGGCCGCATTTCTGTAAAATGTAACCTGATTATTGAATGCCTCCCTCTCGCATTTTGCATCTTCTCAGGCACATGTTGTATATCATGTGATAAAAAAACATTGCTTTCTCTGTGCTTATTTTATTTATAAATTCAATAATCTATTCACCATGCAAGCAATTATTTCATAGCTCAATACTTGAATAGTTTGATGTTAAATCCAGAAGCCCGTGGTCGGCCTCCAGTTATTTGGTTTAACAAGAGGCAACAAACAACGAGCACAATTGTCTTTTTTGAAACAATTTAAATAATAATGTGAAACACCATGAAAAATTCACAATCTGGGTAAGTTACTCACTCGCATCATTTTGCTCAAACATTGAAAGCAGCAACATTAGACCACCTAAACCATTTCTGATCTGTGACTCCGTTTGGTTGAATTCAATCGACATCCTGTGCGATACTTACAGGCACAAAACAGATCATCTTTTAGCTTTGAAAGATTCGCTTTCCAAAATGCCGCTGTTTTTTTGGGAGAGGGTTCTGCTTCCTGTGTATGAAAAATGTTCTTCCTGACGCCACTCATGCCTTTCTTTGCAGTTCAGATTGTGTTCCACTGTTCTGGATGTTGCCACCCCAGCACATAGATGGAATACAGATATCAGATCCTTGTCTCTGATCATTTATATCTGAGCAATAAGTACAGCAACATCTGACTTATCCAGCATTCTACCAACTGGATTTCTCCAGTACCCAGAAGTTTTGACTTTTTCTTTCAAAAGCCTCCAGTTTATCCAAACGCAAATAGTAGCTCGAATCCAGACCCGAATCAAAACACTGGCATCAATCCTGCTCAGGCCCTATTATTTATTAGCTTTCCCATCATGGGAAACTTTCATAACTCCCATGTGTTCCCAGTCTGTACACGATAACACAAATTTCTTGTCCAGTTTGCACTGCAAAATTGCATGTCATTTTGAAAGTGTAGCATGTATTTACTCGTCTCAAACTTAATTCTACAGGAGCGAACTTTTGTCCATTTGTGGCAGCATCAAATATGACAATGTTTGATTATAATTCTACTTTGCAGCGTGAAATCAAAATCAACAATTCCTCTGTCCCTGATTTGTTCATGCCCTTTGAAGGAGAAATTCAATTTTGTTTGAAAGTTTCCAGAGCTGGATTTGAAGGATTGGGACTGGTACATTCAGGAATTAAAAATTGTGCTCCTGGACCCTGATATCTCCAGGTTGGTTTTGCATTTTCAAGGGACCAATGTAGGGGTATCTTGCCACTTCATTGTGAAACTCAGTGATGACATGTTCTGGGCACCAAGGCTGACATCGTGCCCTATCAGACCATTTACATTTAAATGATGCAGGTCTGGTGCAGGGATGAGAAGTGAAGTGCACCCGGCTGCTGGACATTGTACAAACACAGCCCTGAACATCTCAGCCAGTTACATAGCCTCGCAAAACCTTTCAGATTCCTCCAAAAAATTCTGTGATCATTTCTTTGTCAATGGGGGATGTCCACACTGCAGTGATGCAATGAATACAGGCAAATCTCTGTTTCTGATACAATAATACATCTTCATCAGATGCCATTCTTCATTGCCATTGTCTGTTGTTTGCAAGATCGGAGTTGCTTATTGTGGTCACAGGTTCCTTAGTGCATGTGGTCCGATATCCTAAAAAGTAATTGTGTCAACTGCGTGAAGAAAGTCTTTTGGTTCATATCTTCATTTTTGTTTTGGATATTAGTCCAATGCATTCTGCTGTCATTGTTCTGTTGAGCTCTGTAGATTTCATGGGGAAACTGGGATGGTTACATTGTGTAAAGATATCAAGGTGTTGAGCTGGATGCCAAGTAGCATCAGAAGAGCAGGAAAGCTGATTCTTCTTCAGAAACTCTGCAGACCTCGCAGCATTTTGAGCGAGCAACGGAGTTTATGTTTTGAGTTCAGTGATCCTTCATCAGAACTTTGTCTGTTCAGTTCCGCCGCAGTAAAGTAAGATCGGCTCACGGTGAATCAGCAGCTCCATACCCTGTTTGCTTTATCAATGTGGTCAATGTTAAATGGGTTGATGATTGATGATCCTGGTTTCACATTAATGGTGAAGACCACTTTAATCCCTTACAATATGCATGGTATGTCCTTCTCCTTCCCCCTCACCTCAATGTTGAGACCAACCCTGAGGTGAGGTTCCTCAAGCTAACCGGTTCCAAACATGATGGTCAAAACTGTTAAGTTCTCATTTGAAGAGGAATGAAATGGCCGCACTTTATTCTCAAAATCCTTCAGGTGGGTAAGCAAGTTGAATTTAAGAAGGATCAGCACCTTAGTGGATACTTCCTGGATCAAAATATACTTTTCTTGAAAGGAGCTAATTTAACCAAGCTTTCTATCTTTCATAAAATGAGTTGGTGTATTAATTGCTGCAGTTGAGAAGAAATAGCAATGCAACACATATGCACAGATGGGAGAAGCATGTTGTGAATCCAAAAAGATACAAGTTTTAAAAAGCTGATCTGGAGATAAATCTCTGAATTTTGACTGCATCATTATTATTAGATTCGTGGTGTGGTGTGCTGATTGATGTTTCTCTGTCCTGATTTCTTTTTTAACGTGGTTTGTCCAATTCAGATTGAGACAGAGCCCTCTTTTATCTGGGTGGCACTTAATGGGATGTCTCCCAGGGGAACCTTTGAACGCCTGATGATTTTATACATCTTTTTTACAATTGACTGTGGTATATTCAATTAAAACAACTGCAGTGTTCTTTTCAAAGAATGAAGAAAAGCAATCTTCAAGAATTTCCTTACAATACCTCAAAAAAAGAAATGCCAGTAATTTCATTCATGCAAATGTAAAGAGAGAACTGTGAGATGTTGCTGCCATTTGTTTAAAAACAGAACTGGTGGATCGTTCAGCACAGCTCCTCCTCCTGCACTGTCTCCATTTGGCCTATTTTCCTTCATTTCCAAAAATATTTGACCACTGTCCTAAATAGTCAATAATTGAGACAAAACTGAAATCACTGTAGAAACCCTACAGGTGTGGCAACGTCTGTGGAAATAAATCAGAGTTAATCTTCCAAATTTGGTGGCCCTTCTTTAGAATTGGTTCCTCCCTGCCTTCCATTTCCAGGCTTATTGTTTTTTTTGGTGGGGGGGGTCAGTGATGGTCGATGATCCTTGTATCGTCTGCATCCTCAATCTGTTATCTCCTTCTTTTCCAACATTAACGGCCAGACTCACTTCTTACAGGATGAATAGAAACTCTTTTAGACCTGTTCCTTTTTAAATATTTACAGAAATTTGCGTCTGTTTTGTATTTACATTAACTTCCATAGTTAATACTTCGCTCATCATTATCTTTTAGTCCATCTTTGGGATTCCAATAGATCTCTACAATGTTCTGAGATGCAACCCAACATTATATGATTCAATGCCTTTCCTTTAAGCTTAATTTCATCTTTTATCTTTTTAGTTTTCCAGCGATGATGAGTTCTCCTCTTATTGAAATGGATCTATTCTGTGTAATCTGAAATATGCCCTTTAGTATCTGATACTGCATCTCTATTCACCTATTCCTTAATGTAATTTGGCAGTTCACTTAACGAGCTTTTTTTTTATCCCTTCATAACTGCTCTTATTTACGTTCATAATATGAGACTTGCACCCACTACTCCATCCTTCAAACTAAGTGTCAAATTCTCTCACACTATGATTGCTGCTACATAGAGACACCTTTGCTGTGACTATTAATTCATCCCATGTCATTGCAGATCTCGTAGATTAGAGCAGCCTGCTCTCTGGTTAGCTCAAGAATGTGTTGTTTGAAAAACTCATTTCAAACAACCTGCCATAAACTCCACCCAGGCCACATCAACACATCTCCCATGATTACCAGTTTAGCTTTTTGACAAGCTCTGTTATTTCTGAACGAAAAGAAAAAATGAAGGATGTTGAAAATCTTAAAAAAAATGTAAGTAACTAGTGAATATCAGCAGGTCTGGAAGCATCAGTGGAGAGACTGGACCCAAAATGTTGACTCAGCTTTCTTTCCACTGATGCTGACAGTCTTGCTGAGTTTGTCCAACAATTTCCATTTTTGTTTCTAATTATTTCTTCCTTTTTATTTCAAACAATAGTCTTGAGGTCAGTATGTCACTCCCACAAGTGATTTCCTTTCTGTATAATTACCTCGCTCTACCAAACTGCTTCTTCATCTTCTTCACTGAACTTAGATCATCACTGTCTACTGTGCAACTCCCATCACTACCAGAACCACTGTTCCTCCTTTTCCCAGCTTCCTGTGTTTCCTCAAATTCCCATTCCCTTCAGTATTCACATACAGTTGTCTCTGGAGTCTTAGCAGACACAGCTTGCTGAAGAACAATTTGAGAAGATTTTGCAATTACTTTTTTCAGAAGAACAAATATGTTTGTCTCTGAACTCAACAAGATCGCTATGTTCAAAAATAGGAGAGATGAGCTGGACAGGGCTTCTACACAGCTTCTCATCCCCCAACTCTTTCCTTTTAGGAAATCATATTGAAAAAAAAACTCCAATGTCCATAGCCACCTTTCAATGGCCTCTTTAAAGAAAATATTTCATATAGCCCCCAAAACCTAAAATAAATCATTTCTTCTTCAGTTCCTCAAAATCTAATTCCTGCAAAGAAGATGAAACATCAATGTTTCTTATCAGTGCCACATATCAGGAAGCACAGATTTACCGGAACAATACATCTTGTGTTCATAATCCCAATACCAGGCTTCATTGAGTTTCATTGGAACCCCCAGGCACTAAAAGCTAGTGTCAGATCAACATGATCATTCAACACAATCATATAAACCTGCAACCTCATGGAATGATTCAATACCTCGGCCACCAGATGCTTTTGTACTTACTTTTCTGAACAGGACACCTTGGTGTAATCCCAACATCTGCAGCTGAGCGGCAAATAGATTGCCCATTGTAATATCATAGTGTGAAGAATTAGCCGGATGCAATTCAAATGTGTTTCCCAGGACAGTGTCACATGTTTCCTGTTTGTTCTGTTCTTGTCACCTGATTGGAGACACTCCCTGTTAAAATGGCCTGACTGTTTGTCACCCTCGATTTCACCTGCTGTCGGATCACTTCAACCACATCCTCCTCTTCAAAGGTCAAATTAAGACAGTAGCAGTTATTTAATCAACTCAAAACTCATTGACTTCCACACAATGAAAATTGGACCTTTAAAATCTGATCACGTTTGTGAAAATTTATAACAATGTTTAACTGTATTAATAGTACACCAGACCACCACCAACCACAGTCTCTCCATCCCAAACCCATCAACTTTAACATTGGAAATTAAAGTCTTCAACGTGAATTGGGGTCAGGTTTATATTCTTATTTTTTGTAGGCCTTCCTGCAACCCTTCCATCCTGACAGGTGGGGGAAAGAGAGGCATCAAGAATTCCATTCCCACTAACATTAACTTTGATCCATTGCAAAGAATTCAGGTTAAGGAGAGCAAAGGGGCAATGTCTATTCACGTACATTCTTGTTGTTGCCTTTGATTCTTTTTGAAAAATTCATTTCAAACATGATCACCACTGGCAAAAAGCAGCAGTTCGTAGCCATAGCTACTTGCTCTGAAGAAGATGGTGGTAATTTGCCTTCTTGAACTGCAACAGTTCATCTTGTGACAGTCTGCTCAATATGCTCATAACGAGGGAGTTCCAGGATTTTCAGCCAGCAACAATGAAGTTTCTACCACATGATACTCAATCGAACTCCATCCCTCATCTTTCTTTTCATCTGAGAACACATTTCTTTTATAAAATGTTTTCCGCTTCACAAATCTTTCCTTACCTCTTTCTGACATCTTCCCTCAGGGGAGAAATCTTACCAGAAGATGGGTTCCCTCATGTTTGCACAGGAATTTGTTTGTGTTTTCTCTTTCACTCGTCCTGAAGAGTGAAGGAAGTATTAAACTGATTGATAAATCCCCCCCTTATCCCATTATGAGTCAAAAAGATTTTAGCGTCAACAAGCTATTCATTTGTCATGTACAAAAATTAAAGTCCACAAAGTTCTGGATGAATAATATGACAGTATTCCGGGTCAAATTTGCAATAAGCTGATATTTTTGGGAATTTCTGAGTCATGACTCACAGGCTGCTACGCTAATTTGGTGGTTAGTTGATTGCAAGAAATCTCAGATAATTTCTACTTGTACATTGTAAAAATTAAGCAAAGCTGCACAAAAATGTCAAGGTGTCGATCTTTGCCCAGCTGTCTTCAGATTTTCTCATACAGCTGTTCCTGGATTAATGTGTTTAGTAATAGTTTAAGGTTACTAATTTTGTTTTACGATGCTTATGGGCATTTAATTACTCTGCTGTGTTTCAGTGCATAGTATATTGCAAACCCATCAGAGGGCCAGCTTCTCCAGAACTGAAGCAGTGCTTCTGAGGCAGGTGGTCACTGCTGAGGGAGCAAGAAATACATGTGAGCCGGGCAGACAAGGCCCCAAGAACAGAGCCAGATATGGTGGGAGAGAGGGTGTGGTGCCATTGAGTTGCAGTGTTGGGCTGTCGAGCAAGTAATTTCCTTTTCACTACACTGCTCACTGCACCCTGCAGCCTGAGAACAGCTAGAGGCCACCCGACATGGCATTAGAGTGGACTTGTGATTTTTCCAATGCTTGCCAAATGGCAAGGAGATGGGAAAATTGCCCTTCAATCGTTCATTCTTTATTCAAATAGCAGGCTGCAACCATTTCCTATGATGGGAGACATCACCCATGGCAGGACTATGGTGGGGATCTGCTACAATGTGGCACCTGACATTTATCTGGCATTTTCCCTTCTTCACCCTCAAACATAATCCCTTGATGTTGTACCAAATTGAAGGTTACCAGTGCACTACGGTGGCGTTGATGGAACATTGCTGCCCAGTTGCGTCCCTCAGCCATTGAAAGAGCAGGAGGTGACAATGCAAGAACAAGAGAGCCATGGAAAACCTCTACTGGACAACACATCATCTATGAAGGGGAAACCATTTCTGATCAGGTTAAGTCCATCACCCTGAAACGTTAACTCAACTTCCCTTCAGTTTGTTGAGGTTTTCCAGCTCCTTTTTGTTTTTCTTTCATTCTTACAGCATCCACAATATATGTGACAAAATGCTTCAGTTATGTCCCTGTGCCTTCAAAGAGGGCAGTCAAAGAATGTGGCATTAAAAAATGAGGAGATATAATTTGGAACAACAGTGCACACTGAAGCGGTGAGTTGCTCAGAGTGTGAAATTTAGTTTGTAGTCAAGGCTAACAAAGCCAAAAATACACAAACTTTCTGATTATCTGAAGTCACTGACAACGACTCAGATAAGTCAATGATTCTATTTCTGACCCACTGTTGTCATTTTTATTCGTACAAGCAGCAATTATTTCACAACAATCATAAATCTGTCAGCTGTTTAATGTCATTTTCTAACATCCTGCTTGTTGAGCAAAGTTGCTGTGCGATTCATCTGTGTCTCGATTGAGAAGAACTAAAACAGTGATTGATGACTGAACCACCAATCAGTTGTGAATTATAATCATGTAGTACTTTTACATGAGGATAAAACAGATTAGTTTAAAAGTGCTTCTCGGTTTTTAAACAGAGAAACAGCAATACGTTCAGAAGGATTAATTGTGTGTGTGTGTGCATGTGTGCATGTGTGCGTGCGTGTGTGTGTGTGTGTGTGTGTGTGTGCGTGTGTGTGCGTGTGTGTGTGCATGTGTGTGTGTGTGTGTCTGTGTGTCTGTGTGCATGTGTGTGTGTTTATGTGCGTGTGGGTGTGTGGGTGGGAAGAATGTTACAGGAAGGTCGGACTTTGTACTCACTCGACCAGCTGAGGGTCTGTTAAATCGCTTGGAAGATATATTCTGATTTACAAGTGTGAACAAGGTTAAATCTGACCATCGGCGAACAGAAGTCAGTTGGACAGTTGTTCAGTTTTGTAGTTTCTGTATGAATCATTTCTAATCTAAGAAAGCAATATTCCCCTTGTCCCCCTGATTTGCCTGTTTATACAATGAAGGATGTGGCATTGCTGGCTTCCAGATCATAGAATGAAATAGCAAACAATGCATCAACAATGTTCGTGATGAATGCCAGAGCAGGCTCAAGCGGCTGAATGGCCCATTCCTGTTCCAAGATTGTTTGATCTGCGACTGCCTCAAAACATCGCACTGGATTAGGAATAGAATAGATTATGTTGGAATTAGATTAACCAGACATGATTTACTCTTAATAACGCCTGATGGTACTCTTCGATCAGCTCATTTGTCTGAAAGCTCAGCCAATCTCTCCCCCGTGGTGGATACAAATAGTTTTGCCTCCAAGGCAATGGAATAAGTATGCAAAAGTGGCATTAGACTGGAGGGATTTTATTTACAGCTGGCACAAACACAATGGACCAAGTGGTTTCCTTTTCTTCCTTAAATTTCTCAGAATCAATGATTCGAAATGGTATTTAATTGATGGACGTGCTATTAACTGCTTCTCTTCCCCTCTGTTAAAAAACAGAGTAACATTAATAAATTTGCAATCATGCAGCACAATTACTGAAGCAAGAGTTTTGAAAGGTGCCACACAAATCACGTTTTTCTATGAGTGATTGAAATAATTACACTTTCTGATTTACCTAAGTCCCCGTATCATCAAGTTTTTTGCAGATTTCTCGAGCATGAGGCCTGGCAGGTTTTCTTGACATAACTTAAACTTTCTTCACTAACTGACTACCCCATCCCTCAGGGCCAACTCTGTGTCCATCATACCATACACCTTTGCCAGAACAACTTGCCACTGGATATCCTGGAAGTGATTGGCATCTCTGGACACTGCATCATCTTTTAAAGCCCAACGTGCATCCGGGCAAGTGCTGTCAATCTGAAGCTGCCTTGTTCAGCTCCTGACATTTGCCCTGGACATAGCAGACCGGGGAAAATGAGTGCCCACTTTTCGGGCAAGCAGCTGGAGGTCTCATTGGATGAGATGGCGCAGAGGCAGGACTTCTTCCCCAGGCAAAGTCATGCCAGCCCAGTAGAAGTTTGCATCCTGAGTTAAAATTCAATCAAACTTGTGGGGAATGCTCAGCAAAGGAGGAAGAAGGTCAATGCACCTGCATCCACCAGAGTAAGTGCTATCATGTGCTTTCTGATATTTCACAGAGCTGAATTTCAGAGATGAGGTGAGAGTGACAGCCCTGGACATCAAGGTCGCATTCAACAGTGTGGCATCAATGGGCCGCAGCAAAGCTGGAGTCAATAGGTATCATGGGCAAACTCTCTGCTGGTTGGAGTCACACTTGCCACGTAAGAAGATGGTTGTGATCGTTGGAAGTAAATCATCGAAGCTCCAGGTCATTTCCAAAGGAGATCCTCAATGCAGTGTCCTGGGATGAAAAATCTTCAGCCACTTCATCAATGACTTTCCCTCCATCATAAGTTCAGAAATGGAGATGTTTGGCAATGATTGCACAATGTTCAGCACCATTTGTGACTTCTCTGGTGCTGAAGTAGTCCAAGTTGAAATGATCGAGACACTACCCAGGCCTGGGCTGACACGTAGCAAGTAACATTTGCGCCACACAAATGCCGGCTGATGACTATCTAGAATAAAAGACAATCTAAATGCCACTATTGATAATTGCCAATTTAGTGGTGTCACCATCACTGATTTCTCAACTGTAAATATCCTGCAGCTTCCCATTGACCAGAAACTCAACTGGATGCATCACATAAACACAGTGGCTACAAGAGATAGTGGGAACTGCAGATGCTGGAGAATCTGAGATGCCATGACGCAGAGCTGGATGAATGTGGCAGACTAATCCGCATCAGAGTAGCAGGTAAGCTGACATTTCAGCCCAAGGATCTAGACTCGAAACATTAGCTTTCCTGCTCCTCTGATGCTGCTTGGCCTGCTGTGTTCATCCAGCTCTCCACCTAGTTATCACATTGGCAACAGGAGCAGGTTAGATGCAAGGAATATTGCTACTAGTAACTCACCTCCTGATTCCTCCAAACATGTCCATCATTGAAAAGGCACAATTCAGGGGTGTAACGGAATATACTACATAGCTTGAAATGTTGCAACTCCAAAAAGACTCAAGAAGCTGGACACCATGCAGAACAAAGTAAACGGCTTGAATAGCACCACATCCACAAGAATCCATTCCCTGCAACATCAATGTTCAGTATCAGCAGTCTGTGCCAGTTACAATGTGTGGTGCAGAAATTCACCAAGGATTCATATACAGCACTTTCCAAACTCATGGCCACCTGCTTCTAGAAGGCCAAGGGCAGAGTTAGATGGGAACACCAAGATCTACAACTTCCCTTTCAAGCCACTCATCATCGTGCCTTGGAAATATATAGCCATTCGTTCACTGACATTGAGGCAAACTCCTGAAAGTCCCTCCCTTTGGACATTGTGTGTCAACCGTCTGCACATGAAACTGGTGTGGTTTAAGTGTTAGCCCAGCACAAACTTCTCAAGGACAACTAGGGAGCGCTGATAAATACTGGCCTGTCAGCAACATGCCGCCAGTGAATCAAAAAGAACTGTCTATCTCTGCTACTGAACCCAGCTCCCACCAAGGCTCATGCTTCACCAAAGACTCTATTGCCTGTCATATCATCTCTCACTTGCTGTCACCCCTCCCTACCCAATCCCCGAACACAAGCCCTGCAATGACCTCTGTGCTGCCTATTCATTTGCTTGGGATGCCTTTCCACCTTCACCAACAGGAAAAGGCTTGCCACACATTTTCAACTCTCTTCATATTTATCTGTCAGAACAATGGAAACCCTCCCATGATACGGGAGAAAGACTCAAGATGACCTGCCTGGCGTTTAGGGCCTTACTTTTCATGACTGACAGTGAGTGCCCAAGTGTTAACTCGCTGTTTCCAAGCTCTAGGATTGGGAACAAAGGCTGTCCTTCACTTACTGTGCTGGTTCTCATGACTGAATGCCACGTCCCATCAGTGACCTCGAGAGTTTCGGTCACAAGGAGATGCTGGATCGGCTGGTGCTTTTTCACTGGAGCATAAGAAGTTGAGAGGTGACCTTCTCGAGGTTTATAAAATCATGAGAGATATGGATAAAGTGAATGGCAGGTATCGTGTCTTTTCTGCAGGCTGGAGGATTTCAAGATGATGGGCCATTTTTTAAAGGTGTAATGAGAGAGATTTAAAAGGGCGCGAGGGGCAATTTTCACAAAAAAAAAGAATGGTTTCTGCGTGGGAATGAACTTCCAGAGGAAGTGGTGGATGGGGTACAGTTTCAATATAAAAAGGCATTAAAATGATCACCAACAGTCCGACCTTGTCCTCCCAAGTCGACATAATGGTCAAGAAAGCACAACAAACTCTCTACTTGTCAGAATGCCTTGGAAATTTGGCATGACCACCAGTTTTTACAGATGTATGAAATAAAGCATTCTATCCGGGTTGCATCACAGCATAGTTTGGCAACTCCTGTTCCCAAGAGTGCAAGAAACTAAAGAGAGTCATGAACGTACCTCAGTCCGTCACAAAATCACCCTTCCATCCATTGACTCCATCCTTATATCCTGTTGCCTTGGGAGGGCTACCAACATAATCAAACACACTTTCCACCCTGCTTATACACTCTTCCAGCATCCTCCTACATCAGGCAGAAGACCACTCAGTCTGTGCGCATGCATGAATGGATTCAAGAACAGCTTCGCTGCGGGATTAGACTTCTTACTGGACCGCTCAAGTTTTAATTTTATTATGGATCACATTCTCTGCGCACTTTCTATCCAGCCATAACATTGTTTTCTTATTTCTGTCTTTTACCCTCATGCACTTTGTATGGTATGTCATTTCTGAACTGCATGCAAAACACAATTTTTCACTGTAACAAAGTGCATATACAATAATAAAGCAAATCAAGTCAACGACATTTAGATAGGTACAAAAGTGAGTAATCTCTGAAGGTTTATGGACCAAATTTACGCAGGTGGGACTATGTTAGTTTGGGATTATGGTTAGCATGGACTGGATAGACCAAAGGATATTTCCATTCTGTTTGACTCTATGACTCTATAACCCATGAGTTGATTGGGGGCTGTGGACATCCTTGACCAGCTTCTTATCTTTGTGCCCATTCATAACAGCAAGACAAGACAGAGTTAGTATAAGACTGGAATGTCTAGCTCAGTTGGCAAAATACAAAGGGGAAGCTGAGGCAGAGATGCTGTGAGTATCTAGGTAACTTAAGAGTGAGTGAGTGGTATGACAGTGAGTGACGATCTCAGTGATTCAGCCTGGTCCAGTCCATGAGGTGGACGGCTGACCCCATGCACACAGTTTCATCACTGCAGTATTACAGTGATAGTTACTTATGAAACCCAAGGCATGCCAATGAAGTGCAAAGACGTCCTGTAATTGAATCAAAGAAAAGACATGAAGGCCTTTAGAGGCTGGCACATATTTGATACCGATATCTCTGGATGAGGGGCCCATGTGGCTGATGCCCATGGAGATTGCCTTGAGATGTTTGTGCCCAGTGGATACCATTTCAAGCAAGTGGTGAGCTGAAGTCGCCAGGTATCTGCTGTGATTTTCAAATCACATATTCTCAAAATTTGCCTTGACTGGCACGTTTGGTAAATGGGAAGCTGAACATTGATGAGGTGAGTTGTGGGAGAAGAGGTTATTTCACAAATGAAAAAGCATTTAAATGGCAGCTCACTGCTTGTTAGTCAGAAAGTGACCCTACCATTTGTCAAAAGCATAGCCCACATCACTCAGATTCTGATGAGATCTGCGTTGTATTGACACAGATCTTTCTGTGAAAGTAACTCTGAAGGCGGCATAAAATAAATTATTTTCAAGTGGAATGACTGTTACATCGCTAGATTCAAGAGCGATGTTACAGCAGCTTCATTTCACAAACGTCAATGTGATGATGACCATCTGTTATTGCATGCTCACCCAGACACTGGAAAAGCCTCATGCTGTTCTCCAAACGGTGTTATTTTAACATCTAGCTGAGAGGTTTAACAGAACATTTAAATGAAGGTGCCTGTATCAAAGCAGTGTTCCTTCAGTTCTTTCAGACACTTCTGGTGAAGAGTCACTGGATAGTGGGCTCCAGCGTTTGAACCAAGTCAACTTGGCAAGTGTGGTATTATGAAACTGTACCTGTTTGTGACTTTTTAGTATAAAACATTTTGCTTTCTCTCTGACAAGATACTGCGTGCACAGCTTTTTGTCAGCTTCCACGCAGCTCGTGAGATTTGTACAGTCAGAGTCCTGTGGTAAACGTGTGGAGGTGAACAGTGTGAGTGTTTCCATCTCCACAAGAAATGGGCCAATGAGAGGAACATGTGTGGCACAAAAAAAATGCTTTAAAAGGTTGAAACACTCAGCAGGGGAGGCAGCACCCACCAGCCTTGCTGACATGTAACTCCAGACCCACAGCAATTTGGTTAACTCTTCACTGCCCTCTGGATATTTCGAAATGAGTAATAAATGCAAGCATCGCCAGAAATGCACTCATCCCTTGAATGATTTTTTTAAAAAAGTGCTTCAGGAATTCAACCTCTGTGGAATGATAACTGATCTGTTTTGCCCAATCGTTATGCAGACTGAAGTCACCTGACTCTTGAAGTCAGTGACTTTTCATCATAATTAGTGGTCTCCCTTTCTGATGGAATCTTCAATTTCCTGTTTTGTGCCTTCTGCTAAAATTACCACAAGAGTTTTGTGTGGTGTATGAACATCAACCACTGTCAATTTCTGTCCCTTGGTGTTTCTAAACTGTGCTCAGAATCCATTTCCCCAGAACTAAGATCCATTTTCATCACCATATTGCTTTTACTCTGTCACTAGCAATGCTAACCCACCTCCTTCTTCTTGTCTGTCCTTCCAAAAATACGGAATATCACTGGAGCCCAGCTTCAGACATAATGGACGTCATGGTTTCTGCTTTGTCAAAATACCCTGGATTCTGGAAAAGTCAGAGTGGAGTGAAAATTACCAGATGTAGCACTGCTATTTAAGAAAGAAGGAGGAGTGGAATTACAGAACCCAGGTAATTTAGCATGACATCAATCACTTGGTAAAGTGCTCAATAATGTTCCTTCATTAAATATGTGACAGCTGTGCACTTTTAAAACAATGTTATCTTCTGATTAAATCAACATGATCAATCCAGAAGAAGATGTTCCATAATGTAGGCAGGACACCTGCAAGTAAGTCCAAGGTCTCCCTGAGTCCAGGAATGAAGAAGTGTCCAGACCCAAAACATCAGCTATCCTGCTCCTCTGCTGCAGCTTGGCTTGCTGTGTGCACCCAGCTCTACACATTGTCATCTCAGATTCTCCAGTTCAGCAGTTCCTACTTTCTCAGATAAGATAAGGGCTCTGGAACTGAAGGTAATGTATCATTATGAAGAGACAGTTGGTTAACATGCAGGAAATAACAAATAAGTATTGTTGTGACTGTGACTAGAGTAGTACATTGATAATCGAGTCCTAATATTTTATCAGTTGCATCACGAATATAATATAAATGTGTTGATCCAATTACCATGATGACCAATTGCTTTTCTATTGTCGTATTATCCAGTATAAAAGAAATATTCACCAGGCTTCCTGAATGAAGTCAAAGGAAACCATTTGTTTCGAACAAACGTATTTTTAAATCTCTGAAGAAGGATCACTGGACCTGAAGAATAAAGTTGGCTTTTTCTCTAAAAATGCTGTCAGACCTTTTGAGTATTTCCAGGATTTTTTGTTATTGCTTCAGATTTTCAGCAGCCGTAGTCATTTCAGATATTAATTTTAAGGCAAGTGGCAAACATTGGCTCACACCAAAGGGTATGATTTGGAATTAAAACTGTATTTGTCCGATACATTCACACGCTATGGAAAGACAATGCTCAGCAAAATTTCTTTTCTAAGCAACAAATGAGTAAATACAATTGTTCAGAAACAGAGGACAACATGAACCACGCAAACTCATGAGCTATTCTAGTTTAGATGTAATATGTTCACGTATTTTGGTTCCACTCGCTCACTTCAACTGGATTTTGGGATTGTATCAAAAATTAAGGGAGTATGGGAAATTATGTCTACTAAAGCATGGAGCTAGATTGTAAGTGTGGGGTGCAAAAACCCCTCCATCAGGGATCAGTTGTAGCTCTCTTGGGCAGCTCACCCCTCCATGACTCAATATCTATCAAAAAATAAGGCACTCTTCAACAGCATTCGGCAGAAAAACTGGTCTTACTGACGTGTCAGTGAATACAATAGCAGTCCACTATTTGGTCACATCAGTATGACCAGGAAATGTTCCCACTTCTGGCACTGGAGTCAATCTAGAAGAAGATATTCTATGATACAGGCAGGACAGCGGCAGGTAAGTTGAAGGTCACCCTGGGGCCAGGACTCAGCAATGGAAGAGTGAGGGGAGATGCGGTTGGATAAAATCCAGAATGGATGAGGAAATACTCAGATGGGCAGACCTTTTGCTGCGCAAGTGATGGCAGGGGTCGTAATGGACATAAAGTGTGAAAGCTGACCAGCCTGTCCGACCACAAAAACAATTAATGGGCATTTTGATCACATGTAGACAGACCTCCTGGCACTTTCACCTCCACTGGCAAGATTGCAGAAAAGATGTTGAGGGAGGTGGAGAACTGCATCCATGTAATGATGCCTAATTTTGCCAATAGACCCTAACTACATGGCAAACATGTTGACAATGAGGACGTGTCAAACTGCTTGAGCATATTTTGTGCCCACTCACACAAGGTGTTTATTTGACAGTAATGTGTCCAATAATCTCACAATAGCCTATATCAGTATGAATCAGGAACCATGGAAACTGTTTTGTCAACGTTGCGATCCAGAAGGAATAGCTGCCGTGTGTCCTTATTTTATGTTGAGACAATCTGAAGTGAACATTGTAAACTTTTAGTTCTGCACTTTCAATTGTGCATCACATTATTTTTTTTTCTCTCCCTCGTTGGTGTCAAAAGAACCAGCACCAGCTGAAGCAGGGGGAAAGATTCAATACCTTTGTGGTGTCACTATCGCTAAAAAGAATTGTTTTCAGGTAATTTCAGATCAATTTGTAGATTTTACAAAGCACTTGGATTTTAGTCCATATTTCAAAAGCAGGAGATTTGGAAATATGAATGTTCATGTGGGGATACCTTTCATGAATTTTTGTCTGAATATTGCAGTTGGCAATGGTTCCAACTTTTGTCACAGTCAAATTTAAATGTAACTTCTTTTTATGTGTCTTCTCTTTAAACTAAAAAGAAGTTGAAAGTAAAGATCCCTTGACACTGTCCCGAGGAAACAATCCAGCGACAGGACTTTCTTCATTCCGTAGAGATGTAGTATGTTCACCGTTGAGCCAAACAGCTACTTTTTTTGTGTTGAAACAAAACTTGTCAAGAGGGAGCTGGCCTTTTCCAGAGACGTCGACATCAGGGAAAAATGTTAATCTCGGATGGCTTTAAGATCCCATTATCCCAAGGATTCATTCAAAATAGTGGAGATCTCCCTCATACATCGGCCAATATTATCCTTCAAGCAGTATTGCCAAAATGGATGAGCTATTCATTACCACCTTGTGGGAAATTCAAGCTTGCTGTGTGCACATTATTCAGTGCCTTTCCTACCTTCCAGCAGTAACCACAGCCAACAAAGTACTAAAGAACTGCTAAGCTGCTAAGGAATTCCATTCAAGATGCACGAGGTGTTTTATCGTTATAGGTAAAAGCTTTGTTGAGTTTATTTTGCGTGAAATGAAATGTCTGATGGCTATGGTCCTGTGCTGATCAATGGCTTTGAAAGTTTTAAGTTTTCGAAGGAAGGCCAAGTAGATATTGAAGGGGCAAATGAGTAATGGACGGATGTAGTCACTCTGAAGACTGCAATTGACATAAATTGCACTATTAAATTTGACAGCGGTCTGTCAATTTTCAAGTTTAAGTTTGACACAATTTGGTTTTTCTTTTATCTTTTGGATTTTATTGGTACATCGTCTTAGTCAACTTGAGGAAATAATTCAATTTTCATAACACTGTTTCAAAACAGCAACCCTAATCTACTGAATGATAGCAACATTGTTGCATTACAGCAGTGAAAAGTAGCCATTGTTAGTTATCCTTGGTTGCGACGGGAAGCGAGAAAGGAGGTTGCTAAGCCGCTGGTGAAGATCTTTGCTTCCTCGCTCTCCACTGGACTCGTACCGGAAGATTGGAGGGAGGCAAATGTTGTTCCTCTTTTCAAGAAAGGGAATAGGGAAATCGCTGGAAATTACAGAGCAGTCAGTCTTGCGTCTGTGGTCAGCAAGGTTTTGGAAAGAATTCTGAGGCATAGGATTTATGACTATTTGGAAAAGCAAAGCAGGATTAAAGGGAGTCGGCTTGGCTTTGTGAGGGGCAGGTCATGCCTTACAAATCTTAGTGCGTTCTTTGAGGAGGTCAGGAGACAGGTAGACGAGTGTTGAGCAGTGGATGTGGTGTACACGGACTTCAGCAAGGCATTTGATAATGTTCCCCACGGCAGGCTCATTCATAAAGTCAGCGGGTATGGGATACAGGGTGATTTGGCTGTCTGGATTCAGAATTGGTTGGCTGACAGAAGGCAGAGAGTGGTTGCAGATCAGTATTCTGCCTGGAGGTCAGTGCTGAGTGGTGTCCCGCAGGGCTCTGTTCTTGGGCCTCTGCTCTTTTCAGTTTTTATAAATGACTTGGATGGGGAGGTTGAGGGGTGGGTTCGTATGTTTGCTGATGACACAAAGGTTGGAGGTGACATTGATAGTATCAAGGGCTGTTGCAGGCTTCAGCGAGACATTGACAGTATGCAGAGCTGGGCTGAGAAATGGCAGATGAAGTTCAACCTAGATAAATGTGAAGTGATGCATTTTAGAAGGTTGAACTTAACTGCTGTGTATTGGAATTAAGGCAGGTTTCTCGGCAGTGTGGAGGAACAGCGGGATCTTGGTGTTCAAGTGCATAGCTCCCTCAAAGTTGCCACTCAAGTGGATAAGTTTGTTCAGAAAGCATATGGTGTTTTGGCTTTCACTAACAGAGGGATCGCCTTTAAGAGCTGTGAGGTTTTGCTGCAGTTCTACAAAACCCTAGTGAGACCACACTTGGAATATTGTGCCCAGTTCTGGTCACCCTATTATAGGGATGATGTGGAGGCTTTGGAGCGGTTTTTGCAAATGAGGTTTACCAGGATGCTGCCTCGACTGGAGGGCTTGTCTTATGAGGGGAGGTTGACTGAGCTGGGACTTTTCTCTCTGGAGAGAAGGAGGAAGAGAGGTGACCTGATCGAGGTGTACAAGGTAATGAGAGGCATGGAAAGAGTTGATAGCCAGAGACATTTCCCCAGGGCAGGATTGACTGCCATGAGGGGTCATAGCTTTAAGGTGTTAGGAGGAAGGTACAGAGGAGATGTCAGAGGGAGGTTCTTCACCCAGAGAGTTGGAAGTGGTAGTCGTGGAAGCAGAATCATTAGTAACAGTTAAGCGACTGCTGGACATGCACATGGACAGCAATGAGTTGAGAGGAATGTAGGTGAGGTTATTTTATTTTTGGATGAGGATTATTATTCCATGGCACAACATCGTGGGCTGAAGGGCCTGTACTGTGCTGTACTTTTCAATATTCTGTGTTCTATGTTCTATCATCAAGAAGAAAGAAGCCAAAAAAAGCAGGAAGCATTGCGAAAGAAATGAACAGAGTGGACAGATCCTACTGCTTAGCCTAAAACTGAGGTGAGGAGGAATGTGTTCTGAGGTTTAAGGTCTCTGGTACTCATGGAATCATAGAGCTGGACAGCACAGAAACCGACGCTTTCGTCCAATTGTCCATGCTGACCAAATAACCTAAACTGATCTGGTCCAATTTGTCAGCATTTGGCCCATGTCCCTCGAAACCCTTTCTATTTATCTCCCCTCCCAGATTTCTTTTAAATGTTATTGTTAGCTTTGCAACAGTGGCAGCTGTCTCAGCCGAGAGTCAGACATTGACCATTCATAATGCTACTGATTGCAAAGTCATGGCTGGGAATTACTGTCCAGCACTGAGCACGTTTTGCACTTTCAAAATTCTCATCTTTTGGAGAGGATGTTCAACTGAGCGACTGGTTGCCTACTCTGCTTAAATGTTGTGGCCTTGTGTAATCAGGAATGGTGGATTTCTGCCTGGTTCTTGCTAAAACATACAAGCCCAAAAATATTCACAAAAACAGTGAACAGTATTCAGTCATTACCATTTGGTAGTTTGTTGGGGTTTGCTGTGTGCTAATGGTCAGCCATGTTTCCAACAATGCAGCAAATGAAGTTTGGAAAGTATGAAGTTTTTGGACCTGCTTCAAAGTTGCGTAACAATGCAAGGTAAATCAAAGTTTCCCTGTATTCCATTTAGGATGGCCTACTGAGGTATCTGAAGGATTAATACCCTGGCAGGCTCAGGTAGCTTGTTTTCCTTTCCTGTGCCATTTTAATCATTCATCCAAATCACAAAGAAATGGCACAAAGGTAGGATAATCACACAGTATGTACTAAATGGTATTGGTTCATTGATGTGTGACAAGGAAAGAGAAAGATGATGTCTTCTGTTCACACCAACGAAAAGACATCAGTGCCAGATCTCATTTTCAGAATCAATTACATTACAATTACATCCACAAAGACCAGACACCGGAGGATGAATTAAAAAGATTATGAACAACAGTGCCAGAACCAGTTTTATTCTCAGCCTATAAACCAAATGGTGCTGGTGGAGTCTTTAGAGGATTCAAAGGTCAATGTGAAGGTTGATTAACCACAGGAATGTTTTGAAGGGACTTTGAGGACTGATGTGACCACCTGCCCTCTTGACAGCTGACCAGCCATTCCAACCAGCAATCAAATTAGTGGACGTATTGGTCGCATGTGGGCTGGCCTCATGGTGCCTTCACCCCTATGGCCATGCTTCCAGGAAGGCTGTGAAGGGAACTCAGTGGAGATGGGGAAGTGCATCCATGACATGGTGCCCACCTTTACGAACAAACCCTCATCACAAGACACCCATGCAAACAGAGATGAATTGGAAAACAGCAGTTAATTGCTCAAACAGGTTTTGTGTTCTTTCTCAGAAAGTTTTTTTTTGAACAAAACAACGAGTCCAGTGACTTCACAATGGTTTGACTGTGATGTCATAAATCAACAAACAAGGAAACTTGTGACAGCACAAACAACAATCAACAATAGCTGCTGGGCCCTCATTTCATGTTGAGACAACGTGAAGTGAACATTGTAGACTTTTAACTCTGCAGTTTCAAGTGCGCATCACTTATTTGTTTTTCTCTCTCGTCAGTGCAATTAGAACGAACACTAGTTGACGCAGAGAGAAAGGAGCAATACCTTTGTGGTATCACTCTTGTTTGTGAGAAGAGTTTTGAGGTAATCTGAAATCAATTTATAACGAGCAGTAATTTGATAGAAATTGGATTTTGGTACAAATTTCAAAGACAGGAAAATTGGAGATATGATGCTCATATGGGGGTAAATCTATTGAATTAATGTTTGTATGTTGCGGTTGGCAATGGCTCCAATACTTGACAAAACCAAAACCAAATTGGCCACATTTTTGTGCCTACTCTTTGACTGCAGCATCAAGTTTCTTCTGGTCTTCGCTGAATGTGATATCAGCAGGGAAAAATTTTCATCTCGGATGACCATAAAATCCCATTATCACAACAAATCAAAACAAAACAATGGAATTCTCCTGTCGACATTATCTCTTATTTATCTCTCGATGAGTATTGCTTCAAAGGAGAAACTAGTTGTTACCGATTGCTAGTCATGAAAATGTGTTGTCTGCACATTGTGCAGCAGCAGCCAAAACATACTTGGAGGGAAAAAGCCCTTTGGGAAATCCTTCCAGGTGTGCAATCTGGTGGATGAGAGCAAAGCTTTGTTGAGTTTCATTTTGGCCTGAAGTATCTGAATTGTGGTCTGAAGGGTATCCTGTCTGCTGAATTGACAAGTTAAAGTTTTAAATTTTCTCAGGAAGACCAAGCAGTTCGTGAAGGAGCGAATGAATATCAGACACACGTAAATTGACAGAAATCAGCAGTTGATATTATTGGTTAAGTGTGTAAGTTTGATGCACTCTTTCTCTTTTTATGTTGAATTTGCTTTCTCTTTCACAGTGTTTTCATTTGTCTTTTAGACTTGACGAAACTTCATCTTTGTCGTTCCTCAGACTCCACTCTACTTTGATTCTGAAAGGTATTAGTTCTTGTTACTTTTTCACAAAATGCAAGCTTCAATCCAGTTTGTCATCTCCCGACATTCAGCCAGGTATTGGCTCACTTAATCCAGGAAACTCACAGGCAACTTTGCCAGCTCCTTTGTTCCATTTGCTCACACGCATTTCTGACAGATCCTACACGATAAAAACACCAGTGCTTGCACGATGCCAGTGAAAAGCATCAATTGGCGTCAGTCTGACTGCAGAGTCAAACAGTTCTCAGTCGTAATACAACAAAGCACAACAAGGACTGATGTGGCAAACCCTACGAGTGACCTTGACAGACAGTGTGAGCAATGAATGACCAAGACGTCCAACTGATGCCTGTACAGTTTGCCAGCTGTTTTGTCCCCACTGCCCAGACTGGGTTCAGTCTCCCAATGGGCTGACTGTGACCCGCTGACCGCACTGCTGAGGTATGGGCTCCGAGAAGCTGACTGCCTTGGCTGTACAACTGACATTGCCCATTATTCTGGATTAACGTCAGAGACTGCTCTTGACTAACTTATCCTGCATGAAGGTGGTCACCCTTGCCTTGACTGTGTTTTCCTCCCTTTAGATTGTGAGACATCATTCCAGCATGTACAGAGTGATTTTTTTCATAATTCAATGTGAAAGCTTTGTTGATTTTCATTTTGTGTCCTGAAATGTCTAACCGGATGCCCCACTTTTCTCAATTAGGATTTTAAACTGTTAGGTTTTCTAAGGAAGACCAAAATGGTATCAAAAGAGCAAACAAATCATGGACAGATATAAATACACTGAAGTCAGCAAATGATCATTCTTTCTCTGATATTAAATTTTGATCTTCGTCATTGTCTTTTCATGTTGAATTTGGTTTTGACTCTCATGATGGTTTCATTTGTCTTATAGATTTGACTGTTGTTTCCAGTCAGTCAGCTAACTGAATCAGTTAGATTTTCTTCATACTGTACTGAATTTAATAGGTATGAACTATCCTTGGTTCCTCACACTCGACAAATTCCAATCCACTGATTACTTATTCTTCATATTACTATGGACCATCCTGCACTCACTCACTCACATGTTCTTCCAGGATGTGCAAGATGTTTTATGTGTTGTGGCATAGTTTTGGCAAGTTTCATTTTGAGCGAGCTGGAGTATCAGAAGGCTGATTTCCTCATCTGCACACTTGGCCTTTTAAAGTTTCAAGTGTTCCAAGGAAGACCAAGATGAGACTGAAATTGTCATCAAACATTTGTGTTTATCACGAAGGGTTCTCCGTCTCAACCTCTCCCCTTGCCTGACCCCCAGATTAAATAACACCAGTTGCCTCACTCTAATGTGTGCACAGCCCTGTGATGTGGTGCGATAATGGTGACCTTTCTTTGTGAAGCATGGGTGACTTTGGAATAAACAATCTGGGTTTTGTTGTGATCGTCACTGACAGTTTATATCAGGAAATATCTGTTGTGGCACTTTTCAAATTTGAGCTGCGTCAGATGGGTGTGAAATGTGGCAATCTATGTTTTTCACAAAAAAGGTTGTCGATTGGAGCTTCGAAAGTTGGATTCTGTTGGGCTCATTCAAAATTTCAACACTCCCATTTTTGTTATGTCAGTGTATTAGTGGTCAATAGACAAATGGTGGGTAAATGGAATGGAGAGAGAAATGTGTCATGATTTGATTCAATGGAACAAGCTCAAGCAGCCTTATTCCGATGAATTCAAAAAATGTAGCTTAAATTCCGAGGATAGAGATCTGTTCAAAGTTTTCTATTTGGTGTGAATTAAGGATATGATGTGTTTGAAATCTTCTTTTCAATTTAATACTGAGGTAGAATGGTCATCTAATTTACGTGCATAATGAGCACAAAATAACCATAAAACTATGAAGAGGAATTGGGTCCCTTGTTGTCGTGTAGTGTGTCAGAAAAATGTATCAGCATATTCTACTGGCACAAGGTACCGCAGATATTCCAAATGCATTAAGCTTTAAAAATGATGATATTTTAAATCTGGTCAATACTGGTTCTGAAAGATGAGAAAAATACAAATATCTGTTCAATTAAATACACAAAATAAAGAAATGCATTTCAATAGCAGCTATTTCAGAGGCAGAAAAGACTTAGCTCCCGATGATTTGGCTAAGAAATTATTAACAGACTGAGAGTTGAAATGAAACAAACACTGAATTTTGTTCCTGTCCATTTTTCTTCCAATCCACCAGACACTAACACACTGAGGAATGCCAGCTTACTCTTACAGCGCCGTGTTGTGCTCGTGTCTCATTTGAATGAATGAATTGTGTGCAATTTGCCGTGCGAATGGCAGTGTTAAAACAGCAACAAGTTGATTGCTGAACCAGATGAACGGAGGGAAATTTATTTGCTATAAAATGCACAGTGACACCAAGCCATGCATTTATTGAACACTCCCCGAAAGTCTCATTTTCATTGTTTCAGGACTTACACAACCATAACATGTCTGGCCATTGAGTCAGTGGGAGGTGCATCATCTTTTTCAGTTGTTGCAAATGATTTCTTCCCCCAATATTCCACCAAAGAAGTTGTTGCCTGAGTTAACGTCCACCCAGTTCAGAGGCTGCACTGATATTGCCTTTCAGTCAGGTTCTGCTCCTGGGATGGATGGCATAAACTGGTTGCCACATTTCTTAAACTTTACGACGGCACTTCAAATGCATGTCATTGGCTGTAAAACACATTGGTACATCCTCGTGTTGTAAATGGCAATTAAATAATACTGGAACCTTTCTCCATTTAGAAGGCAACGTTGGAGTGTTTCCACAGCCTCTTGAGCATTATCCAATGAGCTGTAAAAATATATCAGCAACTTTTTAATGCAGCAATATGTCCCATGTGTTTGAGCAGAAGGTGAGAGTGAGAACTTGTGCAGACTAAAAGGCCGATATATGATTAATTAACTACTGTCCATTCAAATGACTAGAAAAATAGAATTTACCTTGGCGTCTCTGCATAAGTGAGCGGAATATTAGTCAGGTAACACGCTTATATTACAGGTCACAGACCTCCTGCTTGACCTATTGATTTCTGCTATTCAGAGTTAGCTGGGCAATTTGATTGATATTAATGGGTGTCCCCTTTGGGCATGTGTTGTACAAAAGCAAAATGAAATTGGATTTCGATATTACAACTGAATATATTCCCTCACCGACCAAGTTACAGACCTAATTTTCAATCTCATTTTTCCATTTCAGACAATGGAAAACGTCAGTTATTCGTGCATTCAACTCAAATCAAATCAGGTATTTTTTAACACGATCATGAAACTTTCTGATTGTTCAGTTTAGTAGAGTTTGATTGTCTTTGTTGATGTAATAAGAGACTCTTACGAAATTAATGTGGTTACCTGAACCGTTTAGTTGAGGAGACACAGGAGCCTTTGTGTTCTGAATTGCTCATGACAGGCCACCAAAATGTCAGGAACACCCACAAAGCAACTTTCAATCTAAATGCTTGTTTAGGGTGCAACTGTCACTGCTGCTTTGGTGTTCGATGCAACTTTGGAAAAATTGATTGTTTTTGTTTCTGCATTTCAAAAGCGAGGCGTTGTATGTTTGCCTGCTCCTGTCACCTCAATCATTTTCAATGGGCTGCACTGTCAATCATGCTGTGTAAATAGGTGGCATTCTCCCAGCCTTTTTGCACAAGGGTACAGACATGTGCTAATGTAACTGGATGAGTAATTCAGACATGTGAGCCTGTTGTTTGAGGCACACAAATTCAAATCCCAGTACGGCAGCGAAAGGTATTTCGATTCAATTAATTCGTAAATTTGGGAAAAAAAGCTGGTACCAGTAATGGTGACTGCAAAGCTCCTTGATTGCTGTGAAAATCTATCGATTGCACAAATGTCCTTCAAAGAAAGAAATATGCTGTTGTCATCCGGTCTAATGCATAGTTGTCCAGAATGACTGCAAGGTGGTTAACTCTTAACTGCCCACTGAAATTATCGCACTTGCAGCAGTAAGGAATCAGATCGTAAATATCAATGAGGGATAAAACTGGGCTGAGCACCTGGCATGTATCTGGCCATCAGGCAGCCATAATGGCATATCATCCCCATTCTGTCCTTCCAGTCTGACTTACTATTATCCTGAACTTGCATCAACGTTAGAGGAGCAATAGTCTGATATAGTCGTATTTCCTTAATCACGCCTGATAAAGTACAGACTCCCACATAACTACCCCGCTTCTGTTCTTCCCCACTGGCAGGACAGTTCCACCAGAGGTGGTGGCACATGGGTGTGCAGTCAGTAAGGAATGGTCCAACAGTTCACAGCATTTACTCTGAATTATCCAGCTGAGAAATATTTCGTTGAACCACCAAAAATTATTTTCAGCACTACAACTGCAAATCTTCCACTTCAGGATTTACTTTTGGCACTAGGAAGTGTTGAATAAAGAAGTTAATATTATAAATGGAAGCACAGATAAAAAACAGTGTATGAAGATAAATTTATTTTGGACAAGCGCCTTTAAATGCTTTTCTCTATCTCTGTTGTAATCAGCACTGTGTAAAACAACCATCACAGTGAGAAATGCACAGTCATGGAGAGGCTGAGAGTGGGCAAGTAAATTAACATCATCTGTTGGAAGAACACAATCTATTTTGGTTGAAAAAGGAAAGCTTGATTATCACTTATTTGAATTAAGAAAGAAGAATTGACGTATTGATATATCTACGACAAACCTTTCCTATTCATTTTCCCATCCAAACGCCTTTTAAACATTGTAACTGTGCACACATCTACCAGTTCCTCGGGAAGTTCATTCCACATGGGAACCACTCTCTGCGTAAAACAATTGCCTCTTATGTCTTTTTCAGAATCTCCCTTCTCTCACCTTATTGATGTATCCTCAAGTCTTGAAATTCCCCATCTTAGGGAAAAATCAACGACCATCATCTCTATCTATACCTCTCATTACTTGATAAACTTCTATCAGGTCACCTCCCAACTTCCTCCACTCCAATGAAAAGACTCCAAGCCTATCTCGTCTTTCTCTATAACTCAAGCCTTCCATACGCGGCAACATCCTGGTAAATCTCTTCTGAGCCATCTCCAGCTTGCTAATATCCTTCTTCTAACTGGGCAACCAGTACTAGACACATTATTCCAAAAGAGGCCTCATCTAATCTCTTGTAGAACATGAACATAACATCCCAACAAGGCTGGTAATATATTGTTATTGTTTCAGAGTTTGTACTCTAAAGTGGAAGAACAATATTTCGCTTCATTAAGTGTCTTCAATAATTCACTGGATTTGTGCATAAAACCAGACTACTTGAAAACTGATGCTTGGGGACTAATGGTCTTGTAGGTGGGCAAGAGAAAAGGAAAGAAAATTGAGATGAAAAATTGAAACTGTCATGGTTAACAAACATAGTTGAACAGATTTAATTACATTTGTATTTCCTGCACAGAGTTTATGAGAAAGCAGTGACGGTGGAATTTATTGTGAAAATTGGTGGGCCTCAGTCCTGTTTAAAAGAGATTTCATTTTCATTCAGAGATTTAACTCGATTGAAAGAGCTGTTTTTGACAGCTAATTCTTTCTTGTAGGTTTTTCTCTTTTTCCTGCCTTCCTCTGTTGCTTTGAATTGTTTGTTCTTTTCCTCATTGGAGATTCCAACATTTCAACTGTTTTAGTTACTTGAATGTTGCGTAGTGCTGAACTTGTTGGTATTTTCTATTTGGATATGTTTGGCATGTTGAGATGTCTCACAACATTTTTTGGTTTTGTCTTCTGTTGTTGATGTGGCTGTACATAAAAAAAGGCAACAGGAGCATGTTTGTAAGATTCATGCATGGTTGGAATAGTTGGTTTGGAGCTCTTAAGATCATTCGATTCATAACTGGAGGTGGCATTTGTGAAATAGGATTCACATCCATCTCTGGTGTTTTAAAATCTTGCATTTGAAGGGTCATCAGAAGAGTCTAGGCCCGAAATGTCAGCTTTCCTGCTCCTAAGATGGTGCTTGGCCTGCTGTATTCATCCAGCCCTACACCTTGTTACCTCGCTTTGCATTACAGTTTGGGGCTCTGTTCACACAGAATGTGAAGTGTTAGTAAGAATTGGTGCATGTCTTGGAGCATTCATTGGTTTGATTTGACGTCAAGACTCAGTGAAATTCCCTGGAGAATTAAGTTTACCACTGATTTTGTGCTGTGGCCAGGTCGTCTGACTTCACTGCCAGACTCGCAGGGTCATTGTAAATACGCTTCCCGCTGCCCATATGTTACACCGTGTGTAAATCCTGCAGGTGTGGTTGATTAGGAAGGGGGTATGCTTTTCCTTCCCTCTGTGCAATATCCTGCGGCAAATGCTCAGCTTTCTGTTATCCTTCACACCAAGGTGTACCATGCCTCCTGAAGCCAACTGGTAAGCTCGGTGTTTTCCAGGCTGGCGGGGGCATGGGATCAAACTCACGTGCAGTCTTTCACAGGCTTGGCTGCATCCCAGAATCTGCATTCTTGAACAAGTCAGCTTGACATTTTACGAAGTTTTCCATGTCAGCACCAGGCTTCTGCATTTGGGGAAGTCCTGTCGAATGGTGTTGAGGAGTCAGTCAATCGTTCTTGCTTTTCAGAGATACTCGGAACTGCACGTACTGGAGAATCTGAGATGCTGCTTGGCCTGCTGTGTTCATCGTGCTCTACACCTTGTTGTCTCATTTTTGCTTTTTGTTTTGTTTCACTTGGGATTGCAAATGTGACACGAGCCAAGTAATGACTGCATGACTTCATAGGCGAAGAATCACTGCCTTGGTGTTTTATAAACTGGGAAAAAGAGGTTAATTTACATGACTTGCAAAACTCTTGTTGCCTGTGTCAATCATGTGTCATTTGTGTTCAATTCAAACGAGTGACCATTTCAAATTGTTACTCAAATTATAATTGTCCACAGGATTTACTTCTACCTTGTCTACCCATTGTGTAGAAATGTCGATAATCAGTGTCCAAAATGAGAGCGACATAACCGAAAACATCAAATTGTACAGAATAACATCACCAGACAGACGATGTTATACAGTGATAGAGATCCACAGTTCTCAAAAAGACCTTTTGACCCATTTAGTCTGCGCTGGTCAAAAACACCACCTAAATATTTTAATGTCATGAATGGTTAATTGGATAGTTTGATTTTGGTTTTGTGGTGCAGAGTGTTACCAGTATGGTGGGTTTAATTTCCGCGAGCAGTTGAGGCTATGATGAAGGACTCTCTTTCCTAGCATTCACCCCTCTCCTGAAATATGGTGACCATCAGTTTAAACCACCCACTTTTAATAGAACTTTCCTGTGGCCATCTGGGACTCTGGTGCATTTCCGGCTCATGTTCATCTGTCAACAACTTTGTTCTTGCTTGCTTTCTCTATCAATTGATGATCATGTTCCTCCTGGTTTTCGTGGAATATTGCATTTGAAATGATTGTGTTCTGAGCTCGACTTCTGATAAACAAGCAATAAAAACAAAATTGTAGCAATTTCTGAAGCAAGTTGCAGTTCCATTTGTTTATATGGTGACTGGAAACCTTTGGCATTTGTTTCCATGCTTGGGAATGTTTGGTATGCTTTCCTGCATACTAGAGTATACCCGGCATTGCATATAATATCTGAGAAACATTTCCATGTACCATCAAAAAATATTTTCAGTACTACAACTGCAAATCTTCTTTTTCAGGATTTACTATTGGCACTAGGATGTGTTGAATAAATAAGTTAAGATTTAACATACGTTAATATTATAAATAGGAGGCTCAGATGAAAAAAACAGATTTAATGTGGCACATGGATGAGGGGATGTGCAAGTATGTCAGAGCGGTGATGCCAGCAAAGAAGGCAAGCAAACAATCATGTGAAGTATTCTCAAAGACAGCAAACCCACAAGTTATCAGTACTGCGTTTCTTTTCTTGAATTAAATTTTCAGACAGCAATGAATGAATTTCATGAATTACAAAGTTATTATCGACAGGCATGGTAAAAAAAAACATACTTATGTGTAAAAAGAAAGAATTTGTGTTCCGCAGGTATTGCATTAACTTTTTCAGGGCCAGTAATAATTTAATATGCTTGCTAAAACCCAAATGTGCATTATTGAACATGCATTCAGGGGGTTTTTTCGTGAGACTACGAATATGCAGATTAGTGCATTGAAGACTTGCTGATTGTACTCTGAGGTGGGAATGAATGGCTATTCCTCAGCAAGTATGTTGAATCGGAAATAGCAGCTTCTGGATTTCCAAGCCATTCTGCACTGAAGGATTTTCCTTCATACCCCAGCAGTATCCCAGGCCTCTGGGCCCAGTCTTGCTTGGGTGACTTAATAGCTGAGCCTTCCATAGTGAGAAAATATGACAGCCAGGTGTTGACATTGGTTTTCAGGAATTTCACTTGGTTCTTTGAAACAACTTTCTCAAAAACTGATCTTGATTGCTTTTAATTGATTTCCTTGTTTGAAAAAAAAAATTCAGTGCATGGCTTACTATTTTGAGAAATAGACGAACAGGAGTATTTTGCCTTTCATGATCGTCTCTTTGATATTAGACAATCGATTTACAGGTCAATTTGATGAATTGTCATGTTGGTACGGAAGATGTGCGGAACTGGGAGTGGATGCAGCTCTTGTTCCTTTGCACCTTTACAAAATTCCAATACTGGCTGTTGGGAAACAGAAATATCTTCTGCATCTTCTACTCTGAGTTAAAATTATTCATCCATTGAATGTTGGGATATTTTTTAGGCAATGTGACGGCAACATTCATTTTGATCGCATTGGGTTGAATTGCAGTCTGCTTTGCTCGGATAAAGTGCATCTTTTTTAGTGCAGTTCTAGTTGCCTGCTTGTTGAGACTTCAGTTTTCAAGAGGCACAATAGATTAGCTGCCATGTCTTGTTTTTACTTCTGTTTATTTCAAAATAGTGTGCAAGACTGAGTGATGTTTTGGTGCCATCATTAGTCCGACCTTCCGAAAGACTGAAAGTTGTGACTGCCACACCGTCTTTTCAATTGAATAAACTTTACAAGGCTCTCCAGGATATGATCATGTTTAAGCTCTCCGTGGATTTCAGTTCTCTGATGGACCAAGGGATTTTATTAAGTTCATGCCAGAATTCTGAAGTGCAGACTAAAACCAATTTTAATGCATCTCGTTGAGACATGATAACTTGACACAGTTGAGGGTCTTGAAGCTAGGGCTTCCTGATTTTCCAGCTGCTGAGATAGTACCACTTGCTGCAAAGAGTAAGCTGCAGAAGAACATGTTTGACAGAACTGTAATATTCCTCGTGTCAATATAAGCTGGTTAGCCTATTATTCCCATAATTTTCATAAAACTAATGGACGCAAAACTCACTTTTTTGTTGAAATACCGAAATATGTGAACAAAAGGGAAGGTGTGGAGATATGGTAATCTGTGTCAGGTTATCTCGAAATTGTGTTTGGGAGACATCATCCGAAACAGTGTTCCAAATGGTGCAAACGACTGGACACCACATCATTTCAATTCTTAATTGTGAATGTTGGTGATGTACTGCCCCAGTCAATCAGTGACACTTTGGGAGTTGTTTCGTGTGTCTTCCTTGCAGTGAAGTTTCCCTGCTGTTTGCCTGATACCCAGAGAATTTCATCAAACCAGGCAGGATCATTTTCCAGTGGTGATGAAGAGTTTTGAAAAGCTGCAATTTAAATGAAATAGCCCATTAAGTCATGCAGCAAAATAACGGCCTGATTAAGAAGGAGATGGCAGGACTGATGCTTTAGTTGAAAATCATGAGATATAAATTTATTGGAAAATATTTTCTCAGACTGTTCTGATAATTTGGTGACTAATCATTAAGACTGCTGTTATAAGGCTTGAAGATATGTATGGAATGGAGGGATAATTCTGAGAGTGAATTCTCGCAGCACATAATACTGACACTTGGCAGTATTTGGTTGAGGCCAAGCAAAGTGAGACTGTCTGCCCTCAAGTTAATGAAGACAGCAAGTGGCTTTGATTTGATTGCTGTGAATCTCCTATCACCATCCACCTTACTCAGTGTACATGTGGATCAGAGATGCTGGGCGAGGGAGGGTGTACTGAACTTGATTGAAGATGTTGAACCTTGTGCCTTCCCCGAAGACTTAGAAAATCTCTGTTAATAATTTGACTGTGGTCATGTGTGAAAAGTAAGTTGACCATCAGATGAACTCTTTTTTAAGTGAACATTTCACAGGCTTTATTAAATATAAATACATACAAGGAACTGTAAGAGACGAGAATATCTTGTGCAACCTGATATATTCAGGCGCTAGCTCTGTCCAATGTGACGTGCCTCTTTCTGGGTATGCTCTGTAGCTCTTCTGACTGCACAATGATGGACATATTTCAAGCCCTGCTTCATCTTAAATGGTCCCAAAAGACAGATATTGTTGCAGTTTCATCTTGGTCTTGATATGGTAAGGTTCTACAATGTCATGATATCCATAGCCAGTTTATTTTTTCTTGAAGGTACATACAGCATTCCTGCAACAGGTAAAATGTTGCAAAGTCACAACAGTTTTGGTAAAATAACTGCAGTAGCTTTCCTGAAGCAAGTTGTAATGTTCATGCCCTGAACCACCAGTTGATACAGCACAATGCTGGCAACAAAACTGGAATTGTCCAAATCTGTGTGACTAAGTCAACACTACTCATAATCTATCAAGAAAACCCTGCTTTTACAATTATAAACAAAATAAATCTTGGTCTTTCTTTTTCTAAGTTGCCTGGAATATTTAGAAGGAGACAGTGAAGGAATGTAAATACCTGAAATTCAGAGTTCTTTTGTGTTTGTGTTTATTGTTATGTAATAAAATTTGTGCTGAGGCATCCTGGATTATGCTGGCAATTTCAGAGAGTAGTGACTTAAAAAACAATTCTGGTCAATATTGTTTAGCTTGGAGCTTTCAGTGAACAATTTGCTTCATGATGGAGCGATTGTGTATCTGTGACACATCCAAGAGTGGAAATGAAAATAAAAAGTGCTAGAAAATTGGATTTTGGTTTGCTTAATCTTCATAGTATACCTCAAAAGCTGTGGGAGTCTTCTGCTTGTGATCTTGAGCAGTGTGATATTATTTGAGGTTTGGGTGCATTACTGCCCTTGCTGAAGCAGAAGTACTCAATACATTGGTGTAATGCATCTTCATACTGTACAAGTTATCGAATCTGAGTGTAGATTGCTCACTAGTGACTTGTTTTCCAGTCTTCAGCTTGCTGTGCTGCCACCTTTTTCAACTGCTAATGGTTTAAATAATCTTTGAGAGCAACTCCCTCGTTACCTTTTCTGGAACATTGTTCTGTTTTTTCCCCAATTTCCTGGATGCTACTCTGGAAAAATGCGTATGTTCCTGTGACTGACCATTGGCTCTTAGTGTTTTGTTGACTCAAAGCCAGCTACAATGGTGAATTTATTGTTTTATTTCCAGCAATGTAAAGGATGATAGTTTTCAACGTTTAGAATTATTTCCATTTTCTCAGCATGTCTGCCTGTTAAAATGCAGTTTTGCTCAACGCTGAAAAGTCATCCATTTGAATGGTTTAAAATTGAGTTTTTCTGATTCACGAAAAAGGAATGTCCTTCAAGTCACTTGCCAATTTGCCCGACCCGCTGCCTGTAGTTGTAGTTGAATCTAATAGATCAGAAACATGCTCAGTTGCACATCTTTTTCCAAATTAATTTTGCAGCTGCCTTATTTTTTTTGAAATTGCCATCTCAAAGTCCGTCACAAGAATGTCATGTGCTGAAGTGCGACATAAGTGAGAGCAATTATTTGACAAAATGACCAAGGAAATTCAATTTCCTTCTGAATACCTGGCCATCCTACTTCATAGCTTGGCAGGTCTACTGTCATTAAAAAAAAACTGATGTTAATCTTCAGTGCCTTGGTTGCACTGAGACATCTATGATTATCGAGAATTTTAAAGGCAGATACGACCTTGAATTGTGTAGGAAATGTGAGGTCAGATGATCAAATCTTGATCAGAAAGATTTTGAAGGACAACTTTGAAGAAGCAAATTGAAGTGGAAAAGTTCAGGAGGTAAATTTAATTTTTAAGTTGACATCCTCAGAAGCTGACGGCACGGCAATCATTGATGCAACAATGACAGTCAGGTATGCCCAAGTCTTCTGGTATAGGAGCACAGATGTCTCTAGCATTTGCCATGCTAGAGGCAATTGCGGAGATGGAGAAACCTTAATTTGATGATGGCCAAAGTAGGGTGGCAGGTGGTTGTGAGGAATGGAACTGAAGCAAGACCCTTGCAATATGTTCACTTAAAACGAATGTCCCGGTTTATGTAGCATCCGTTTGGTACCAAAATCAAAATGGAAATTGAGCCCTTGGCCATTCCCTGTATGTTGTCAGGGAATTACTGATTTCAGGAGTGAGGAAAGGAGCAAACACCTTTCTCATGGTAACATCCTATTTTTTGATTCATGAATGCCGTCCATACAGTGCACTGGCTAACATTAACTCTTTTCATCTTTTAGTTTAAACACTGGAATGCGAGGGAGTATTGTTACAAAAGTGAAAGTTGTTTGTACGAGCCTTCTATTTTGTTTTACTGTGTACAGTTTCTGCACTGAGTATCAAGTCAGTCTGAGCATAAGTAGGTTTTATTTCAAATTTGGAAATAGTGATAACTTGAATTTTTATCAATGTAGTAAATGCTGCAAACTCACCTTAAAGTGTGCAAGAAGTCCTGTGAGCATTGCTGCAGAATATTTTTGTGCTGTTGTGAAAGCATGACATGGAGAAGGCAAAGTTTCCTCACTCTTCTGCAGAGTCAATAATTATTTTTAACTTTTCATCTTTGTATTCTAGTTGCTAAATTGGAGGAAGAATCTGTTCAGAGGGATTTACTGAGTGTTTTGTTTCTATTCTTTGACAGCACAAGCAGTGGCCAAGCTGGGGGTGGGAGCTGGAAGAAGGAGTTGCCTATCAAGTAATCTTTAACCGACACCACAGCAAACAAGCAACCAACAAAGCTGCAAGAGGTTCAGGAGTGAGTATGGTTTGTCTCCCGTCTGCCTTTACTCTTCTTCTGCACAACTAATTTGCCTGTGTTTTAATGGTGTATATTGGGGTTATGGCAAGTTGCGTTAATCTGCCAGATATTGGATGGAATTGCCCATTTATTTACAATAGAGTTGAAGTGGAGGTGAGGTCTACTGAAATTATATGATAGGATTTGCTCGTAGTCTACACTGTAACAATGAGGTGTGAAATTCTGCCCAGGCCACAGGCCAAAATTGGCATTGTCACACAAAACAAAAACTCGTGGTCACTTGAATCTGCCTGATAAACAATGCTGTGTGTTCAAATGTAGATTTGTTCGTCTTTAATTGCTCTTGTTTCGAGTGGAAAAATTGTCCCAACGAAAAGACTTCAATTTGGCTTTCTCTACATTGGGGAAACCCAGCGGTTGCTTGGGGACTGCTTTGCAGAACACCTCCGCTCGGTTTGCAATAAACAACTGCACCTCCCAGTCGCAAACCATTTTAACTCGCCCTCCAATTCTTTCGACGACATGTCCATCACGGGCCTCCTGGAGTGCCACAATGATGCCACCTGAAGGTTGCAGTAACAGCAACTCATATTCCGCTTGGGAACCCTGCAGCCCAATGGTATCATTGTGGACTTCACCAGCTTCAAAATCTCCCCTTCACCACCGCATCCCAAAACCAGCCCAGTTCATCCCCTTACTCCACCGCATCCCAAAACCAGCCCAGTTTGTCCCTCCCCCCACTGCATCACACAACCAGCCCGGTCTGTCTCTGCCTCCCTGACCTGCTCTTCCCCTCACCCATCCCTTCCTCCCACCTCAAGCCGCACCTCCATTTCCAACCTACTAACCTCATCCCACCTCCTTGACCTGTCCGTCTTCCCTGGACTCACCTATCCCCTCCCTAACTCCCCACCTTCTCAGCTGCTGTGATAACTGTGGTACAATTTGCCACTAGAGGCCCTCTGATGTCTATCCGTTGGGCAGACAATATTGTGAACTGATTGTGGAGGGAATGCAAAGGCTCACCTGTGTTGCAATCTATGATCAAGCAAACAATGCCTAATCATATACAGGCTACATCTAAACATGAAGCATGGACATTGAGGCAAAACATCAGACCCAACGGGGCCAAAGATATTTTGGTCACCCAGATCGGAGGAAAGAAACAAGCAAGGCAAAGAGCCTGTTTCACTGCAAAACTTACACATTCGGTATTTTCAATTACAGACCTCCACAGAATGAAAGAAAGGTATCGCTCGCAAACAGTAAAGAAAAGGTGCAAACTAAATGTAAGAAAGTGTGAAGCTGGATGAACACAGCAGGCCAAACAGCATCTCAGGAGCACAAAAGTTGATGTTTCGGGCCTAGACCCTTCATCAGAGAGGGGCATGGGGAGAGGGTTCTGGAATAAATAAGGAGAGAGGGAAGGTGGACCGAAGATAGAGTGAAAAAAAGATAGGTGGAGAGGAGAGTATAGGTGGGGAGGTATGGAGGGGATAGGTCACTCCAGGGAAGACGGACAAGTCGAGCAGGTGGGATGAGGTTAGTAGGTCGGAAGTGGAGGTGCCGCTTGAGGTGGGAGGAAGGGATGGTTGAGAGGAAGAACAGGTTAGGGATGCAGAGACAGGCTGGGCTGGTTTTGGGATGCAGTGGGGCGAGGGGATGAGCTGGGCTGGTTGTGCAGCTCTGCAAAACTCTGGTAAGACTGCTCTTGGAATATTGTGTTCAGTTCTGGTCAGCTCATTACAGGAAAGATGTGGAACCTTGAGAGAGGCTGCAGAGGAGATGTTCCAGGATGCTGCCTCGACGAGAGGGAGGTCTTTTGAAGAAAGGTTCAGGTTTTTTTCATTGTAGTGAAGAAGGATGCGAGCTGATTTGATAGAGGTTTACAAGAGGATGAGAAGCTTAGAGAGAGTGGATAGTCAGAGACTTTTTCTCCCCATAGCGGAAATGACAATTATGAAGGTGCGTAATTTTAAATTGATTGTCGGAAGGTATAGGAGAGACGTCAAAGTTCGATTCTTTACACAAAGGGTGGTAGGCACGTGGAGTGCACTGCTAGCAATGGTAGTGGAGTCAGATACTTCCGAGACTTTGAAGCGAATCTTGGATAGGGACATGGAGGATAGTAAAATGTAGGGTATGAAGGGTAGATTGTTCTTTGTAGGATAACAGGTTGGCACAACATTGTGAGCTGAAGAGCCTGCACTGTGCTGTACTGTTTAAGTCTTCATTTTAATTTGGAGATTTTGGAGAGTGCTGATGAAATTAAGTATATAGTTGCACGTCACAAAATAGACAACTGAATACACAGTCCTCCTTCGTCATACCCATTCAAAAGTCCCCAAACTTGTCTCTCATGCTCCGGAGAGCACCGACCCCAGACTCCAACCCCCTTTCTCCCCTGCCAGGCCTGGCCCCAACTGACAAAACTGATTTCTGGGAAGTGACAATCTTTCTAGCATCCATGCTTTTAGTGGAAGAGAACATATAAAGGAGAGGAAAGAACCACCTTGCTTTTGAGGCGAAATGTAAATTAATGTCAGGAATCCACTGCAATCGGCAGTCACTTATTTATGGAGCAGAGACAGTGGGAAGTGAAAGACCAGTTACATGAAGGGGGTCAACCATTTGGTATGAAGTTCCATTTATATGAATTCCAGCATGTTTCCAACTGAAGCATTTAAATTTTGAATCGTTCAGACTGCAAATGATGAATTTTCCAGTATCAAGTTTGATAATGCTCAGGCTGCACATTGGAAGAGACTTTGCACAGCACTAGGTGTGGAACATAAAAACTGAGGTTTCCTTTTTCTTCAATTCTCTCCCTCCTTCTATTTTCTGCCAAGGCAGCAAACATTTTACTACTCTCTGCTTTCCTCCAAGTTCTGTAAGCTTACTTTCAAGAGTAATTAGAATGCTAAAAAACAATATTGTTCAGAAATGTGAGATCAGTGATAATGTTAGCAGAGAGTTCAAACGTGATTGAAGCTGGACTGTCCTGTTTGCTGTTGTATGCTGTGGCCGAGAGGTGGAGACAGAACTTGATGCACATAATTGCACAGTGTCCCTGCTGTGGAAAGTTTCTGGCCCTCTGTGACTGGATCAAAGTAGAAATTGAGAAGGAGTGGCTGGGCAGATGAAGGGCTTTAATATTAAATGCTTGTTTACTTCAAATTATGTTTTAATACTCTTGAGGTCGATCCAAAATAACTCCAAGATTCAAATTTTGGTTTTATATTAATCGGGCTGGCCATATTTCTGTGATGTTTTGACTTGAGGTTTGATTTTAAAATGGTTGAAATAACACAAGAAGAGACCAGCTGCTTTGTCATTGGATTGAACGTATTGTACCTCCCCAAGAATGTATCCTCCCCCAGCCCTGCAATGCTCATATGTTTGTCGTTCTAATTCTGCCCACTTTGAATTTCCTCGCATGCTTGATCTTCTTTATTCTGGAACACCCTTCCAAAACATCTTCTCTTTGTCCACTGACCGATCTTTCTGACCAAGCTTTTGGTGAGCTGTCCGAGTAAAATAGCTCCATGAAGATGGGCTGATTTTTAAATGATAATGGAAAGGTGAAGCATTTTGAAATGTTTCTGCCATGTCAATGATCTTCACAAATGAAAGTTGTTCCTGCATCGTTTTTACTTTGTTCATTTGTACTCTCCATAGACATCAACAAATCAGCTTCCTTCAAATCTCTCTGATACCAGCAAAGTTCGAATTCTCAACTCTGGCACTGTGGAAAAACTTGTGGAAAATTTAATAGTTGCTTTCATGAACAAGGATTTTTCCTATGTCTGCGTATTTCTTTCGACATACAAAACATATACCACCACTGAAAGTGTGTTGGTTAGCCTCCTGGACAAGTGAGTATCAACAGTTTGTTTAATAGCAATGATAGAAAAGGTTCAGTCGAGTAAATCTTGCTTTTAATTATTCTGGCAATGAATCACTGAAACTAGCTGTCTGGAAACAACTCTAAGTTCTTCACTTGTGAACTGAGAAGCACCGTCCAAGCATCAATAAGGGAGACAAATGTTTTTTTATCATTAGGCACACTAAGTTACCTGCATCTGCAGCCCCCACCCCTTGGACATTGAGCTCTGCAGATCTGGGCTTGACCTTTCATCTGATTTGATCAGAAATGCCCATGTATTTTTTGACGTGCTCAGAAAGACTTTATCCTACACACTGATGCAGTGATAATGTCCCTACCTTCTGCCTAAAAGGTCCAGATTCAAATTCTATCTGTTGCAGTCATGTATCATAAAATGTCTGAATAACTTGATGAAAAGTAATTGAACTTGAAGTCCTCCATAATGAGAGATTTTGCAGAGTGTTGTGGTGCAGTGATATGTGTCCCTAGCTCTGGGCCAGAAGGCTTGGGTACAAGTCCCACCTGCTCCAGTGTTGTCTATAAAAGCTTATGGACAGGTTGATATTTTTTAAAAATTATATGCCTACAATACGATTGAAACTCTTCTTCTAGCTCTCCACAGTGAAATAAAGTGCAAACTTTTTCAGGTGCCTTGCAGCATTCACTGGCCTGTTGCAAAATGTGGATTTGCATGCAGAAGAGATTTAAAGGACTCACAAAACAAAATTGTGCCATCTTATTGCTGTCAGAATGATTTCATGAGCAGCACACAACTGTTCTAATTTTCAGACTGGAAAAATAATGATGGCAATTCCAGCATGTGAATTTCATTCGACTTCCCCAGGATTTACATCAGATTTTATTTTCCCGAAGGTGAATTTGTCACTGTTTGGGCCTCCCCATTTCCTGCAGGAAGTGTTTCCTGTTATGGAACCTTTCTGCCAACAGATGGGTACCACAGTCCAGGTCCTGCGATGAGCTTGTTTGTTTATAACAAGGCAGAGCAGTCCTTCCCTTCTTCTGGTTTCTGCCCCCAACCCCTTCCAATAACCCTGAGCCCATATACAGCACAAATCATGATGAAGCACCCCACAAGTGGTTTGGGACGGAATGCAAAAACAGGTGACAACTTTTTGTTTTGGTTCATTATTCACAACAATGAAGCAACCTAGGCAAGTAGAACACCAAGTTTAAAAAGCGCGGTGAGTGGTTTACGACGGTGACCAGGCCTTGGTATTAAAGATAAGCAGTCACTTTGACTTCCTTCGATGTTTTGTATGGAGTTTGGAGCTATCTACAACAATGTTTGGAATGCATCAGTTTCTGAATGCGGTGAATGGAAGAATGGTATTTTCATTAGAAAAAGTCTGTGAATTGTCTGTCAGTCTGTGTTGAGCAGAAGAATCAAACTTTGGGAACTGGGTGCAGGTTGAGGAGCCTTTTTAGCAAAACTGAAATGTTGGTCAAATGAAGTGATAATGGAAACTGTAGATGCTGGAGAATCCAAGCTAATAAAGTGTGAAGCTGGATGAACACAGCAGGCCAAGCAGCATCTCAGGAGCACAAAAGCTGACGTTTCGGGCCTGGACCCTTCATCGTGATCTATTGTGCTCCTGAGATGCTGCTTGGCCTGCTGTGTTCATCCAGCTTCACACTTTATTATGTTGGTCAAATGAATGTCTCTTTATGACTGAAATATGCAGGGATACAACAGTTCTGTAACAACGGGTTAATTTGTTTTTTTAAATGGCATCAGCGATGGTTCCTCTTGTCACCTGAGTTTTTATACATTAGTTTTCCGAATGATGGGGAAGCATTTAACAGTTTATGCAGTTCACAAATGGTTTTTTGGGTTTATTCTTCAAAGCTCAATTTGCGGATACAGGGATTCTCACCACTGCTGACCTTCAATTGACGTGCCTCTGACATTACGGGGACAACCTGCAACTGGGAGGAAAATGTTTCCCAAATGCGCTATGGTGATAAAATCTGAGCAGAGTAGAAAATAGCCAGAGGTGATTGAACTCTGAGGTAGCTCTGGTTAGGACAGTCACCTCTTATATTTACTGTCTCCTCCTTTCACAATGTAGTTGTTTACGACTTTGGCTGCTTAGGCAATGACTGGTCTTTTAGCATTTGGTGGAATTCTCTATCTGCAAGTGGCATCTTGAAGTATTTTAAAAATTCTAAAAACAAAATGGCGTCCCTGCTAAACAAAAGTTCAAATCCCTTTTACCAATTGGACAGATGTTGTGTTTAAGATTAGTGTTTGAGTCAACCATTTTAGTTCAGCTGTAAGATCATCATTATGCATTGGACGTTTATCGTGTCCATTCACCTCACAGACAGCCTACTTTTCAAGATTTTCCTTTATCCATGGTGAAAGGGAGAGACAGGCTTACTGGATGCTCCAGTTGTTTTGGCATTCTGTAATGAGATCCAGGGAATTCATCCCTTTATACGTGAATATCCACATTTCCTTCTGTGATTTTTTGAGACTGAGAGTTAACTGGAGTTCAAAATGGTTCGGATCAGACAAATTGAGCAACCATTTTAACAATCTGTTTCTGCTGAAGTTTTCCAAGTTTTCCTTTTTGGTAGGAAGAACGGCAGTTTTTATAATGGAAGGAGATTCCATCGCTCTGAGATGCAGTGCAATCTGGGGATCCCAGTGCATGAATCACAAAATGCTAGTCATACAGGAAGTAATTAGGAAAGTGAAAAAATGTTTTCATTTTATCATGAGGGGATTTTAGCACAAATGTAGGGATCACTGGTGAGCCCATAACTTGAAAGTTCTTGATATTGGTCAGTCTATTAAAGGAAGGATGTAAATACATTGGAGGCACTTCAGAGCAGTTTTACCAGAATAATACCGAGACGAATTGACTTGGATTACAAGGAAACTTTTCAAAGGCAAGGCTTGCACCAGTGAGTGTTCAGGGGAGGAAGAGGCACCATGATTGAAACATAAAAAATCCTGTGGATTTGGACAAGTTAGACGTGGAGACGATGTTTCCTGTTCGAGGAGAGACTGGAATGAAGGGTGAACGTCTAAAAGTCAGTTGTTGTCCATGTAAAACAGTGATTTTTAAAAAATATCTTTCAAAATGTGGTTATTCTTTGGAGTTCTCTTCCTGAAAAGATGGTAAAAGCAGAGCTCTTGAATATTATCAATGCAAAGGTAAATAGATTCTTGTTGAGACAGTGGGGTTGCATGGTTAATGTAATGTAAATTTGAAGTTAAAATCAGATGAGATATTACCATATTGCATGTTTTACACCTCCCTGTCTGCATGGGACGCGGCACGTAAGCTATAAAATGCCAAATTGGCATTTCAATTCATAGTTTTAACAAACTCGGTAATCAAGTCTTCGAATGCCAACACCAAATAACTTCAGATGTTTTTCAATGGCAGAATGCAAGTTGCAGATTCAAGTGCTTGATTAAAATCACTTAATTTGCTTTGTGTGACCAATTGCAGATATGGAAGCATTGACACGTCAGGAGCAGAAGAAATTCCAACAATGATAGCAGCAAGCAAAAGGTAAGTTTTCAGCCAATGTGTGATTTAATTAAGTTTCATCCAAATTACAACAACGTCAAAGAACATTGCTGGCACTTCTTGTAAGTTGTATTGAGGGCCTTCCTGCCAGAGCAGTGCAGCTAACACCAGTCTGCAACAGTCACATTAACAAAGTTGCCTGACTGTACGTATAATGTTTGCATTATTCTGAGAGATGAAAGATTTTATTTGTTTAAAAAGATGTTGCATCACTGCAAAAGAGCCAAAAGTGTTCAGTGAAAAATTGCACATCCATTCAATATTCAGATCTCCATCTGTAGGCTAAAATTTAGATAGCTGAAATCTGAAACAAGGATACAAAATGTTGAAGAATTCAGGCTCCTATCTCCACACCTCCGCTCTGTCTGCCTGTAGTGGCTTTCAAACCTCTTGTGAAGGTTTTGAAGAAAAACCTGCTGCAGCCTATTGTATCACTACTTCTGGAGGGTGATCCATCTCATAAAGAGAGTTAATCAAAGAATGTAACACTGAACCCATGCATCTCCAGCAATTTTATACCAGCTGTCTGCCACTAGTGGATGGGAAAGCTTGTTTAAAATGTCTTTCTTCATGATCAATTTCAGCTGCAGAGCTGTCAGGAATCTGGAAATCTCATGTCTCTCAGGACAGTTGCAGTGAGAGGAAAACACGTTTGCTCCAGTCTGTGTATAAATAACTTTTGACTCAAAATTCAAAAACATAAATGGAATTTACTGGAGAGCTGTTGTTTAGCTTTTTACGGTCTTCCTCTTGAAAGCATATGACAGCAGTGCAGCCAACACCATTGCTGCACAAATGCTCACAATCGCATTAAATATGCCTCTCTTATCCTTACTTTGTTCTTACGTATTAGAGCTCTTATTTAAATCGATCAACAGAAAGCATCCAAATCTCTTCATTGAAAAGTTTGTTCCCTTCATCAGCCCTGGCCCTGAATTGTTTACCTCACATTTGCATCTCTGGACTCTACTGCAAGGAAAAATCAATTGAAAAAATGGGCTTGGTTCACTCCTCCTTTTCTCACCTCCATTCTCTGTCTCTTCCACTAAATGTGATCTGCTTTCTTGCGAAGAGAATAAAGTGTGAAGCTGGATGAACACAGCAGGCCAAGCAGCATCTCAGGAGCACAAAAGCTGACGTTTCGGGCCTGAAGGGTCTATGCCCGAAACGTCAGCTTTTGTGCTCCTGAGATACTGCTTGGCCTGCTGTGTTCATCCAGCTTCACACTTTATTATCTTGGATTCTCAAGCATCTGCACTTCCCATTATCACTGCTTTCTCGCTGACCAGCTATGTAAGTTTGACAAAAAAAGATCACCAACTATTGCAGTCACCCGTCTGCAGTGTGATCAGTTTCCCAAAAGCGCTGAATCCAAGTTGCAACACTGAATCCAGAGATGTCAGCCATTCTAACAGCTGGCACACAGCCACAGATGGAGTCAAACGCTCATTTCAAGGACTTCAGTTATCTTGTCTGACCAGTTATGGGCACGGTGTCCTTGACAATCCAAACTGCAAGGGATATGAAAAATTTAGTTCTCCAGGAATATTTGCAGTCACTTGAAAGCACGCTTGATCTTTTGTGTAATGAATGGCTCTTTTAATGCGACATTCTCAAAGGCAATTGCTGGAGAGCAAGCAGTTTGTGGAAAGTTCTGTGGATATTTCCTTCTGCACCCAGGAACCACAAAACAAGAAATATTCCAAACCATGGCTACCACATTGAGAAAAGTGATGGGGTTCAGTCCACAAAATGTGCATTGCATCTAAAAGTTGGAAGATGGCGTTCTTTTTCACACGAGACAATTGCGGTCTTAATGTTCTGGATTGTCATGAAGCCCTGCTGCTGGATGTGAGAGCTGGAGCCAATTGTGGTTTGTGGCAGCACCAAGGGTGGCATGGTGCTGGCGGTGGCTACTCCAGAAGCTGCTGCCTGATCACTGTACCATTCTTGAAATGGCACGATTCCAATGAGTGACGGTGAAATCAGAGTGCGGACAGAGGGACTTTGGTTTTCCTCCCGAATTCCGCTCCACGTTGTGAAGAATCTCATGTCTCAGGTCAAGGCCAGTTGACTTCGACAATTCAGCCCTGTGTGTAGAGACAATATCAGAAGTTCTTCATTGGAAATTTGGTTGCCCTTCTACATTTGGGACTGGAGCTCTTTATTTGAAATATTTCTGGACTTTGCAACAAATAGAAAGTGTTGAAGAAATGGATTTGTTGCATCTTGCTCTCTCTCTTGTAACTTCCATGTGCCAGTCTCTCTGTCTTATCCTGCAAACTACCATTGAAGGGTTTGGGGAAACAAACACCACATACTGCAGTTGTGTCTTGACCTGTTGCACAAAATCAGCTGAAAAACGACAGGAAATACCGACTCAGTTGCTTTCAAGTCTATTCGATGTTTTTATTGTGCAGTTAGGAGTTTGCTTAAAATTACTTAATAGCAAATTTCAGACTATTTGCAACTCGCTGACAGTGTAGATGGGAAACCATGCATTCTAAAATCAATCATGAAAAAGTAAGTTTGAATACAGCATGTGGTGAAGGATTTGCTTCATTTGAATTTGAGAAATACAAAGGAAATTGTTGAGGAGCTCGCAATTATTGGGTGGCTTGGTGGCTCAGTGATTCGCACTGCTGCCTCACAGCGCCAGAAACTCCGGTTTGAATCCGCTGACAATTAACCGTGTGGAGTTTGCACATTTTCCCCATGTCTGCATGGGTTCACTCCCGGTACTCCATTTTCCTGCCACAGTCCAAAGATGTGTAGGTGAGCTGAATTGGCCATGCCAAATTGTCCCTCGTGTTTTGGGATGTGTAGATTCGGTGCACTAGATTTGGATGGGTCTGGGTTGGATGTTCTGAAGCTTGGTGTAGACTTGTTGGGCCAAAGGACCTGCTTCCAAACTGTGATACAATCTTTGATACTGTAAGATATCGTTAGGAGTTCTCATGAAAACATCACATAGCAGCGCAGTGTTCAGAGCTCCAGACTCTCACAGTTGAATTACTGTCTTTGTGTTATCTGCATTATTCCTCAGGCTTCTGAAGTTTTTTCCAAAATTTGAATATGAATAAATGCAAGAAATTGGTGTCCCATTTCTCTCCCTATCACTTATTATTTTCCACAGTCTTGAAAGGTTTTGAAGAATAAAGTGATCATATCTTGCATTCACCCATTTGGAGTGTGACCAGTTTGACACAAGCAGCTAAATGCAGGCTGCAATGCTAAATCGAGAACCTTCAGCCTTTCAAACAGTTGGCACGCAATTATAGATGGAGGCAAATACATATTTAAATAATTTCATTTATCGCTTTTGACCAGTTGTAGGCCGAGTGAGTTTGCCAATCCAATCTGCAATGAAGATGAAAACAATAGTTCTTCAGGAACAACTGAAGAAACAAAAGAGTGGCTTAAATTCCAAGTGCAATTTAATTCCTGATCATTATTGTAATTGGAATAACAGCATTTGCTGATAACCAAGAATTCCTGTGAAGTTATGCAGTTAAGATTTTCTGCATACTTTCCAGAAGAATTTGGAATATACGATTCCAGACCACATTACGGAAACTGTTGGACTCTGCTTCCAAAATGTTTAATTTTTGTAGAAGTTAGATAGTGGGGCTGTTTTTTAACAAGACATTTGCAGGAACAATTTTGTGAATTGTGGTGGAACCCTGCTGCTTGGACTGAGAGCTGAGCCACTCTTGCTGTGAGGAGTGGCCCCACCAGGGTGGCAGTGTGCTTATGTGGGCTGATCATGAAGCTGTTACCAGATCAGTATCCCATAAATGAAATGGGTCGATCCCAAGAGCTGATGGTGAAATCAGAACGATGGCACAGCAGCAAGCTTTTCTTTGCAACCATTAATGTTTGCAATTGCTGAGCCAATACCCATTCAATCCTCTACCTCAATACTGTGTCCAAAGATCTTCACCGGAGAAATTGTACAATTAGTTGCTCTTGTATAATTGCCCCTTACTGTTTATTTGAGACTTTTCTCGACTACACATCAGATGTAAAGCATTGAAGAAATGGTTTGCCACATGCTTTTCCCCCTTTCTGTGCTTCCATGCTCCAGCCCAACTGTCAATGGCTTGAAATGCTGATGCACCGATTCAAGAGTATAAAAAAATTGTTTTGTTGTGAACATAAATGCTTGTTTAAAATGACTTAATAGCACTTTGTGACCATTTGCAGCTCTGGAAACGTTGACCACCCAGGCTGCGAGGGAGGTGGAGATGCGTGTTTTCCAGCAACGGTGGGCGTCATCGAAAAGTAAGTTGAATGCAATATGTGAATGAGGTTTTACTTTATTCAGAATGCAAGGAAGTGAAAGGCAATTGCAGGTGAGATGGCAGTTACTGCAGGAGAACATCAGGATTCCTTGTGAAAGCATCACACTGTAGTGTATTGAGCTCCATTCCTCGCAATTGTAATCACATTGTTGCATCTCTGATATTTGCATTATTCCTTCATTCTTCAAGAAAAATAGCATTCTGACAAGATGTTTCAATCGAAAATTGTTCATCTTTTGGATTAGAAATGTTGAATTACTTCCCTATGACCTGTGTTGAATATGAAAAACAGGATTCCCATTTCTGACTTTTCCCTGTATCACCAGCTACTGTGTCCTTGAAATCTATGATAGGCTTTGAATAAGGGAAAAAGGGTTATCCTTTGGATCCAAATGTCTGGAGTGCTATCTGCTGATTCCACTGGGTTTGTTATGGGATAAAATACTGAATCTCAGAGACTCCAGAATCTTTTAACATCTTGCAGCCAGTTGTGATCTTTGGGAACTTTGTTACAATGCAAACATAAATGATCTTTCAATCAGGGTGCAAAATGTGAAAGGCACTCGCCGGAGAGATGTTGCTTGGATTATTTTGGAGCTTCCTGTTGAAATCAAGTGGCAGGAATGCAGCAAACAGCTTTGCACACCAGACCATTGCAATCACATCAGGGGGAATGATTTGCCTCTCTCATGCTTGCTTTATTGCGAGAGATTGGAGCTCATATTCAATTAAGTCAACAGAAATCATCCGCAACACTTCAATGAGAAATTGCTTGCCCTTCAACATCCTGGTCCTGAAATGTTTAGCCCTGCTTTACTTCTCGGAAGGACGCTGCAAGGGAAAATATGGCTTAAGCCTTTTGTCCTTCTCTCTCCTGCACTCTATGCCTCTCCCTCTACCTGTGCTCTGCTTTCTTGCAAACGAGCTCTGTCAGTTTGCTGAAACAAAATTACCATCTATTCCAGTCATCTATCTGGAGTGTGACCAGTTTCAGAAAAGCAGCTGAACACAAGGTGCAGTACTGAACCTAGAGCTTTAAGCCATTCAAACAGCTGTCACACAATTGTAAATGGAAGCAAATGCTAATTTTAAGAAGAAAACTTAATCTTGTCTGACCAATTGCACGTCTGGTTACCTGGACAGTTCGAACTGCACTGGGGATGGAAAACAGCATGACATAAAAACGTAAGTTTGATACCATATTTAACGACAAACTTGCTTCATTCCGAACACAAGGAAGCAAAAAGAAATTGTTAATGCTCTGGCAATTGCAGTGATTCAGATAGAATGCTTTCTGTCTTGCATCTGTAAAAACCAGTCAGAATCCCAGTGGACATGCCAAATTTCCTGAGCCTTGAAGCAAGTAGAGACTTTGTTGTGCTTTCATGACCATAATGTTGACATGGGAAGACCAGGGCAGACTTTTGGTGATCAGTTTAAACACCTTTTAAATGTTGTAACTGTACCCCATCCACCCACAAACCATTCTTTGTATCAGAAAATTGTTCCTCATGCCATTTTAAAAAATCTTTCACATCCCATCTTAAAATAGAATATGCCCCCGAGTCTTGAAATCCTCCAGCTGACAGAAAAGACGCCTGCCAATCACTTTATCCGTATCCCTCATGATTTTATCAAACTCTTTAACGTCACCTTTCAACTTCTTATGCTCCAGTGATCAAAAGTATCAGCCTATCCAGCTCTCATTGTAACTCAAACTTTCTAGGTGAGTGATGGTACATGGCTTTCAGTCAGGAGGGCCAGCACAGTACGTGAAGGGCCTTTGGTACCAACCCAGGAGCTTGGAAACAGTGAATGAGCAACTTGGGCACTCAGTGCCGGTCAGAAAAAGTAAGGAACTGAATGTCAGGCAAGTTATAGGTCTTGTCAATTATCTGTCAATAGCTTGAGGTTCTTTTGAAGAGATGGGAACGTTAAACCTAAAACATTGCATTTGGGATGTTTATCGTCTGCCCGTGTGCAGAGGTTCTTTATTTGAACTCTTTACTCCTTATCTGCCCACAGGCTCCCTCTCACAGCCAAAAATCCCAGTGTTGATAAGAAGTGCCAGAAATTAATATTGTGATTATGTGCACATTTGAAATGATTTAACTGGTGCTTTATGACCAGTTGCAGCTGTGAAAATGTTGACATGCCACACTGTGAACTAGGTGGAAATCTAAGTTATTCAGAAGCGAAAGGAGCAATTAGCAAGTCCGTTTGATCTGTTGTCAGATTAAACCTGTTGCCCAGTATTTGGGATCTAATAATGTGAAAGGAAACTGTTGGCAGTTGCTGGAAGGTGATGTCAGGATTGCCTCTGGAAAGCATCCCATTGACAGAGCAGTGAACACCAATCCAGATGATAGCAATGATGTGAAGCAACTGCTAGACTGGTTCTGAAATGTTTGGCTGATTTTGAGAAATTAGATAATGTTGAATGAGCATAAAGCATTCAAAGCTTTTCAATGATAATGGGAAGTGCAGATGCTGGAGAATCCAAGATAATAAAATGTGAGGCTGGATGAACACAGCAGATGAAGGGTCTTGGCCCGAAACGTCAGCTTTTATGCTGCTGAGATGATGCTGGGCCTGCTGTGTTCATCCAGCCTCACATTTTATTAGCAATGCTTTTCAATGTTAGATTGGATTTTGCTTGTCTTTCAGTATCAAGGTCTTGCAGAGCCCAGAATTGACTATCAGTGAAGAAATTGTTTGCTCTTCTTTTTGCCCTGTTCTGTCTCTTCCAAACCCCACTCCAGCACTGCCTCATTCTGATGACATGTGGACATCCTGTGGAAGTCAGAATAATCCATCTTTCAAGACAGTGATATTTTTTGTGAAATTGGGTTGGATTTAATTCCGGATGAGTTTGCTTGTTCGAAATGACTCAATTTGTTCTCTTTCATCAATTGCAGTTCTGGAAAAACTGAGAGTACAAATGGTGAACAAAATGGATTTGGAGGTTCCTCAGGAGCAAACGAAATAATTGCTGAGTAAGTTTAATTACATGTATGACTAAATTAATCATTATTCAGAATGTGACAAAACGCGAGGAAACAGCTGAGGAGCTGGCCGTTTGTGCAATGTTATACAACCATCACATGGTAACAGCCCAGAGGCAATGATTTGATAATGTTTGTAATAGCTTTCAAAGAGGAACCGGCCTACATTCACTCCTATGTAATAGTACCAAACCATTGATTTAGAAAATTGTAGTTCCCTTTTGAAGACCTCAATTGAAGCTGCATTCACCACACTATTAGGCAGAATGTCTCACTTCCTCACCGTGCTGTTTAAAAAATAATCCATGTCACCATTTTTTTTTTGTTGAACATGTTGAATCGGTATCGTTTTCTTTTCAACTCTTCTGTCACAAGATATTGATTGTTCTTATCCAGTCCCACCAAATCCCTCATGATTTTGAGCACTTGTAAAATCTCTTCACAGTCTTCTCCAAGACAAGCAGCCCTACCTTTTCCACAAAACCCTTAATGGCTCCATCCCCAGCTCTTTGTCCTATCTGTCTCCTCTCCACCTTTCTTCTCCTCTATCCATCTTCTATTTCCCTCTGCCTCGCTCCCTATTTATTTCAGAACCCCATCCCCTCCCCAATTTCTGAAGAAGGGTCTTGGCCCAAAACATCAGCTTTCCTGCTCTTCTGATGGTGCTTGGTCTGCTGTGTTCATCCAGCTCTACACCTTGTTATCTCCACAATGTTGTCTAGTTTGTCACCTCTGGTACTATTTTTGTGAATGTTTCGTACAACCCTGTCAAATCTCTTCCTGAAGCGTGGTTTAGAAAGACTAGAGTTGAGGGCAAATCAGCGTTTTCTATAAAGATTTGTCATATCTTTTTTGTTTTGCATACGATGCTCTTATTTTTAAAGTTCAGAAACCTGACGATATCTTCAACCTGCAGTACCACCTTCATAATTAGTCTGCATACTCACAGTGTATCGAATATCAAACATGGATCATTTGAGGAAGCACTGATCACTGTATCATAAGATTTTTTGTTTGGATATAGAAGAGAACAATGAGCAATCCTGAATAATTTTGATTTGGAGGAGGGCCAATTTCAAAAGGGGCCAGATGCCATTTGCAGCAAGTAAATTTGAATACAAGTTGGGGAGCACCATTTGGGGCTAACATTTTATGCTAAGGAATCTTCACCATCTAGAGTGTAACCTGCTTAATAGAACCATCTGATGAAGGCTTGTCATTCCGAATCTTCAGTTTTCATGGGCATTCAAATGGATTGAATTGTCGATGAAAATGTTTGCTTGAAGTGTTGTAAATTGTTCTTCATGTTCAATTGTAGGTGTGAAAACATTGAAAGCAAGGATTTAATTTCACAGGAGAAGAAAGTGACAGTCAAGAAGTGAGTTTGATCCAATGCATGAGCATGTGTATGTTTCATTTGCACCACAGTAATGTCAAAAGGGAATCCCTGGAGAGCTGGTGGCCATATGTTAGATCATCAGAAATCTCTTGATGAAGATGAAAATGTTTCTGTGCTGTGTGACTGTGTCAGACATACCACAGAATTAAAAACACGGAAATCACTCCAGATCATGGCACATTGATGAAGAAACAGCTTCTCAGTTATTTGCATAGTTTCTCCCTAATCCCGAGGAAGAAGCAATGCGAAGCACTTAGTGAAGCACAAGCAGCAGTTGCATGTGAAGGTGTTGAGTTGATCTCAGACAGAAATTTCTGGACTCGGTAGCAAATGTAAGCTTTTGAAGAGGTGGCTTCACTCCTTGCGCCTGGTCCTTTTCCCTGTTCCCAGCTGCCGCCACCACTGCTGGCGAGCTGCTTTGGCCCTCAAGGTCATTTCTTGTAAATTTCCTGGGAATTTTAAAGACGGATTCAATATTTTATGCAGTTTTACATTTGCAGCATGACCTTGTTTAAATTAAAATGAGCTGATCAGGGTTTGAAATGCTGCACTTTGAGACTTCATTTTTTTTTCAATGGCTGGCCATCAATTACCGACCCAACCACCATTTTAATTTGCTTTTTGTTTTGTGGCTTGTGATCAATTGCAGAAGCGTACACTTTCAAAGATCGAACTTCCCAGATTTGGACAAATGCAGATCTGCAGAAAAGAAAGCAATCATGAATAAGTAAGTTTGATTTAACATGTAGTTAAATTGTATTTATAATTTGGAATTTAAGAATGTGAGAAGAATTGCTGGAGAGCCAGAGCATCCTGTAAAACAATATAGAGACTTTTTCAACAAAAACGCCAGTCACCCAGACTAGATGGCAAACAGCACTCCAGACCATAAAAAACACATGAAAGAAGCGAACTGAAAACAGAAACAAATCTGTGGATTCAGTAAATCAGGGACAAAAACAAAGTTGCTGGAAAAGCTCAGCAGTTCTGGCAGCATCTGTGAATGTAAAAACAGCGATAATACTTCAGGTCCGGTGACCCTTCCAGTTCTGAGGATTGTCATTTGTCGAGTTTGCAGTAGTGATGCATTATTGAAGGAATGGCTTCCCTCTTCACACCACTTCATGACAAGTTATCCTGCAAACTTCATGTGAATGTTGGAAATGGAATTAAACCACTTTCTAGTGCAGTCATATACTTGTTGTGTGGTTTGTTTGTGGTGTCCTTGGACATTGGTGCCCTCCCACTCCTTGTTGCTGTTGTATGTTTTGCAATAATCGAGCTTGCATTCCTGTTTCCTGAATCTATGAAATCCAAATACCTTTAAGTTCTTGTGCTCACATCCCTCATGTTCTCACTTTGCTACTGTCTGGAATTATTTGAGGTCCCAAACTTTGCCTGGAACTTTCCTGTTCTGCCAAATCCTGAGAGCTGTGCATCTCTTGATACTTTTTTGCAGGCGTGCAATTCCTTCCTCTTAACATTACCATCTCTCACCTTTAAGATGCTCACGAAATGTCACTCTGGCCAAACGTTTGGTCACCTGTATGAAAATCTCCTCCTTTGATGTCAGTTTTTGTATGGCTCCCCTGCTGTGAAGTGCCATGAGGAGTTTTTTTCTGTGCAAGGGGTTCTATTTCAGTGTTGTGATGACTTCTGTGTGCAGCTGATGTCTTGTTGCCAAAAAGTAACCATTGATTTGCCTGTGAAATAATGCAATGTTCCCTCTCAGTATTAACCAGGTCGTTAAATCGGTGAATTGCAAGCTGAGTATTTTGGAGTATTTCATTAGCCATCCCCAGCTAGACCCGACTTTGCCATGTTACTGGGGTATCCAAGCATTGGCAATGCAACTCCCAGAACACAGGCAAACAAATCATCATAATCTTGGTGTTTTTCTTTGTTCACTTGATTTGTCTCTTTGACTTTTACAACGTTATTTTTTCAACTCACTTTCTCCTTACTGGTGGAAAAGCAGCATCGAAATGCCAGGAAATCCTGCTGGTGTAAGAAGTATCCTCAGATGCATGTGAAATCATTTTGCAATGAGCCTTAAGTATATCTGTGCAATCTACAAAGAAGAAAACTTGGAAACATGGCCAACATATAGTTTCTATCCATGACCAGCACAATTCTCAATTGGACAGTCATTCCTTTGTCACTGGGTCCAAGTGCCACGCTCCTTAGCTGATGGCATGGCAGGTTTACCATTGCCGTGTGCACTGCAGCAATTCAAGAGAGCAGTTCATCTTCTTCTGTGCCATCGCATTGACTCTGTATTCCAAATTTAATCTATTGCATTTATATTTGTATAATTTGAAGGTTTTTTTTCCCCAAGAGTTTTGCTTCCCTGATGAACAGTATTAACTCTGACTTCATTTCCAGTGGTATTGCTGAAATCCTGAAATTCTGGTTGAATCAGCACCCTGAAGACTTCCGACAAGGCTCAAGTTATGCTTGCCTAAATAAAGTCCTCACATACCTAAAGCAGACAGCGCCGGGGTCAGACCCTGAAAAACGGGCCCAGAATCTTCACAGTCAGTTTCTGGAGGATGAAAGTGCAGAGAAAGAAATGTTCAGTAAGATTTATATTTATGATGCAAAAACAGTGGTTTTAATTCATAAGGCAAGGGGAAATAATTGTGGGGCAGTGTTTTTATCGGTGCGGTGGTGAAAGCATGTTCTGTTTGGCTCCAAAAGGCAGTTTGGGAATTTACTTTAAATATATCTCTGAAAGATTATAGTGTGCTATTCCTGTAGTGTAAATCTGATTCATGGACATCTACTCCGTCTGTATTCCGTCCCTCACCAGGACAGTATTGGAGCTCTCTGCCGCTCCCTCCAATGGCTGCCCAACCAATCGCCATTTATCACACCTGTGTTCCCTTGCTGAACATGACCTTCCTCTCAACAGCCTGTATTTCAACTTCATCTGATGTAATGCAACTCACTTCCTGTGCAATGAAGGCATTGCTATGAATGCTTGCACGGAACCCCAAAATGCTGTGTTTTTTTAAAATTGAGATGTGTAGCAGACATTATTCCAGCCATGTCTCTTGAATTTCTTATTCCAATCCATCAAAGCTGATGCTTGCTATTGTCACCAACTGGAAAAGTTTATTGAACTTGTTTCCACTTTCTGTCCTTCTCTTCATCTTCAACTGCTCCATCTCTGACTCTTCATCTGTGGTTGTGAGAATGAAAAGAGGCTGCAGACAGTTTTGATAAATGGGCAGAAATTGCAGCAGAAGGAATACAATGTGGCAAGGTGTGAAGTTAACCAGTTTGATCGGAAAACTAAATTCAGAATGTCTTTTGATAAGTTTGTATTCAGAGGGATGTGGTTGTTCATGTCAGTTGAATTCCAAAGTGAACATGAATGCACTGCAAACTATTCGGATTACGTTTGCTTCACTGCAATACCTCACAGTACAGAGAATTGAGATTGCAATAGATGGATTCATTTGGATCAGCACAAGTGCCTTTGGCAACTTTGCTGCTTTCTCTTGTAATTTGGGGTTCAAAGTGAAACATCTCTATAAATAGCTCACATAGCTGCCAGAATAAATTGTTAACGCTGCAGCTTAATGGTAATTCAAATGACTGAGTTATGATGAAAGTTAAGATCTTTTTCTGCGATGGACTCTGATGAAATTAATTTGTTAAAATGACCATTTAGCACCGAGATTACCAGTGGTCCCAAAGATCAGTGTTGTGCAGTAGTAATCATTGACCGTAGAAGAGCACCATTTTAGCCAGATACCAACCATTTGGATACTTTGACATCAGTGAAAGAATCACTGGGTGGGGTCGGCGGTGTGTCTGAATTTGTTTAGACATGATGTGTAAAGCTGTTCATTTTGAGTAGCAAGATGTTTTTCTAATCGAACTTGTTCACACATGTTAACGCATACACTGTAGCAGGTGGGTGTTGAAGCCAGGCCTCGTGGCTCATTGTTATTGACACTAGCACTACAGCAGAAGAGCCCTTGTTGGTTACTACATGCCTGTGGAGCAGGTGAGACTAAGCCCAAGGCCACTTGGTCCGGAAATAGGAACACTACCAATGTGCCTCAAGAGCCTCCATTTTGAGTGGTCATCTGACGTTGTCAAATTCATGGTGCCTCCCTGTCAGTTCGTGGAGGGCTTAGCCATCTGTCTCAGGGTTTAGTTCATTTGGGCTTCCTTTGACAAGCTTCAAAAGTAGATCCAAAAATTTTGGTTAAGCCAAGTATTGCTGAGTGAATACCGCTGTACTGAGTTCATGATGTACAAGACCAAATTCTGCATAGAACGGACTCTGTAATATGGTCTGCTAAGACCCAGCAGCATTGAATGAGTCTTTCAGGACAATTTCCTTTTTAACTGTTGCTGTCAATGAGATTTTATTTTCTAATATGATTGAATAATTTTGCAGGTTATTGTAAAACAAGAACTTGAGATTTGAAAGATTTCCTTTGGCAAGAAATTGGAATGGGAATCTGTCAGTAAATACAATTTCTTTTGCAATTGAAATGCTTCCAACAGGAGGGTTTCACTGCAATATCACATTAAATTCAGCAAATCGAGATTTAAAACTATAAATGTGAGCTAACTGTTGTAAATTAGTGGACGATTTCTAGTCACAAGTGAGTAAGATGTTTTGGAGCAATGAGAAACTTTGGGCACAAAATAAATATCTATCTTCACTTACGCAGAAGGCTACCCTGGAAGACTTGGGTTCTACGTGGGAGAAGAACATGAAGGAACCATCGAAGAAGTGGACGAAAAGCTCCTCTGCTACCCATCACGCTGCATTGCAGAGCAGCTGACCTTTATGGATGCTGTGAGTAAACAGGAATCTGGGTCTGTGATAATGGACTGCAGATGCTGGAGAATCCAAGATAATAAAATGTGAGGCTGGATGAACACAGCAGGACCAGCAGCATCTCAGGAGCTTAAAAGCTGTCATTTGGGGCCTAGACCCTTCATCAGAGAGGGGGATGGGGTGAGGGTTCTGGAATAAATAGGGAGAGAGGGCGGAGGCGGACCGAAGATGGAGAGAAAAGAAGATAGGTGGAGAGGAGAGTATAGGTGGGGAGGTAGGGAGGGGATAAGACAGTCCAGGGAAGACGGACAGGTCAAGGAGGTGGGATGAGGTTAGCAGAAAGGAGATGGAGGTGCGACTTGGGGTGGGAGGAAGTGATTGTTGAGAAGAAGAACAGGTTAGAGAGGCAACGACAGTCTGGGCTGTTTTTGGGATGGAGTGGGGGGAGAGGACGATCTGGGCTGGTTTTGGGATGCGGTGAGGGAAGGGGAGATTTTGAATCTGGTGAAGTCCACATTGACATCATTGGGCTGCAGGGTTTCCAAGCGGAATATGAATTGCTGTTCCCGCAGCCTTCGGGTGGCATCATTGTGGCACTGCAGGAGGCCCATGATGGACATGTCATCTAAAGAATGGGAGGGAGAGTGGAAAACGCTCGTGACTGGGAGGTGCAGTTGTTTATTGCGAGCCAAGTGGAGGTGTTCTGCAAACCGGTCCCCAAGTCTCCACTTGGTTTCCCCAATGTAGAGGAAGCCACACCGGGTACAATGGATACAACATACTAGATTGGCAGATGTGCAGGTGAACCTCTGCTTAATATGGAAAGTCATCTCGGGGCCTTGGATGGGGTGAGGGAGGGGGTGTGGGGGCAAGTGTAGCATTTTCTGCGGTTTCAGTGGAAGGTGCTGGTGTGGTGGGTTTGGAGGGGAGTGTGGAGCGAACAAGAGAGTCGCGGAGAGAGTGGTCTCTCCGGAAGGCAGACAAGAGTGGGGATGGGAAAATGTCTTGGGTGGTGGTGTTGGACTGTAGATGGCGGAAGTTTCGGAGGATGATGCATTGTATCCTGCTTTCCGGAGAGACCACTCTCTGTGTGACTCCCTTGTTCGCTCCACACTGCCCTCCAACCCCACCACACCCGACATCTTCCCCTGCAACCGCAGGAAATGCTACACTTTCCCCCACATCCCCTCCCTCATCCCAATCCCAGTCCACAAGATGACTTTCCATGTTAAGCAGAGGTTCACCTGCACATCTGCCAATGTTGTATACTGTATCCATTGTACCCGGTGTGGCCTCCTCTACATTGGGAAAACCAAGCAGCAGCTTGCGGACTGATTTGCAGAAGACCTCCGCTCAGTTTGCAATAAACAACTGCACCTCCCAGTCGCGAGCGTTTTCCACTCCCCCTCCCATTCTTTCGATGACATGTCCATCATGGGCCTCCTGCAGTGCCACAATGATGCCACTCGAAGGTTGCAGGAACAGCAACTCATATTCCGGTTGGGAACCCTGCAGCCCAATGGTATCAATGTGGACTTCACCAGCTTCAAAATCTCCCCTTCCCCCAACGCATCTCAAAGCCAGCCCAGTTCGTCCTCTCCCCGCAGTGCACCACACAACCAGCCCAGCTCTTCCCCTCCCGCCACTGTATCCCAAAACCAGTCCAGCCTGTCTCTGCCTCCCTAACCTGTTCTTCCTCTCACCCATCCCTTCCTCCCACCCCAAGCCGCAGCTCCACCTCCTACCTACTAACCTCATCCCACCTCCTTGACCTTTCCGTCTTCCCTGGACTGTCCTATCCCCTCCGTCCCTCCCACCTATACTCTCCACTCCACCTATCTTCTTTACTCTCCATCTTCGGTCCGCCTCCCCGTCTCTCCCTATTTATTCCAGAACCCTCACCCCATCCCCCTCTCTGATGAAGGGTCTAGGCCCGAAATGTCAGCTTTTACGCTCCTGAGATGCTGCTGGTCCTGCTGTGTTCATCCAGCCTCACATTTTATTATCTAGGAATCTAGGGTCTATTCTGTTGAGACCTGTCTTTCCCAGTCATTCTCAATACGATGTTTCAGTCAGCAGTAAGCATCCGAATCTCACCATATTATTGAAAGCTATTTCCGCTCCACCAGTCATTATAACTGAATTGCCTTCACAATGCAGTCGTCCAAGATGTCAAAGTGTCTTGTTTGAAATGTAACTTCAGTCTTAAGCTTGAAATACCTGTCGATGAAGACTTCAGCACTCGCCTATTTTTTTAAATGAATGTCACATGAATTAAGTGAGCAGGGAGAGCACTGAAAATCCTTCGTAACTTCGTGTTGAATCTCTCCAAAATGAATAGTATTTCAGGGTAAAAGTTGAAATGTTTCACCAGAACAGTCACTTTTCTGACATGAACCCAGTGATTTTGTTCGAAGTGTCCAGTAAGACAACTTTGGTGTTTGCAGAGATCTCCTGGAATGGAATCAGCCACGAGATCAGGCTATTCCAGTCTAGTCTCCAAGGTGGCTTGGTGCCTTCCTCTACGAAATGAGGCGAAGGATTGCTGACTCAAATTTTGTGTTCTGTCAGGGTCTGGTCATAGGCTTCGGCTTCAAATGGAAGCTCAGCTTTGAGCAAATGGGACTGTGGTCTATATGACAGCATTGGGTGTGACTCTAGAATGTAAGTAGTCCTCTAGGTCTCAAAAAGCCTGAGCAATTGTCAGTGTTGAGAGCAGGGGTGCGCATATCTAATCTGCAAGTGAACTTTTTGTCAAACGTACGAGTTGGTTATGGATCGCTGCTTTTCTGCACAGAGTTAGAAAGTTAACATCTGTTTTCATTGCAGCCTCTGTTGTACGTGTGTATACATTCTGACACTTCGAGTCTAATCATGTGACACAATGATGACAACAGGCATTTTGGATGGGAAACAACCTATATTGGTGTCTGTCGAGGAACATAGCTGCTTTTCTTTCCTTGAAGCAGTGAGGTCGGCAATGAGATCAGTGATTCCTTTTCAAATCAGTTGTTTGACCTGGTGAATGTCAAGGCAGTGTTTTTGATTCTGGTCGCCTGTGTTGTTCCTGTTGCAGGCAGGTCCAGGAGGCTGAAACAGGAGATTTATTATTTAGTTTACTGTAGAGGGCGGAAGGTTAGCCTCAGCTGTTCCCTGCCTGAAATAATCGATGACATCATTGTCACATGATCGGAGTGTTAAAAGTGAGAGTGCACCATGCTTGCATAAATACGCAGCAGTTTCCCACTCCATGGTTTCTGAGTTTGTGTTAAGTTTGACACTCGGAGCATAATTGTTTGTGGGAGTTGTTAGCCTTGAAGAGGGAGGCAAGAGGAGACAATGCAAACAGAATGACCAATTGACAGGCTTGGATGTTTGGCAACATTCAGCTTCAGCATGAAACCAACAGTGGGGAGGTGTTGACGTTGAGGTGTACTTAACCAACACGGGGTGCGGCAGCCATTGTGTTCTGTCAATCTGCCTTGATGTGAGAAGTGGACATGATGCAGGAGCACTTTCCTGATGGCCAGTCTGTCTAGCTTATGGACCACCATGGCTGAGCATCAGGAGGAGTGACTATTGCCAACAAAGCCGTGCATTGATGGTGTGCACGGAGCCAGCAGTAGGAGCTGGGTGGAGATAACCTGTGATTTCGAATCTAACCTACAAATAAGAAGGAGATGACTGAAAACTCAAGGCTGTTGACCTGTTTGTACAACCTATATGCACCTTGGGCATCAATGTGTGTATTATGTACTCAGTTGTTGACAAAGTAGCTTGTGCAGTTTTGAATGTACAAATGAAAACTAGCAGAATGAGTTTACTCATGAATGGAAGAACCTTGTTTGTAGTTCATTCCTTCAACCACAGTACTGCTAATATATGTAATCTTTGTTTCCTTTTTATTTTTGATCAGGATCTTTTTAAGAAACTTGTGCCCAGCGAATGTTTAGGGTCCATCTGGGCTGAACAACCAGATCGAGCATCAACCGTCTGGGCTATCGTGGCACAGTTCAATAACGTTAAGAATTGTGTCACCAGCACCATCAGTCGGCCTCAGCAGCTAAAACCACGGCAGAGGGCGAAAATCATTGAGAAGTGGATTGATGTTGCCAAGGTACACTTGTTCTTTCGTGATTTTTAACCTTTATGACAGGGTAAAGCACTCAGTGCATGAAACAAACATGGTGGAAGAGAGTAAGCAGTTCCTACGATGTGTTGAGATGTTTAGGGTTTGAAAGCCTCTCGAATTGACGAGCAGAATTAGAATTGAATGCTTCATGGCAAATCCTAGCATTTGTAATTTCCATAGTGTTGGCTGCTAATAGTTCATGCCTCAGTTTACAGTTGCATTGAAATATTAAAGTTTTCTTTCTCATCAAAAATATTTCTGTGGAGAAATAAAGTAAAATGATTTCAGATTTTTAGTGGCCCTTCAAACACAAAGTTACTTATTAGGCATTACAGAATGTTGCTTGCCTCCCTTCCGAGCAGTGATCAGATTTATGATACATTGTAAATTTTATTCTCAGTTTTCTGCATTCCATATGCCCGTATGCCGGCCCTTCAGTAACTTGCCTGGTTGTCTGTTTCTTATGTGTTTGCCAAAGGAATTTGTCTTTGCATTTTAATCAGCAGTTGGGAAAAGGATGAGGAAGGGCTGTCATACCTGATATCAGGCTTGTCTTTGTCATCAATATGTGGCATTCCCACGAGTACATTTGGAAAGAATCAAGACAGGAAGCTAGTAATTAACTAATTAAGTGAATTAAGTAATTTATTCATATTCATTTTATCACCCAAAATGGCACTGGATCATAGCAACAAAAGTGTATTATCATTGAAATTTCCCATATTCATGTGACCATAAAATATTTAGTCATTCGAAAGGTTGGGAATGAAGATTCATAATTATACCTTTGCCAGGTATTTGTGACAAATCTGGTTTGGCTCTTGGCAACGCTGCCTGCATGGATTTGGACTCGTAAAGAATCTTAAGGCATTGATGTCTGTCTCCAGTTTCACAATCCAGAGAAGTTGAAATGAATGGAGGCAGACACCCAGTCATAGACATGGATACATGAGCTCCTGACAGGCTGTCCGTGCCGACCTAGAAACTGGTGCTGTCAAAGGCCATTCTGAAGATGAGTTGCCACCTTCCAGTGATCACTTGGCTGGCTCTTCCGGTTGTCATTTGAGTTGACAATAGTTGATGAGGGGCCTTATCCATGTTGAAGTGTCCTCCGTCACTTACTTTTTACTGCAGCAGCCTTTGTTGCCCTCAAGCCGGAAGACTGTGGGCTTGAGATCTTACCTGCTGGACTTAATCAGATAAGGCATCTATCTAATGATGCCCAGTGAGGCACATCCACATAAAGCCAATATGGTCTAATGACCCTCTCCCTCCTTGGCCTTCCTCGCTAAGCAGAAGTGGTTTTGAGAGTTGAGAACAAACAATTGCAGGCTTCCTACTCTCCTGCCCCTCGGCCCCTCCCAACAAAGTTCAAATTTATGCTTGTGGAAGGGAGGTTTGATTTGTTCTATTCTTCTCCCTGCCTCCGTGGGGCAGGCAGATGAAGGACATTCACATGCTATCCTCACTACGATTAGTTAACTCAGTCTCAATAACATTGTGATTCATAAAAGTAGACTCAATTTTCTGATTTGTATGCTTTCCTTGAATGATTATCTCATGTGTCAGGCCCTGCCCTCCTATGCTGGCAGAAAATGTAATCTGTCATTCGTTTATCAGATGAATACAATGGATATAACACAGATGATTACCCGTCTCCAGCTCCCTAACTTCGCCACTTCCACCACTCAGATGGCCGTGTCTCCAACTTATTCATTCGAATCTTTGCTTTGGCGTCAGTAACCATGTCTAACGAGTCAAGTGTTGGCAGAGAGTGAAATGTCTCAGAGGGAAAAAAAAATGAAGATCAAGTTTTAAGTTGCTAAGATTTGTGGAATTTTTGCCCCCACAAAGTCGTTTGTTAATGCTGTTATTTTTGCAGATCACGTTTTTCTGATGGAACATTTTAATGTCTGAGGTATTGGGTCATGGGGAGCCACTGTTTTTCCCACAGAACTCATGTTTTATGTTCTCACAGGAATGTCGGATTTTGGGAAATTTCTCTTCAGTGTGTGCAATTACCCGTGCATTGCAAGCAAATAACATCTTAGAGTTTCAGAAGACTTGGGCAGCCGTGTCAAAGTGAGTCATTTTTCTGAAAAAGCCGTGTCATTATTTTTAATAAATATGTGGTAGGAATTTGCAGGTTTCACCTCCAAGTTTACTTGCCAAAGTGATCTTCACACTCCAGATGTGTTGACAGGATTACCAGAGGCACTACAGTGCAATCCTAACAGTTGGCTTACTGGCAGAATCTTTCATTCTTTCACTAAGGAGTGAGGAGTTAATTTTCTACAGTGGAAAAAGAAAACTGTTTGACAGCTTAAAATATTGAACTATTGTGTTCCAAAACTGATCTGCTGTTGGATGTAACGTAAGACAGTTTCCTGTGGATGTGCTGTGACGGGGTGATATGAACTGGAGGTTTGTATAGGAACCTGAAATACAAAGAACACAATTATTTTAATCACCCAAGAAAGCAGTCTATACCTCTTTGAAGTGCGCACTTGTAGTTTATATTCCTGTGCCGTAGACGATTTGATCATGATTGTTATTTTGAGGCAGCTTGGAGGTGAAATCTCACTTGCTGTGATGAGATTTCCTAAAACTACTGCAATGAAGGGCTTTTGTGGCACAGTGGTAACATCTCCATCTCTGGGCTGAAATAATCTGGGTTCAAATTCTGTCTGATGAAGGGTCTAGGCCCGAAACGTCAGCTTTTGTGCTCCTGAGATGCTGATTGGCCTGCTGTGTTCATCCAGCTCCACACTTTGTTATCTTGGATTCTCCAGCATCTGCAGTTCCCAATATCTCTTGGGTTCAAATTCTACCTGCCAAAGAGATGTGTCAAAACATATCTGAACTGTTTCATTAAAATAACTGCAATTGTTTGAAAAATGCTTCACTGCCCTTCACTGTCTGTATTACTTGCTTATTTGTCAGATTCCATGTCAGCTGTTTGCAATCTTGACTCTATTCTGTTAAGAGTAATTTGTTATATTCTCTTGACTAGGAGCACAAAGGCAACATTTGAAGATCTTTCAAATCTCATCTCCGAAGATGGCAACATAATGACAAGTAGCCAGCGCGAAAAACAGGTAAGCGTTTGCATTTGGCACTGTGCATCGATATTCAGGGCATTATAGGTATTTTCAAGCAAAATATCTACAATGAATTACATTGGTGTCTGAATGCATACAAATACTGTGAATCAATAATGCAACAAGGGATACATGTTTTACATATGGATGGTCTAACTTGGCTCAAGTCTTCCAAAATCGTTCTGTCATGATGCAACCTTCATAGATTATCTTTCTCAGTGTTCGTTATCTTGGAAGTTTGAACACTTGCACAATGATATTAAAAGCAGGATATATGTCAGTTTTCTTTTCTTTTGATTTGCACACTTGGAGGGCCTCGTAATTAATAAAAGCCAAGGCAAAACACGAATAGCTTTAATTGGTTCTCGTTAGTGTTTTTGTTCAATTAGCATGTCTTCCTTTTATTGTTCTCTGCGGTAATAAATATTTACTGCATTGGAAGTGAGAGATAATCACATTGCTTTGTTTGTTGAGCATTTCAGACATCAACTATTTAGTTTCAACTAGCTTGGACCACCACTGACATTTCAAACTAACTTCAAAAACCTTCTCAAAAAGCATATTGTTTTACCAGGTTTCGAGACATTCCTCCTCACTCTGTTTGTCATGCTGTTTGCCCAGTCATTTTGTTCCTGAATTTTACAAAGTAACAAAATAATTTGTTCGTTATAAACATTTTGGTGTCACTTGACCAAACTAGTGTGTCCAGGACAGTAAGGAGGCAAGATGCAAGTTTTCTGTTGAATCATTCTTAGATTAAATCAAAGCAGTTTGAAGGTGGTACTTGAAGAGGACGAAATGCAGCATTCATGTTGGGTTGTTAACAATTTGACAGACACTCCGTTTTTCATACTGCTGAAAGTTCGAGTTGAGGTTGACGATGTTTTTGCATTGCTGTCCATCTGCTGGCTCCAGAATTTCTACGGTGCTGCTGTCACACCTTGTTTATTATGTTTGCTATTGGTGCACAGTGCAGAATTCCAAATTACTTTTCATATCTGGCTTGAATCTAAAAGTAGATTTGTTTTTAATAATCAAAAACGTGTGTTGTGCAGGATGATTGCTTTTGTGGTGTCAATTTCTATAAATATACATGGGAAAATCTGAGTTCAAGATTGGACAGTTGTTTAACTTCCATAATGCTGTCTCCCAGATTGTACAGTGAATATCGATGCATGGTTCGTTAATCTTTAAGCATATTACACAGATGTTCTCTGGCAATATGGCTTGCTAAGCTTTACTTTATATGGGTGTGCCATTCGCAAGGCCACCATATCAACACTTACTGTCGATCCTTAGTTGACACTGAGTGTAGTGATAAGATACCACCTTGATATACCATAGCGTATTTTCTGAAAATACTTCCCCAAATGTGACTGTCTGGTGAATTTCACCTGAGTGAGCCAGCAATCATCATTTTCACTGTTGTGTTTTTAAATCTCAGAAAATATAATTTGAAACCTCATTTTAAATGCAGTTTGAAGCAGCAACTTCACCATGTCCAACAATTTGATTTGCACACTTGGATGGGAATCTGAAATAGTTGCCAAGTGATTGTTTTATGGGTTAAACATTGATACTAGTTTTGTGATAAACTATTGTGCGTGGGATAAATTGTAATATCACTTCCTAATATCATTGCCTGGCTATCACCTCTTGAGTTTGAATTGGCCAAATGTTGACATAAGGCTTTAGCGTTGTAAAATGTTTTTACAATAAAAGCTTGAGTTTTGAAATCTCTTCTGTTATCTCATTTGATATTATGGGAGATATAGATTAGATGCAGTGAATGAATAGCTGGTTTTCTATGTCCATTTTCAGGATGGAGCTTCAAAATTTGCCGCCCTCAACAGCACCTTGAAAGAGAACAAAATACTGACACACAAAACACTGAAAGTAACAAAGAAGAAGGTAATCATCCCTTTATGTTTAATATTGGAATGAAACGTTCTCAAGTTGAAGCAGTTAATCTTGAAGCTTTACAAGTAAATCTGATTTATCTTTCCATAATGGTGTATCTTTGTTATAACTATGCTGTAAAGCAGTTCTCCGGGTAACTAAAGGGAAGTTATCAGCATTGCTGCTACTTAAGCCATTGAACATGTTTGGTTATATGTTTGAAGCTATAACCATGCTGCTTGTTGCATATCTATCAGTGTGTTGGGTTGTGGGTAGAATATTTCTACATTGAACGGAAGTAAATCTGCGAGGCCAGGCAGGTATGCACAAACATTTCCCATGGTCTGATGGATAAATACAACAGTCAATACAGTGTGGAGCTGAAGGAACTCAGCAGGTCAGGCAGCATGAGAGGAGCAAGAAAATCAACGTGTCAGGTCAGGACCACACTGTATTGACTCTGACTCCAACATTTGCAGTTCTTGCTGTCTTTGAGAGATGGTTAGCATCACTGGTGGTCCAGTGGTTAGGATTCGGCGCTTTCACCGCTGCGGCCTGGGTTCGATTCCCGGTCAGTGCAGCACATTTTGGGGTGGCTCAGTGGCTCAGTGGTTAGCATTGCGGCCTCACAGTGCCGGGGACCCAGGTTCGATTCCAACCTCGGGTGACTGTCTGTGTGGAGTTTGCATATTCTCCCCGTGTGTGCATGGGTTTCCTCCCGGTGCTCTGGTTTCCTCCCACAGTCCAAAGATGTGCAGGCTAGGTGGGTTGGCCATGCTGAATTGCTGGTTGTGTTCAGGGGTGTGTGAGCTGTAGGGGATGGTTCTGGGTGGGATGTTTCAAGTGGCGGTGTGAAATTGGTGAGCCGAAGGGCCTGTGTCTACACTGTGGGTAATGGAATTTAATCTCAATACAACATCTTGGCTGAAGCATTGAAATATGCCGACGCTCACAAAGGCAGAGATTCAGGTACTCATCTGGTGTTCCCTTTTTGTGTAGCAAAGGAAGAACTAAACCCGGGTTACACAATAACTCGGTTAGCCATCATGAATGAGGCAACATGACGAGAATTTTTGCAGCACTGCCCCTTGTGTCTGTGCTGGTCATAAAGCACCCACCTATTCTAATCCCATTTTGTAGAACTTAGCCCATTGCCTTCTAGGTATTCTTCATCAACATGTTGTGACACATGATGACACTTGTCTGGCAGAGGTGGAACTCAAACTCAGATTTCTGGCTCAGCGGTAGGGACGCTACCACTGAACCACAAGACCCCTTTATAGAGCTCTGATGAAGGGTCAGCAGACCCAAAACATTAACACAGTTTTCTTCTTCACAAATGCTCCCAGAGCAGCTGAGCTTTTCCAGCAACTTTGTTTTTCTTCCCCTTTAAAGAATTTGCATTTATTGGCGTTTTTGTCAACCCATTCAGCCAAGCTTATGACTCCATTCTGAAGGAGGTTGGACTGAACTGGGATCCCCTGCCTCAACGGTAGGTATCATTCCTACAAAATTCCACAACCCCTACCCCCACCCAAGAGTTTTGATGGCAATGGCGTTTCAAGAGTTCATCAAAATTGTTCTTCAGTGTCTCAAGGGTTCCTGCCTGGACCACCCTTTTAGGCAGTGCGTTCCAGAAACCCACCACTTCTGGGTGAAAAGTTTTTGAACAAATCCCCTCAAAATAGCCTGCTTGTTGTATTAAAACTGTAAGCCCTGATATTGATAGACAGGGAATAAAGTTTTTCCTAACGCTTAGCCAAATCCCTCAGAACTCTTTGAACCTCAACCAGGTTCCTCCTCAGTGTCTTTGTTGCAGTGAAGATTGTCCCGTGTGAATTTAGCCCCTTTCTATAACTGAAATGTTCCTGCCCGAGCTGTATTAATCAATTGGAATCAAAATTAACTTTTGGCAGGAAGTAAGCGTGACTTTTGAAGAACATTTCTGCAACTTGAAGCTTTCATTCGGCAGTGTAGCACAGGGTAGAGAGATAGTTCTTGCTGTGTGTACTTTAATGCTCCAGACACAAAAGCTACAAGTATGAACATCAGGCTCACAGATGACACAAGAATGGGAGGTGTGGTAAATAGCAAAATGCTTTAGTCTCTAGGCACACCGTGTTCTAACTGTGGCTCAACTAATGTTATTTACGTCTGCTCTTATAGTCAGGCAAGTATCCAATATGGTGCTTTTACAACCTTATCCACAGGTCCTCCTGCCTTCAAGAATATGCTTATGCGCACAGCAAGGTCCTCGTGATTCTTTGTACATTCTAAAACTTCCATTTAACATGTCTTGTCCTGACTTATTTGTCCTCCCAAAAGCTTCGCCTGACACTTTTCAGGATAGAATTCTATTTGCCTCTTTTCAGGCCTTCTAACCAGCCCATGTGTGTAATCCTGGAGACTAAGGCTTTTTGCTGTTTACCACATCGCCAATTCTTGTGGCACCTGTGAACCTGCTGTTCACATTTGTAGCTTTTGTGCCTTGAAAATTAATGTACACACAACAAGAACCATCACTTTACGCTGCGGTATGCTGCTGGATGAATGCTTCAAGTTGCAAAAATGCTCTTCAAAAATCACACATACTTCCAGTCGCAAAGTCAGTTTTGGTTCCAGTTTGCCAATTCCGGTGTATCCCCTAGGCTTTTAGCTCCTTAAGCAGTCTGAGACCATTAAATTATTTCTTGGGGTCAGAAAGGTGTCCTATGAAAAGACATTGAGTAGAATTATATTCTTGAGTTTTGGAAAATAAGGGTTAACCTTACTGAGTCAAACGTTTGGAAATCTGGTGCGATAAATTGTTTCCATCTTCAGGCAAAATCACACAGCACTTAGAAAATTTCCAATCTCCAAATGATGAAGTTACACAAACATTGAGTTTGGTTGACAGTTCACAGATCAGGGATCAAAACTCTGAACTTGCCTGTCGTTTATAGATCTAACTTTGTATTCCACTGTGTAACTGTGTCAAAAATTGAGTCCGAAATTTTCATTCTAATTAGATTTAGTTGCATGATAAATGGTATAAATAAGGCATGGAGTAGTATGTTTGGGAAATATGACAGTGCGTTCACAATGGATGAAATAAATTCACCTCACTTTTCCAGGGTGTAGTTCAGGGAATTGTACCATACCTGGGAACTTTCTTCACGGACTTAACAAAATTGGATTCGGCTTTCCCCAATTATCGTTTCGTAAGTCTGTTTTACAAGATTTGGATTCCTTATTTGCTGATGAGCACTATTGTTACAGTTTCATTGCAAGCTGCTCATAGCAATAAAAGAAACTAATAAGTATGATTAATGATACTGATGAGAATAATGTGATGCTTTGTGTTGCGAATCAAACAATATGTAAATAAAGAAACATGCAAAAGGCTTTGCAGTTGATTGAATACAGGTTTAGTTTTTCTAAAGGTTGGATAAAGTGGGCATCATTTTTATTTTGTACAGGTAAATTTGTTAGCTGGACGTCACTGCCTATTGTGCAGTTGAGCAGCTGAGAATGGCATCAGCTTGGTACTGATCTATTTGAGTGGAACAAAGGGCTCTATGTAATGGCCAAAATATAAACCTGGTGGAATGATCGATCATTTGTGTTTGACCTTTGACTATTTCCTAAAATTGAAACAAGTTTACAGAGTTTGTATTTCACTGCTGATCTGTTAAATTTCATGATCTCATAGTACCATTTGACCTTTGTATATATTGAATTAATTTTCTTTGTTCATGTCTATTTCTTACAGAATGGCTTGATCAACTTCGACAAGAGACGAAAGGTGATCGTACTGTGCAAAATGTTTGTAAATGCATGAAACGGGAAAAGCGTGCCTTTCAATATTGTTGTGCTTTTTCTGCTGGATGGGGAATGTTGGAAGAGTCTACAACTGCATCTTAAATGTGGATGATCACTAATAAATTCAATAAAGAAATCAGGAGAAGCTTTGTTGCTCGCAGCAGTCAGATTGCAGAAGCTGCTGCTACCAGGAAGTTGTTGAGAAGAATAGCAGAGATGGATTTGAGAGAAAGTTATATGTCAGAAAGGGCACAAAGTGGCACATTAAGAATTTGGAGCATGGTGGGAGAAGTGTAAAGAGCAGCATGGAGCAGTTCAGCCAAATGGCCTGTTTTTGCACTGCTGTTATGATGCAAGTTACCTTCCAGCATTCACAACCAGGTCCAGGACCTGCCAGGTGTTCTGTGAATGAAGATGTTGTGAAATTAGTCTGGGTGCAATGGAAGCTATTTCATTATCAAAGAGACTGAGTAAATAATCTCTCCATATTAGTTGGTATTTTCCGTCAGAAGAGAGGCATCGGTTACTTATGGAAGATCAGAAAGTGAGGGAGTGCAGCAGTTGGGGTCATCACTGACTGGGCATTTGATTCCATATTTCTGAATTTGGTAAGACCAACTTCTGAAATATCTCTGTTGCCATGGTTACTATTGAGGGTATCGTACAATCCCTATAGGGTGGAAACCGGCTATTCGGCCCAACAAGTCCACACTGCCCCTCGGAGGAGCATCCCATCCAGACCCATTCCCCATGTCTAACCCACCTCACCTCAACATCCCTGGGCACTATCGACAACTTAGCATGGGAATCCACCTCCCCTGTACATCTTTGGACTGTGGGAGGAAACAGTAGCACCCAGAGGAAATCCATGCAGACAATATTTTGGTCTTGTACTGCAGCATTCAGCAGACAGCGTGAGAATATTAACATGATACAAAGTTCAATTCATTGTTTGTCACATGGTTTTGCTGACAAAACTGTAACTTGAGGTGCCATTTTCATCGAACCTATGAATAGAATAGGTTGCAATCAGAAACAACTGACGCCGAATTTGCCAAGCTGGGCCCTGTGGTGTAAAATCAGCTGGGATGCAAAATAGGCATCCAACGCTGTGTGACTCCACTTAATTAACACAGAGTGTCATCTGTCAAATAGCCCGTCATTTCTCATGGATGATGCTTCAAGTGTTTATTTCAACTGACCTGTTGAAAACTGGCATGCACTTAACAACTTAAAAGTAACGTTATCAACATTTGACTTTGAGAGTTCTGCCCCTCTTTACATGTCAAATCGTGACAAGGTTCAACCAAGAAGCCAATGTGATTGAAAGAAAATAGTCCAGTAACTTGTAGCGGCACATGGCCCGTAAATTTTATGATGCCGCAACTTTGAAAAATTAACTCAACATGTTCACCCTCTGCCTTGGTATCAATTACGATAGACCAGCCACTTATTTTGTACTTTGCAGAATTTCTTTTGCTTGGATAAATGATCTTTCATAATGTTTCTTGCCTTCAACCTAAATCAGCTTCTGGTTCTGAGGTGAATCCCTAATACTTCTTTGAAAAAAAATCCATCATTGAATCATGAATTTGTGACCTGAAACCATCCTGGATAATCTGTACAGAAATTTATCCTTGAAAAGTCACATAAATGTCATTTATTTCCAAAGCAGAAATATTTTTGTGACATGATTTACCGTGTGGTTGGAATAAAGTTATTGATGCTGTTTAAAGTACCACTGAGTAGGATATAGCAGTTACACTTCTTGCAATTTTAACATTTTGTTAACAGCTTGTTATTTATTTGTGTTCGTTCAGGAATATGAAATCATTTCGTGTCTTAAATATATGCAGTTTGCTTGTCAATGTTACATCATTCGCCCAGACGGGAAGTTTCTGGACCTGTTCTTCACACAACTATACTTAGCTGAGAAGAACAAGTAAGTAACTGGTATTGTAGGAATGTGCAGATAAAATATTTTCGTTTTGTCTTTAAAATCTCCCACAATTTTAACTACTGTTGAATGCTAGTGAGCCTGCCAATTTATTATCGTCTTCCTTTTCGTTGATTTCAAAGTTGTGATCATGAATTCTGACATATGGGAATAAAGCCGGTTGCTCTATGAATCATTTCCATTGTGTTGTATCAAAATGTGTTTTATTGGCGTATAATAGCACAGATCGTACTGCCGCTAAGCCAACGGGAACAGGAAAATGCAAAGACTTGATGAGTGACCAATTTTCGCAACATGTCCAAGACCTCGTGCTTTGGGTGCATCTACAAATCCAGATGTAAACTGTACTAGTTTTGAGATGTGTTTCTTTTTGTTCGAATTTCTTTTCAAATACACAATCCTATTACGAACACAAAATCAGTAACAAGCCGACACAATTGGTCAGCATTTTTAAGTATTTTTAAATGGTTGCCTAAAAATATCATTTCCTCATCTAGAGATGGCCACAGTGCCTTTTTAATAATACAAGCAAAAATAAGCTCCAACTAAAAAATAATGACTTTGCCATTGGTGGGCCAGAGTTGGTTAAGGATCAGATTTTAGAAAACTGAATTTGGTTTTTGTTTTGACAGAGCAGGCTTTGTAATATTTACATTAGTTGACAGCAGTTAGCTTCTTCATAAGTGGGTGGACAGAAGTTATTATTTAAAATAATCTGTCCTGCTTGGCCTGCTGTGTTCAGCGAGCTCCACACTTTGTTAGCTCCCTATTAAGCTCATGCTCAGGCTATGGATGAACATGTGTAACAAGCACCTGGCATTATCATCAATTCAAACACCGGTACAGTCAGTTTTGAGCCAACTTCAATCATGATTTTTTTGTAACAGGAAGTACAATATGTGACAGAACCTCAGTTTGCGTGGATCATAAGTTGTATTTCAAGTTCTTTTTGACCTCTGGGACGGTTTGGCTGATTTTCAGACAGATTGTCTGAAAAGAATCAGAAACAGAAAGCCTTGCTCCCGTTGCTACTGGTCAAGAGAGCTACTCTTTCATTTCACTACCTCCTACACGTGACACGTGGTGTTTCAGTCACCTGCCGTGACTGATTCATGACCACTTTTATATTGTTTGCCTGATAATGTCTGTACGTTCACATGACAGTGTGGATGAGGCCCAGACGAACTTCTGCATCACTTTAAAACCTATTCTATTACCTTTGGCACTCAAAGTTTGATTCTCATTTTTTTCAATTCACTTTATTTCAAGCCTGGTCCTTGTTAATTTTTCTGCACCTGCTGTCGATGTTTGACAGTTTTGTTCAATTCCATGTGTTCTGCAAAAAGACTTGTTGGGTTATCTTCTTGGTGAAAAAAAAATACCCAAAGGAACTGTGCATGCTGTCATTCAAAAACACACTCCAAAATTGCTGGAAAAATTCAGCAAGTCTGCCAGCATCTGTGGAAAGAAAACAGAGTTAACTTTTGGGTCTGGTGACACTTCCTGAGACCTCTTATCATCTTGATCTGCTCTTCACATAGCAGAAAAGATCGCTGTGCCGACAGTGAGAACGTTTGCAGTTAAATCTGCTGCCACTCATTAGTCAAACTAATATTCAATGTACTCCTGCCTGAAAACATGTATGTTTTGCAAGTAAAATTATCATTCATGCAATTTCATTTCCATGTCAATGATTGATTTGCTATCAATAATACGAATATTGAACAAAGGCATCTGTTTAATTTTGAATGAATTTTGTCTGAAAATGTTTATCTGCCATCCTGCAGTTCCAGTATTTCCTCTGAACGGGAGAAACCAGCAAAACCCAAAAAGAGCGTGTTTAAGCTCCTCAGCTGGTAAGTATCCCATGTTAAATACAACAGATATCTCATGACTTCCTTTAATATAGGGATGATTGGACAGACAGATAAGTACATCGGTTTCTTGACAAATGGTTTTGTTTGATATGGACTCATTATTGCTTCATGGGACTGAGATGTTTTTAGTCACTGATAAAGTTGATTAACTTGAGGTGAAGCAAGGAATAGTAGTGCTCTTCTCACCTTGTGAATGTGTCTATTGTAGACTGATTGATAGAGATTCTTTGCTTTGACCGTGATTGTAGAATGTGGACCTGTGATGAGCTTGATATTGCTGTCTCATGATTCTCATTTATTATCAGAAGTTTATACACCATGGCTAAATTTCACCTCACTGAATTTGTTTATGAGCGACAATTAAACAAAAAAGCTGTTACTGTGAAATGAATTTGCATATTTGTGGTCCGATAAGATGAAAACTGGCAATGATGAACAATTTGGAATGAAAAATCAGATCTATGTTCTACTTTGTGGGTCAGCAGGCAGCAAAAATAACTTGTGCTGAAAAATTATCGGCCATGCTTCTCAGACTTGAAATTCCACATGACAACTCAAATGTATTGCCATGTAGAAGTTGACATGAAAGTATATGTTTGTGTTGTCGTGCATGCATAAGGAAAGACTTCAAACTTATTTTTTTCAGTAACTTTCCTGAGCTAGAGACATTATTTTATATTTCTGTACAATAGTCAAGGACTGAGCTGATCTCAGCAAAGTCATATTCTTTTTCCCCACACACCCATGTAGAGTTTCGGAGGAAAGCCCATGCCTTGTTGGTGCATTGTGCCTTGCAGTGATGTGGACTATGTCATGCAACTGTTATATCAAAACCAAGAAAGAGAAGGGAAACGCTTATTCACTTGCTGGAATATCTTCTCTTTACATGAGTGTGGATGTTCTCTGGATGTGATTTTAGTTTCCGGAGCTGAAATATGATTGTCAAAGTGGAGGCAATCAACAACGCTGCATTTGTTTGCAATCTCACATTTCAGCAGCCACCTGCTCTGCTACCTGTATTATGTCATGCCTCATGTGCCAACATCAGGATTTTCAGTGTGGGAAATTTTTGTCATGCCATCTGCAGTACTCCTTTTGAGAGTTTTGGGAAATTTTCTGTGTTAAATGTGCAATCTGAATGCAAGGTTCTGAATAGGAATTCTAACTTTTGCAGTACCCATATCCTGAAGGCCACATTAAGAGTTCACTATCCGACCTTTCAAAGTATTGTGCACAGTTTTCTATCACTTATCAATGGTATTACTTTGTTTTAACTTTAATTGTTAACAAATTTCTTCTTTCAGGAAGAAAGCATGTACGCCTTAGCATGTGGCCAGGTTGGGGTAGATTTTCGACTTTGTGGGTATTCAAGTCCACATTTTCCCTTTCGTATGAACTAGGTTGATATCAGGTTGAATAACGTTGTCATAAGTCCAGATTTTTGTGCCACTTGTATATGCAAAATGTTATCTCCCATCCGTATACTCCCTAACCATTAGAAAATGGAACAATATTCAACACTAATAATGCTCACTCTTGGTATTCGTGCGTCACTATCAATTTGTCACAGCTTGAATGTGGCATAATTCAAACTTCTGATACTCACAGCATCAACATACCTTCATTCTAGTTTAATTTGTTTGAAAGTTTATCCAGAATGTAATGACGTTTCAATATTTCTGATGTGTTCCCCTTTCCATTATGCAAACTGTTTTCAAGGAGAGGTGTTAAAGCAAACAGCACACCAACTAAAAGCTCTCAGCAGCCAACATTCCCTGAGAGTGACGATTGTGAAGAAAGCATTGCTTCAGCCAGAATTTCAGGAGATTGCAGCAACTTGGAAATGCAAAAGCACAGCACTTTGCAAAATCCACCGGAAAAGGTGAGACAAGAAGGCACTCACCACATAAAATAGGTTGTTCATGGAGACACTGGTCCGTCCAGATGCATTTACTTCTTCTTTCTTTTCTAACTTTCTTCTGTGTTTCTTCCCTCTGTTACCCTATCCTTTCGAGAGGATGCAAGAGGACTCGGTGATAGCGCCTCAACCACTGGAGCTGGATGACTGCCTGGCCAATTTACTTGACCTTTCTTTTGAGAGCTAATGGACTGTTAGCCATTTTGAGGTTTCAGCCAGACTGTCATCCTCAGTTTGAAGGCAGCTTCACGAAGCATCCTCATGATTGGCCGCTGCCAGCAATTTTCCATAGCAGGTCCCACTTGCCAAAGTTGGGTTACTTGGTTTCAGAACCAATGCAAGACAGCTATGCCATTCCCAACAAAATTCAACCTTTTGCCGTTTACTGAAGCATCTGATTCCAGAACAAATATTATTTGCTGACGAAATGAAAGCTAACTTTTTTTTTGAGATGTGTAGATTTGCTTTGTTTTGCTTAGATATTTTATACAACTTTGAAAAATACATAAATGAAGCTATACATGTGATTTTTTAAAAAATCATCGCACGAACAATGAAAGTATTTCATCTTGAATCCTGAACATCATTTTTAATTTCTGCACAGTAAATTTTAGTGCATGGGGTATGACTGCAGCAGCTTGAAGTGCACTGTCACCAAAAGCAGTACTTTCGAGTCTGTTGGCTGTGCCTTGATCCAGCAATTGCAATAAAGGAATGCAGCTCCCTGCACGCAGAACTCTTGACTGCATGTTTTGTTTTTCTTCTATCCTTGGCCTTTTAGCTACTGATTATTGTGTTGTCTGCTGAAGACCGTTGTATCGCGGGAGATTATCAAAGTTCATGGTTGATGTTTATTGAATATGTCCAGGGGGACTTGTCTCAGGGATATTTTAGCAATTTATTCTCCCAAGAATTGGGTTAAGCATTATTCGGTCAGGTTTGGGAGTTTTGGAGTGGTATTATTTTGTTTTAAAATACCCTCTCCCCTTTTATGGATTCTCCTGTTTAGTGTTGTGATTGCCTCTATATTAATAATAAACTAAGAGCTGCAGTGACTTGAATGATTTTGCTTCCAGTTTCATTGGATCTATGGCTCCATGTGTTTTGCTGTTGCTATCTCTGTCTTTCTTTCTGTCTGTGGTACTGTCCCGCACACATTCTGACCCTCACAATACACTGGCCCATTCACAGTCACTCATAATGCCATAAATGTGTGTCTTAACGTTACACAGTGTACACAGTGTCGTTGGATTCAAGATTTCTGTGCATCGTTGGGTGAAACGGGCAGATAAATATTGATGTAAGAATGTTCAATTGCTGAGTGCAAACTGAGGTCCCAAAGGGTTCATCTGACAAACTTAGAATTGAAGCACCAATTTAAATGGTCAAGTGAAATGACCACAATGTTATTGTGCTTCAGGAACTAACTTGGTAATTTATCAGTGTGCTATGTGATGAACTGTTGACGTTGGCTAAACAGCTAGTAAACACATGTGGGAGTGTAATTCCTCAGAAGTGGAACAATAAATATAACTGGAAAGAAGGAACTATCTCATATGCAACAGTTTCCAAAAGTCTTCTCAAACAAAATAATTCTTCCACAGTCACTGAAATCCACGGACAGTGCTTCCACAGGAGATTCACGCAGTAGTGGTGTGACATCAAATCCACACTGTGACATCGCGAAGTCTCGGAAGCGTGCTTGCTCAGGCAGGTTTGAGAGTACAACACGCCCCCGATACAACCAACAAAATGGGGAAAGCTGCCTCATCCGTGTGGGTTTTGAGCAAGACCAAGCAAAAGAATTTAAAACTATTTTGGTAAGTACCTGGATTGTTTTCTCTCTTCGCAAGTCTAAGTATTTGTTGTTGTTTCCTGTCAGTATCGACAGAAAGGCGAGAGAATATTTTATCCAAACTATTTGTTGCCATGCAGTCATATTCATTGTCTGCTTTCCACATTGCCAAAGCCTATTTTTTTTTGGTCTATGGGTGTGCTTAGTCCATCATTTGGATCCGGTTTTGCGATGCACTGGCAGTGTTTAGGTTTTAGGCCTGACTGCATTTCCCTTGTATTTCTCGTTTAAATGTCAATAGTAAGGTGCAGCGCTCTGCTACCCCATTTTGGGAATGGGCTGATAACTATTGAAGTGAAAAATCGCAAATTAACCCACGCCATTAACTGTGCAAAAAATCAGCAAGGAGGGACCAGATCTTTAGTTAGCTGACCACAGGCACTTTGGCCCATCTGTCTACAAATCGAGTAATATTAGCAGAGACATTGAATAGTATTTCTTTCCTGTCTTTGACTCATGTGAAATTTAGAAGGCTGGAGCATGGAAGAAAGCACATCAAAAAAAAAGGGTTGGAGAAGTGTGCAAAATAGAAGAATTGCCAAACTGACTAGTTGAGTAAAGCCTAAGGAATGTTGGCCAAATTGGAAGGCATATAGATTATTTGTTTGGCTTGATCATTAATTTTCCTTGAAGGGATCAGTGATAGTCTTTGATTGTGGCTCCACAGAGCTCAGTGTGATGTGTGTGAAATTGCTTCTGGCATTTAAATATGGTTTACAAACACCATCTCTATGACCTGGTAAAAAGAACATTTGTTGGGTTGTCAGAGAGTTGGAGCTGGGGCAGAACCAGCCGAAGAATTTAGGAGGAATTTAGACAAGCAAATGGCAAACGACCTATTCAAATTGAACATTTGTGAAATACAAAACAAATTGCAACAAAAATGGCAACAACGTTTCCTGCTAAAAAAGGAATATATTTTTGCCAATGAACACGGTCGTTTGAGGCCAGGCAAAGAATCATGGAACGTTATTACAAAGTGAAAAAAACTTTGGGTAATTGTGTCTGTGTTAAATTTCAGTAAGAAGTATCTGACTTGTCCTGCTCCAATGTCCTTTTTACCACTGCACTGCAAATTTTGTCTCATATAATTATTCGTTCCCCTTAAGAAGGCAATTTAATCTGCTTTGTCCACATGTTCAGATATTGTGGTTTGGTAACAGCAGAATTCGCAATTTTTTTGGCCTTTTCTCCTCACCAATGATCTCAGATTTTGTCCTTGGTACATCGTATCAGAGGGGCCAGGAAACAGTTTCCCTCATTTCCTTGATTTAGTCTGAGCAAATGACTGTTATTCATGATTCTGCACTCTCGTTCTCACCCAATTTTGTGTCTATACCACCACTGCCCATTTCATTCCACAGGCTTCAGTTTTTGCTCGCACACTTGTGTGCTACTTTATGAAACATATTTTAGAAAACCCAGTGCATCGCCAATGAATCACTAAAATCAGTGATTAATTGTTTCCAGCCTGCACAAACGGAGTGGAAAAGACATTAGTTATTCGAAAAAGATCAATTTACGGGATGTTAGTTAACATAACCTCTAATTGTGTCATAGTTGACTCTACCACTTTGAGTTGTCGAGACATACAGCGCAAAATATCCCTTCTAACCTTTCCTATTTCAGTACTTATCCAAATGTCTTTTACCTATTGTTATTCTGCCTATATCTGACACTTCCTCAGGAAGTTAATTCCACAACTTCTGTGGTAATTTTCAAATTTGTTGTTCGTTAATATATTTATTATGATCTTTGCTTTGTGTGGCTGGCAAAGTAATTTTTTTTTTCGCCATGAACTACGGTGCAATTAAAGTGAAATTAAGCATGAGTCTAGTCAACCAGAAAACATTGTGGTTGTCCAGGAGAAACAGCAAATCAGCTCGTGCATTTCATCTTACAGTTCATTGCTCAAACTTGAGCTGAGAGACGTGAGCGCCAAATATAAGATAGAATTAAACAAAAACAGACAATTTCTCCAAAAAATTGGTCTTTTCAATATCCTGCCCAACCAATATTATTCCTGTGCAATTCACAATTGATTGAATGTGAAATATTTGCACTGTCTTCAAATCATAAATTGCTAAATATCTCAAACTGTAAAGCAATTTTATGAACCATTTTATACATATAAGCACAGTGTTAGGAAATTTCAGATTTTGTGAACAACCATTGAGCCATTTTCTGTGTTGACAATAAATGTTAAAAGCAGGCAAATGGTATTGGGGTTTTGGGTGGGAGGGGATGGAAGTGGCTTATTTAAATTACTACTTTCATAACTACTTACTGACTTCAAACTGACTGTGTAGGTAAACCTGAGCACTGGAATCTGTTGCTATTCACATTGCAGCATTTACTGATCACAGTCTATGGGTTATGGAGCATCGAAGGCATGTTTTACAATAACGGCCCTACCAGTCTTAATTTTCTTCACGTAACTTTTACAGCTTTCAGTGTAATGTCCCAATTGGTCTTCTGAGTGAAAACAGCTATGTTTTTCAACCGTTTGGAAATTGAGCTTTGACAAATTTCATTTGTTTGTGTGTGTGTGTCGAATGCATGAATGAAAAGTGAATATTGTTTTATTTAGGTGACTAACCAAGACCGGGTATCGGACATCTTCACGAAAGCAATGGCCGTGCTCGGATTTGAAACCGTCCGTCCTCAGGATTATGATCTTGCGCAGATCATCGAATCAAAGAAAGGTGAGCAGTGGAATTTGCATCAATTTAGTCCAAATCTATTTCTGAATATCATAACAGCTGCAAGGGGATTGATATTTCCCACTGATTTCACCAAAATGCTGAAGATATTTCAATTTGTATAATTGAACACATCCAACTATGTTCAGCAGGATTCATCTCTGATGAATGTAAAGCCAGTAAACAGCTAATATTTGCACCTAATAGAATTATTTGGTGTACCGAATTTCATCTGATTGCCCTAAAGCCAAAAAAATCTCCAAGAACTGCAAATACTGGAGAGCAGAAGTGCAGGAAAAACATAGCAGGTGTGGCAGCACTTGTAGAGAGAAATCAGAGTGAATGTTTTGGGTCCAGCAGCCCTTCTTCAGAACCACTTCACATAGAACATAGAACAGTACAGCACAGTACAGGCCTTGTGGCCCACCATGTTGTGCCGAGCTATTATCCCACTAGGATCAATCTATCCTGCACGCTGTACTTTTTACTATCCTCTACGGGCCTACCCAAGGGCCGCTTCAAAGTCTCGAAAGTATCTCACTCCACTATCACTGCCAAAGGCGCATTCCACATGCCCACCACTCTTAAAGCCGTATTGAGTGAAGGTTACACATCTGGAGTTGGTTGTGGCAATGAGCCCAGAATTATTCACATTGATATAACATTGTTCTGCAGTAGAAAAGAGGACTCAGAGGATTCATTCTGCTGTGGTTTAAAACATGCGATCCAGACTCTGTTCAACAGGATGTCTTATTAGGATAAAGAGTCCCAATGCATCTGCAGCATGCAATTCCTGTCAATTTTCTGAGAAAAAAAAAATCAATCCACTGGCTGCAAGAGTCACTGACAAAGCTGGCTTTTATTGTGCATCTATCATTGCCCTCAGAAAATGGTCATACGCTGGATCAGTGACTTGTGTTTGTTTTCGGTGTCCCCAGTGGTGTTAGCTTGAAGATTCCGATTCAATGCTGAAGGAAATGATTGCTTTTCTCAGTGTTTTTGCATTGATCACACTGCAACTTTCTGTGTTTGATGCTGTACAATCAATATTATGAAAGCATATGTGAATAATAATGTGCTTTTCCTCTGTTTTTTTCAGTGCTCGTACTTCCGCAAAATGCAAATGTGTATTATGCAATGAATAAAACCGTAAATTATAATTTCATCCTGAGGAATCGGTACACATATAGGCCTCCGAGCATGACAATACCAGGTTTCACCAGAAGAAGATCTTCATGTTTCTGGAAGTTTTAGCTGTAAGGAACACACGGTTTCATATTGTCTCAATTGTATCTAAAACCTCTTGTTTAATGTTCAAAACCCTGCTATATCTGAATAAATGACCTTGACAGTATTCTACTTCAAATTATAGGGCAATTTGGAAACAGTGATTGCCTTCAGACAACCTGGATGACATGAACTTTGGATTTTCGAGTAAAGTGCTTCTCTCTGCCTTTTATAACATCTCGCACAACAGCAAATTTTGGTTAAAGGCTGGATAATTGAATCCTGTGACCTGTCTTCCATAAACATGACAAACATGTTTTGATTGGTTGGTTTTGAAAAAGCAATCTGTGAGTGAGAGCCAGTCTGAGACTATGTGTGAGTGAGAATGAGAGTTTGTGTATGAATGAGACCGAGAGGTTGTGTGTGAGCGAGACTGAGTTTGTGTGAGTGAGAATGTGTGAGTGTTTGGGTGAGTGACATTGTGTGAAGTCAGAGTCAGATTGTGACTGAGACTGAGTGTGTGAGTGAGACTGTGAAAATGGGAGTAGCAGAGTAGGCTGTGAGTGAGACTGCGAGTGAGAGAGTGAGACTGTGTGAGAGAGACGTGGAGTTTGTAGTTGAGTGAGATATGTGTTTGTCTGAGTGAGACTGTGTAAGTGTGTGTCTGAGAGTGAGACTGTGTGAAGTCAGTGAGATGAAGATGAAGCCATGTGTGTGAGTGAGTGGGAGTGAGACTGTGTGTGAGTGAGACTGAGAGTGAGACTGTGAGAGTGTGAGTCAGACCATGAGTGTGAGCGAGATTGTGTCAAGTCAGTGAGAGAGTGAGTGAGATTGTATGAGTGTGAGTGCATGTGACTGTGTGCAGTCAGAGTGAGACTGTGTGAGTGTGTGTGGGTGTTTGTGTGTGTGTGTGAGAGAGAGTCAGATTTAGATCATGTGTGAGAGACTAGGAATTTGTATGTGACTGAACGTGCATTTGTGTGAGTGAGACTGTGTGAGTCTATATGTGAGAGTGAGATTGTGTGAACTCAGAGTGAGTCAGTACAGTGTGGAGCTGAACGAAGCTCACAGGTTAGGCAACATAAGTGGACAGGAGAGTCGATCCTTCCTCACGACTAGGGAGGGAGAAGGGAGCCGGGAAATAAAGAGGGAGAGGAGGGGTGTGGCTGGGGAAAGTCAGGTGCGATGGTGATAGGTGAGTGCAGCTAGGGGTAGTGGGGACTGGTCAGTGGGAAGGGCAGAGCAATATGTGAGAGAGAAGATGGACAAGTTGTGTCAGGTGAAGGAGGCAGGCATGAGATGGAGGGTTGGACATGGTATGAGGCAGGGTGGTGGAGAGGTTTTAAAACTGGTGATTTCCATGCTTAGGCCACAAAGCTGTAGGCTCCTGATGTGGAATATGAGGTGCTGCTCCTCCAGTTTGCGGGTGGCATCATTGTGACATCGGAGGAGGCCCAGGATGGAGATGTCATCCAGGGAGTGGGAGGTGGAGTTAAAATGCTTTGAAACCAGGAGCTGTTGCATTTGTTATGAACAGAGGGCAGGTGCTCCATGAATTGGTCTCCGAGTCTGCACTTGGTTTCACTGATGTTGAGGTCGCCATGTTGGGAACAATGGATACAGTAGGCCAGGTTGTAGGATGTACAGGTGAACCCCAATTGGACATGTAAAATTTGCCTTGGATGGCCATGAAGGGGGAGTCGTAGGGTCAGTGTAGCACTTCCTGCAGTTGCAGAGGAATAGGCTGCGGGTGGTGGGGTTAGAACATAGAACATAGAACACTATAGTACAGTACAGGCCGTTTAGCCCTCGATGTTGCGCCGACCTGTGAAACCAAACTGAAGCCCATCTAATCGACACTATTCCACTATTATCTCTATGTTTATCCAACAACCATTTAAATGCCCTTAAACTTGGCAAGGCTAGTACTGTTGCAGGCAGGGCATTTCACGCCCTTACTACTCTGAGTAAAGAATCTACCTCTGATATCTGTCCTCTATCTGTCACCCCTCAATTTAAAGCAATGCCCCCTTGTGCTAGCTATCTCCATCCGAGGAAAAAGGCTCTCACCGTCCAACGTATCTAATCCTTTAATGGTCTTGTATGTCTCTATGAGGTCTCATCTTAAACTTCTTCACTCCAACAAAAAACAGCCTCAAGTCCCTCAGCCTTTCCTCATAAAGACCTTCGCTCCCTACCAGTCAACATCCTGGTAAATCTCCTCTGCACCTGTTCTAATGCTTCCACATCCTTCCTAATAATGCGGCGACCAGAACTGTGTGCAATAGTCCAAGTGTGGTCACACCGGAGATTTGTGCAGCTGCAACATGACCTCATGGCTCCGAAACTCAATCCCTCTACCAATAAAACCTAAGGCACCGTATGCCTTCTTAACCAACCTATCAACCTGGGTGGCAACCTTCAGGGATTTATGTCCATGGACACCGAGATCTCTCTGCTCATCCACACTACCAAGACTCTTACCATTAGCCTACTGCTCTGTATTCCTGTTACTCCTTCCAAAGTGAATCACCTCACAGATTTCTGCATTCAACTCCATTTGCCAACTCTCAGCCCAGCTCTGCAGCCTATCTATGTCCCTCTGTAACCTGCAACATCCTTTCGCATGATCCACAACTCCACCGACTTTTGTCTCATCTGCAAATTTACGAACCCATCCCTCATCCAGGTCATTTATAAAAAAGACAAACAACAGTGCCCCCAAAATGGGAAGTGTGGAGCGGATGAGGGTGTCACAGAGTGTGCGATCGCTACGAAAGGCAGACAATGGTGGGGGGATAAATATCTCTATGCTGTTGGAGTCAGATCGCACATGGTGGTAGTGGCGGAGACTGATACGCTGCATGTGGAGGTTGGTGGATTGGTCTGTGAAGACCAGGGGTCTCTGTCCTTATTATTATTGAGGGGAGGTGGTTTGAGGAGAGAAATGCAAGAGATGCAGGTGAAGGAGTTTTCAATCAATGGAGGGGTGTAGTTGTGATCCTTGTCATTGGACCAAGCCCTGGATGCATATGTCACCCAGGAAGTGGGAGTGAGAAATGGTTGAAAACTGGAAGGTGTTTGTTGTTTGTCGTGTCCAGAGCACAGATGTTCCTTGAATCAGTCCCCGAGCCAGCACTTGGTCTCACCATTGCAGTGGAGGTAAGATCGGGAGCAGTGGAGACAGTAGACCAGGTTGAAGGATATACAAGTGAATCCCAGTCAGATTTGGAAAGCTTGCCTTTGTCCTTGGACGGAGGTGAGTCGGGGTAGTGTACGGTCAGGTGTAGCGCCTCCTGTGTTTGCGTGGAACGATGCTCGGGCTCAGTGGTGGTGTAAATGGACAGTGTGGAGCAGCTGACGGAGTCGCGGGCCGAGCAGTCCCTACGAAAGGCAAAAAGGGGTGGGGAGTGAATTATCTCTTTGGTGGTGGGATCGAATTGTAGCTGTCAGAAGTGGTGGAGAATGGTACGCTGGGTGCGGAGTTTGGAATGGTGGTATGTGAGAACCAGGGGCACTCTGCCCTTATATTTATTGCGGGGAGGTGTTTTGAGGGCAGAAGTATGGGAAATACAAGATCTGTGGTTGAAGGCATGTTGGATCAACAGAGTGGGAATGTACATTTGTTGAAGTATGTTTCCTACTTCAAGGACTGCAACAAGCTGCCTCTGTTGGTTCACAACACCTTAAACTGCATCTGTTGCATTTTTCACACTTCTGTCCTCAAACCTGTCACCCCAGCTAAAATAAAGAAATAATCCCCCTGGTCCTCACATGCCACCCCACCAACCTTCACATCCAGCATATCATTCTCTGCGACTTCCACCACAGTGATGCCACACACCAACTGGAGGAACAACACCTCATATTCCACCTCACAAGCCCAGAGCACAATGGCCTGAACACCGAAGTCACCAGTCTCAAACCTCCCCAACCCTGGCCTCATCCCATGTCCTATCCTCCCTCTCATCCCCACCTCCTTCACCTGACACAACCTGTCCATTTGCTCTCCCACCTATCCGCACCACCCTTCCCATTGACCAATCCCCACTACCCCTACCTGCATCCACCTATCACCATCCCACCTACCTTCCTCCAACCCCACCCCTACTCCCTCTATTTCCCAGCTCCCTTCCACCTCCCCAGTCCTGATGAAGGGTCCCAACCCAAAACGTTGACTCTCCTGCTCCTCTTTTACAGCCTGATCTGCTGTGTTCCTCCAGCTGCATACTGTGTAATCTCTGACCGCAGCACCTGAGTGAGATTGTGTGAGTGAGACCGTGTGTGTGAGTGAGAACGTGAGTGTGAGTGAGAATGTGTGTGAGTGAAGGTCACAGAGAGGTTGTGTGTGAATGAAATTGTGAGGTTGTGTGTGCGTGTGTGTATCTGTGTGTCTGTGTCTGTGTGTGTCAGACTGAGACTGGACGAGACTGTGCTTGTGAAATTGTGGGATGTCAGAGTGAGTCCATGTGTGTGAATGAGTCCATTTGTGTGAGTGAACCTGAGTGAGTGTGAGTGTGGCTTTGTGAAGTATGAGTGTGACTGACTGAGAGTGTGTGTGAGAGAGCGAGAGAGAAATTGAGTGAGTGAGACTGGATGAGTGAGGCTGTGAGAGAGAGGCTAAATGGAAGTGTGAGTCTGTGAGAGATTATCTGGATGTGACTCTGTGTGAGAGAGTCTGTGTGTATAACTGTGAGACTGTGAATGAAACAGTGAGAGAGTGTCTGTGAGAGGATACACATTTCTAAAGTTCAAGCCATTTTGGGGGAAACAAACAAACTCATTGACCATTTATCCAACCCATTGGTGCAGTGATGAGCACTTAGCTGAAATGTGTGGCTCGGTCTACAGTGTCTTCAGCCCACAAATCTTTGTTGGTTGAGTCGTTTTAAGTATTCTGGATTTTTAAAAAAACCATTGATTTTTTTTTAACAAAGGACAACCACAAGAATTAATAGATTGTTTACTATTGCCAGTGCTATTACATATGTTTCAGATTCAAATTTCATGTTATTTAATGTTCAGATTTGTAATAAATTTATTTTGAATTGTTATATTGTGAGATGTGTGTGTGTATGTGTGTAAAAGGGGCTGAAAGGTATTTAAAGGATGCACAGGGGACCAGACCAGCAGGTAACTTTAGGCCAAACATTTAATGTTGAAAAAGTATTGGGATCAATCATTAAGGAAATAATAACAGTGCATTTGGAAGATCGTACTCAACTTAAACAGAGTCATCAAGGCTCCATGAAAGAGAAATCATCTCTGACTCTTATTTTTTTAAAGATTGCTCAACCAGAGCAATTAGGTAGGAGCCAGGACATGTGTTGTATTTGGACTTTGAGTCAGCGTTCAACAAGGTACCTCACAAAAGGTGAAGTCTTCAGATCAAAGTCCATGGTGTTGGAGGTGACATGTTAACATGGATGGACAATTGGCTAACAGCTAGGAAATAGTGAGCAGTGATTGGAGGTTCGTTTTCAACTTGGTGACCTGTGGCCAGTGGATTTTCACAGGGATCGGTGCTGGGACCACAATTGTTCCAACATATATAAATCACTTAGAGCAAGGAAATATAATGACCGGGGCAGAATTTGCAGAAAAAAATAAAAATAAGTGAAAAGGCTGGTTGCGAGAGGGACACAAAGAGTTCACAAAGAGATATTGACATCTGAGCAGACAAAAAGCCATTGGAATTTAATGTGAGAAAATACAATGTTGTTAATTTTGGAAGGACAAACAAAAGAGCTGTTGTATTCAAATGGTGAAGAGCAGCAGAAATGTGCAACAAAGGCAATTGAGGTACTTGTGCACCAAACACAAGAAGGTAGCACACAGATGCAACAGGTATCCACAAAGACTTGTTGGCCCTTATTTCAAGGAGGTTGGGGTGTCAGACTAGGGAGGTCTTACAGCAACTGTACTAAGTGCTGGTGAGACCATATTTTCACAATGTCAGCAGTTTTTGTCCCCTTATTTAAAAGATATCATTTTACGGGAGGCAGCACAAAGAAGATTCACTCGATGACCTCCAGTGCGGTGGGATTACCTTCTGAGCAAAGGCTGAGTGGGTTGTGATATATAGAAGGATGTGATTTTGTTGAATCGTACAGAATGCTTAAGAGGCTTGACAGGCTAACTGCTCAAAGGATGTTTCCTTCATGGGAGAGTTGAGGACCATAGAGTATAGTCTCCAAATAAAGGGTGCCATTTTCAAACTGAATCTTAGAATTAGTTTTATTGTCACACGTACTCAAATGTCACATCTTGGGCCAACTTATGTATAGAGGTAGCCAGGATAAGATTCTTAAGTACAAATTGTTGGTCAGGAAAATTTTTACAAAAATGAAACTGAAGATCATCGGAATCAATTTGAAGAATAAATAAAGAGCAGGATTATAGATCATAGGAATCAATTGGAAAAATAAAGAAAAAGTTCACCATGATAAATCAGAGAAACACATTTTAAAATACAAACAAAAAGTTCAGAATGTCAGTTCTTGTAACTCAATTCATTCTGGCACCTAACCTCCAGTCTGATCCTCAACTCCCAACCGTGGCAGGCTACACTTTGAATCTCTCGAGGACACTGCTTTGGAATCACCTCAAGGCCAGAAGACCATGCTGAGAGCACGTCAGCTGAGAGATAACTTCACTAGGCCTGCACTGAAGCCGGGCATTCTGGACATCACCAAGAAGAAAGAAGCAAAAAAAAGGAGGAAGCAATAGGAAAGAAATGGACAGAGTGGACGGATCCTACTCCTCAGGCTAAAACTGACGTGAGGAGGAATGTATTCTGATGTTTAAGGGTCTCTGGTACTCATGGAGTCATAGAGCTGTACAGCACAGAAACAGACCCTTTGGTCCAATTGTCCACGCTGGCCAAACACCCTAAACTGATCTGGTCCAATTTGTCAGCATTTGGCGCATGTCCCTCTGAACCCTTTCTATTTGTATCCCCATCCAAATTCCTTTTAAATGTTATTGTACCTACTTCCACCACTTCCTTTGACAGCTTGGTCGATATATGCACCACCTTCTGTGTGAAAACATTGCCCTTGAGGTCCCTTTCAAAACCTTCTCCTCTCCCCCTCAACCTATGCACTCTCGTATTCAACTGCCCTACCGTGGGCAAAAAGACATTGGCTATTGACCCTACAAATGCTGAACATTTTTTTAAACCTCTCCACTCAGTCTTTGACAATCCATGGAAAATAGCCCCAGCCTCTCCCTGTGGCTCAAACCCCCAAACCTGGCAACATCCTTGTGAAACCGTTCTTAATCCTCTCAAGTTTCACAACATTTTTCATATAGCAGGGAGACCAGAACTGAATACAGTATTCCAAGAGTGGCTGAACTAAGGCCCCGTACGGCCATAACATGACCTCACAACTCCTAGGCTCAATGCAATGAGCAATAAATGCAAGCACACTGAACACCCTCTTCACTATCCTATCGATCTGCCACACCACTTTCAAAGAACTATGCACCTGCACCCCAACGTCTCTTTATTCTGCAACACTCCCCAGGACCTTCCCGTTAAGTCCGGTGCTGATTCGACTTTTCAAAATGCAGCACCTCTCCTTTATTTAAAATAAACTCCATTCCCCACTCCTTGGCCCACTGGCCAATCTGATCAATGTCCTGTTATACTCGAAGGTAACATTTTTTGCTGTCTACTACATCTCCAATTTTGGTGTCATCTACATATCTACTAGCCATATCTCTTATGTTCAGACTCAAATCATTTACGTAAATGATAAAAAGCACAGGAGCCAGCACCAAAACCTTGCAGTACACCGCTGGTCACAGGCCTTCAGTCCAGAAAGGAACCCCCCACCATCAACCTGTCTCCTACTTTTGAGCCAATTTTGTACCTAAATTGCTGGTTGTCCCTGTATTCCACGGAATCTAACCTTCTTTCACAGTCTACCCATGCAGCACATTGTCGAAAGCCTGAGTGAAGTTCATATAAACAACATCCATTGCTCTGCCTTCAACAGCCTTCTTCCTGAGGTCTGAAAGAATATCTTGAACAACTCAGGAGAGACAATTTCTCACACACAAAGCCACGCTCACCAGTTGCCTTTAGAAATGCATGTAAATCCTATCCCTCAGGATCCCCTCCAATAACTTATCTGCCACTGGAGTCAGGCCCACTGGTCTATAGTTCCTTGGCTTTTTCTTACCACATTTCTCAAAAAATGGCATCGCGTTAGTCAACCTCCAGTCTCCTGGCACCTCACACATGACTTTCAATGATACCAATGCCTCAGCAAAGGGCCCAATAATTGCTGCCCTCCCTCTGGGCTGCACCTGCTCAGTTCCCAGGGACTTATCCACTTTTATGCATTTTAAAACCTCCAGCACCTCCTCTGTAATATGAACTGTTATCAGGACATCACTATTTATTTCCCCAAGTTCCCGAGCTTCCATGTCCTTCTCCACAGTAAATACTGATGTGAAATATTCATTTCGAATCTCACCCGTCTCCTGCGGTTTCACACACAATTGGCCATGTGGATATTTACAGCACCTTATTCTCTCCCTCGTTACTCTTTTGCCCTTAATGTAGTTGTAGAATCTCTTTGGGTTGTCCTGAATTTTACTTGCGGAAGCTATTCCATGTCCCTACTTTGCACTCCTGGCTTCCCTCTTAAATATACACTGACTGCCCTTCTGCTTCTCTGGGGATTCACTCAGTCCCAGCTGTCTCAACGTGACGTATACCTCGTGTTTCTTAACCAGACCTTTAATTTCGCTTTGTGGACTCCTCTACAATGGGGAAACCAAGTGGATGCATGGACATAGCTTTGTGGATCACCTACACTCCGTTTGGGACAAACAACTGCACCTCCCAGTCGCGAACCACTTCACGTCCCCCTACCACTCCTTGGCCAACATGTCCATCCTGGGCCTCCTCCATTGCCACAATGATGTCACCCGAAGGTTGCAGGAGCAGTACCTCATATTTCAGTTGGGAAACCTGCAGCCCAGTGATATTAAAGTGGACTTCACAAGCTTCAAAACTTCCCCACTCCCGACCGCATCCCAAAACCAGTCCAGTTTGTCCTTGTCACACTAACCTGTCCCTCCTTTCTCCCACCTATCCATTCCTCGCACCTCAATCCTCACCGCCACCTCCTACCTCCCAGCCTCATCCCCGCCTCCTTGACCTGTCTGTCTTCCCTGGACTGACTGACCCTCACCCTCACTCCCCACCTGCACTCACATTTACTGGCTCCATCCCCACCTCTTTGACCTGCCCATCTCCTCTCCATCTATCTGCTCCCCTATCCTTCCGCCTCCCCATCTCTCTATTTTTTTTTCAGAATCCCTTTACACTGCCTCATTCTGAAGATGGGTCCAGACACAAAACATCAGCTTCCCTGCTCCTCTGATGCATCTTGGCCTGCCGTGTTCATCCAGCTCAACACCTTGTTATCTCTTCAATTTCTCTCGCCATTCAGCATACCCGGCAACGAATAGCCTGACCCTTCACATGAACCTGAACAAACTGTCTCTGGTCTCTAATTATCCTCTTTTTGAAAGGAATCCTGCTTCCCAATCTTTACCTACAAATAGCCTCTCCCAATCAAGTTTTGAAAAGAAAAACCCCGAAGAGACTGCGGATGCTCTAAATCAGTAACTTGGGAGTCAGGGAGAGAGTGGTCCCTGGGGAAAGCCCTTTTCACAATGCCCTCGACTGAGTCTCCCACATTTCCCACAACTGATCCCTCACAACCTCTCCCTGCAAGAGTAACCAACACAGAATCATGCTCATCCTCACATACCACTCCATTGAATCCAACGCATCAGCCTCCGATGCTTCCACAATCTGAAATCCGATCCCACCACCAAAGTCAGTTTCCCTCCTCCCGTTATCTGCTTTCCGGAGCGACCACTCTCTCCACAACTCCCTTATCCACTCCACACTCCCCTCCAGCCCCACCTTACTTGGCACTTTTCCCTGCAATGGCAGCAAGTACTACACCTGCCCCTCCACATCCCCCTCACCCCAATCCCAGGCCAACAAGAAGGCTTTGGTCACCTGCACATCTGCTAATGCAGTATACTGCATCCGCTGTTCCCATTGTGGCCCCTTCTACATCGGGGAAAACAAGCAGAGGCTTGGGGACCACTTTGCAGAACACCTTCGCTCGGTTCACATGAATCAACTGCATGTCCAAGTCGCGAACCACTTCAACTTCCCTTCCCCATTCCGCAGATAACCCTGGCCCTCCTGCAGTGCCACAACTATGCCACTCGAAGGTTGCACGAACAGCCACTCATATTCTGCTTGGGAACTCTGCAGCCCAATGGTATCAATGAGGATTTCACAAGCTTCAAAATCTCCCCTCCCACCACCGCATCCCAAAGCCAGCCCAACCTGTCCCCACCTCCCGAACCTGTCCTTCCTCCCACCTATTCCCTCCTCCCACCTCAGGTCCCACTGTCGTCTCCTACCTCCTAAACTCATCCTGCTCCCTTAATGTGTCCATCATCCCTGGGCTGACTTATCTCCTCCCTACCTCCCCACCTACACTCACCTTCATAGGCTCCACCCCTGCCTCTTTGACCATTCTGTCTCCTCTCCATCCATCCTCTCTTCTATCCACCTTCTATCAATCTCCTTCTCTCTCCCTATTTATTTCACATCCCCTTCCCCTCCTCCATTTCTGAGGAATGGTCTAGGCCCAAAACGTCAGCCTTCCCGCTCCTCTGATGCTACTTGGCCTGCTGTGTTCATCCAGCTCTCCACCTTGTTATCTCAGATTTTCCAGCATCTGCAGTTCCTACTATCTCGGAAACAATTTGAACTCCCAGATTTCTGGGTTGCGTGCCATTTTAGCTTTCACGCTCACATTTCTGTCCTGTGCTGATTGCAGTCTTTCAACAAACGGCAACCCAAGCTCATGGAACAATACTTCATTTTCCCTTTCGGCATTGCGCAGCCTCAAGGACTCAATATTGAATATCATTACATTAGAAACTTGCTGTATGATGACTTTTCTCCATTCTTCTTACAGCCGCTCTCTCCCCATGCGCCGCAACAGCCTTGTCTCAATTGTTTTGCTATCACTGGAGATGACCTATTCGCTCCCTTTCACACATTGATTTCTACCCAATTTTCAGCTCTTTTTGTCTTTCGCCACGACGGAAAGCACATTTTCCTTTTGCACTGGGCCTGCACACCATCTAATTTTCCCGTTCGTCTCGTTTGCCTCTGTTCATTGTATAAAAGTAGATTTTTTACAACCTCTTTCAGTTCAGAAGAAGAGTCATATTGAACCTGAATCGTTCACTCTTTTTTCATTCTCCACAGATGCTGCCAGATTTGCAGAGTATTTCAAATTTTCTGTGTTTGTTTCAGATTTCCACGCCCATGAAAATAGAACAAAGAACTACAGATGCTGGAGATCTGAAACAAAAATAAAACTGGAGAAACTCAGGAAAACTGCCTGCATCTGGGAGGAGAAAGCAGAGTTAATCTTTTCGAGCCCAGTGACTGAAAACTCCGGCTGTGATGAGTCACCAGTCCGAAAAGCTAATTCTGTCTTCTTCCCATAGATGCTGCCCGATCTGCTAAGTTTCTCCAGTAATTTCTGATTTTGTTTCTGGCTCCAAGGTTTGGCTCTGTTTGAACACTTAAGTTGAAGGATATCATTTATAAGATATTCTACCTTCCCATTACTCCATCAGTTTGTCCTGGATTAAACTTTTGGTAAATCCTATCCAACTACCACGAGATCTGCAGAGATTCCAAACATATAATTGAAAAGATAACCTAGCCCTTGAACTGTAAGAGATGACATGCATTCTGGCTAAGAAGAAATTTGAAAGTCTCTCCTTCCAAATCTCAACAAGGTTGAAGGAGAATTGAAACGTACTTGGTTCAAAAGTGCCGACGCCAATGACTGTGTGAGTAAACATCTCTATTTGACTGAAATACCTCCACAGAGGCCAGTATCCCATCACCAGTCACCCCTTATTTACACATGCAAAGCCTTTGACACTGAGCCAGCTCTCAGTGTGAACAGGACATATGACACTCCTGTTCTGATCTGTCAGCCATGGCTTCCTGATTGAAACAAGTTAAGAGTCCCAATCAGGGAACTTGTACTCTGAGTTTCACCTGGCTCAGCTAGTTCCAGTGTCTAGATCCTTCTCCCTCTGTGTACAAGGGCATAGGCTGTTTTTTTTTTTAGTAGCTCTTCCTCGGGCATTTTCGCACTGGGTCAGGTTCCTCTAACTTTGTCTCTGATCTGGGAGGTGTGTAACACACAGTAGATTGCCTGTTGCGCCTGGAGTGTCTCAGAAGAAATTAATTCTCCTCTTCAGACAGCAAAATCAGAGATATCCACTGTATTCTTCTTAGATCCTGAGTTATCTTCAACACTTGACAGGGAAGGGCAACCCTTAAATTCCGGAACAGTGGGAAAAGCAGTCCAGAAACCGGGCACGTTTTGCTCCCGCACAGCTTGTGAGTTTGCCGCTTTCATGTGGTTCACTTGCATGTTCAGAATAGTCACACAATATAATGTCAGAACATTATGTTTCAGTGGAGTGAATATGCATCGACAGTGTCCCTTACCCTTGTGGGGCCATTCCCATGGTTCCGACATCAAACTTTGTCGCCTGAAGTAAACCGTCTCTCTCGCTCAGCAGAGTCTTGTGTATATAATGCATCGTTAACATCATCATTTTGGAAACCTCTGGATGACCCTGGTAGAGTTCAGCCAGTAACTGGCGGTGACCTTACTCAGGACAATCATACTTGCTCCCTATAATAATGTGAAACCCTCTGTTGTGATCTGGTCTCTCTGTGTCCAAAAAGGTTCCTGTTCTGGTTGTGATAGCCCTTTGTTTTCCCCCATCACCATCAGCTGTTTCAATTTTTCCAGGACCAGATCTTTCTGCGTCCAAAGCCTGATATTGTTACCTGTGACTTGAAGTGTGCCCAGAAAATTTAAAAACATTATGGATTCTTCCAGCTCCTATTGCCGGCGGATCTGCCAGTGCGATGCAGCTCAATGCATTTGCTACTTGGCTTCCCAGATGGTGTTCCAACTTTTAATTACATGCACTTAGCATTAGAGCCCACTGCTGAATTTAGCCTGAAGCTATGGGTGGCACTGCCTGCTACTTTTTAAGTAGATCCAGTAGAGATTTGTGGCCCATTATTATGACAAGTTTACATCCATAAAGGTATTGATGGAACTTCCTGGCTCTAAATATGACCACTGAACTTCTGTTCTCCAGCCGGGTGCATTTACACTTCACATCCACCAATGTCCCAGATGCATACACTATTCGGTGTTCTTCTCCATTGGGCTGACTATGAGCTAATACTATCCTGATGCTGTATGGGCAGGAATCACTTGTTCATACCAGGTCTTGCTTGGTATCATCATGGACCAATGCCCTCGAGGATGATAACTGTTTCCTTATTTCCCTGAAAGTTTCCATTGATAACATCCCTATCAATCATAATGCACTTTTCAACACATCAGAACTTTTTTTTATGCAGCTTAAAATGTTGTTTCCTTTTGTGTCAACATTCTTGCAGCTATCCTGATGAATGAAAGGCATAATACTTGAAAATGCATGACCTGTTTTACAGATATACCCAAGTTCTGTATTTCCAAACAACTGGTTGAATATCGCAAGTCTTTGGTAATGGAGTATCCAACATGTTGCTGATATGATTAAAGTGGAACCTAATTTTAGAGCTTGGAATGGTTTAAGCCCCTGACAAGCCCATTCTGTTCATGCAGATCCACATTGAATATTGTATCAGTCCAGCTATGTATGTTAACATTGGAAAGTTGATCACTTCTATTACGGCTAATGAATAAATTGCTTCAACATTGGACAACGCATTCTATTGCATTCACAGAATTATGATACTTTGTAAAATCAGGAGATGCGCACAGTGCAAATAGAAGTCCCATTTGCTGCTGCCTGGACCAGACTGGGAACCTTAAATTTGTGCTTTTTGAGAAATGAGAGACCTTTACTGGCTCACTGTTATCTAATGTTTTGGTTTTCAACTTGTGTCTACCTTCAAATTCTTCATGGCCTTGAACCATGCTCTGTCTTGTACCCTTCATATACGCACCTCGTTCTTTGGGTCCCTGACTGCTGTATGTCTTCCTTTCGTCCACGTTTATGACAGATTCCCTATGAATTGGCTGTACTTTTTTGATAAATTTCCTCAGGTGCCCTCTGGCACACATTCTGTCTCTTTGTAAGCCTGCTTCAAAGCTCTCTTTCACACTTTGTGGTGATCATTCCGAACTTTTCTCGTACATGACAGCAATTTTCTCCTATTTGTCATTCGGTACATCCTTCTCCTGTTAATGGGCCTCATAAATTGAATATTTAATGTTCACTTTGGCAGATTTAACTGATGCTAAGTGGAATGTATCTGCCAAACCTCGAGTAAAACTTCAGCAGGAAACACCTTCAAACCGTGTGCACGTATGACACCAAGTAATAATACTTGAAAATGCATTCCTCAGGAACTTTTCAAATGCACGGAACCATTCCATTCAGGTGCCCAATATCGAGTCTGTTCCAACTACCACTCCCATTTTGTCAGCAATGGGTAGGCCGCCCCTTGTGCCAAAGACCACATCCTGATTTTCAGAGGCATGCCTGAAGACTCAGGATGTCAATCCTGAACAAGTACTGTATGGCTCACAGCAGGCTGTCCCATCTGCATCCTGGAATAGTCTTCTGTCCACAGTGGCAATCATTACTGGAACTGGAAACAAAAGCAAGTGTTGCCAGGGCCAGGTTGGCAGGTCCTACCGAGACCACTAATGAGTCACTAAGTTCCCCAATTGGCACATGGACAGTGGGCTTATCCAGTAACCTCACAGGCTATTTTGTGAATACTGTTGTTTCAGTACTATCAAGCAAATATTGAAGACTGGCCTTCTGCTCAAATCATTTAAATAGGTGCTGCACACTTGAGATTTTTTGCAAAAAATTTTATAGTTCTTCCAGATGATGTTCATATCCATTGTGTCTACATAGGATTACATAGGATGCACAGAATTTACGTTTGACTCAAGCTGTTTTACATCTTTGGATTGAGTATTTGGAGAGGTGCAGTAATCCACATGGTTACTATAACAGCTTAGCGTAGAATGACACATTGAAGAAAATCATTACAAACACAGAGGACTAATTAATAGGCTCTGTTAAATGTCAGGTCAAAACAGGTAGTTAATGATCTCATGAATCATATGGTGAGAGTATTCTTCGCACAGTTCTTATTTTCCATTTCTTTTTTTGTTGCAGTTTATTTGCCCAAGTCTTTCTGTGCGACTGTTATCAAAGTGAAAACGTACCCATCCTCCATTGAAAACCAACTGATGTTCTAAAAAAAAGACCACATTTCTGTAAAATGTAAACTGATTATTGAATGCCTCCCTCTAGTATTTTGCATCTTCTCAGGCACATGTTGTATATCATGTGATAAAAGAAACCATTGCTTTCTCTTTGCATATTTTATTTATAAATTCAATAATCTATTCACCATGCAAGCAATTATTTCATAGCTCAATACTTGAATAGTTTGATGTTAAATCCAGAAGCCCGTGGTCGGCCTCCAGTTATTTGGTTTAACAAGAGGCAACAAACAACGAGCACAATTGTCTTTTTTGAAACAATTTAAAAAATAATGTGAAACACCATGAAAAATTCACAATATGGGAAAGTTACTCACTCGCATCATTTTGCTCAAACATTGAAAGCAGCAACATTAGACCACCTAAACCATTCCTGATCTGTGACTCCGTTTGGTTGAATTCAATCGACATCCTGTGCGATACTTACAGGCACAAAACAGATCATCTTTAAGCTTTGAAAGATTCGCTTTCCAAAATGCCGCTGTTTTTTTGGGAGAGGGTTCTGCTTCCTGTGTCTGAAAAATGTTCTTCCTGACGTCACTCAAGCCTTTCTTTGCAGTTCAGATTGTGTTCCACTGTTCTGGATGTTGCCACCCCAGCACATAGATGGAATACAGATATCAGATCCTTGTCTCTGATCATTTATATCTGAGCAATAAGTACAGCAACATCTGACTTATCCAGCATTCTACCAACTGGATTTCTCCAGTACCCAGAAGTTTGACTTTTTCTTTCAAAAGCCTCAAGTTTATCCAAACACAAATAGTAGCTCGAATCCAGACCCGAATCAAAACACTGGCATCAATCCTGCTCAGGCCCTATTATTTATTAGCTTTTCCATCATGGGAAACTTTCATAACTCCCATCTGTTCCCAGTCTGTACCCGATAATACAAATTTCCTGTCCTGTTTGCACTGCAAAATTGCATGTCATTTTGAAAGTGTAGCATGTATTCACTCGTCTCAAACTTAATTCTACAGGAGCGAACGTTTGTCCATTTGTGGCAGCATCAATATGACAATGTTTGATTATAATGCTACTTTGCAGCGTGAAATCAAAATCAACAATTCCTCTGTCCCTGATTTGCTCATGCCCTTTGAAGGAGAAATTCAATTTTGTTTGAAAGTTTCCAGAGCTGGATTTGAAGGATTGGGACTGGTACATTCAGGAATTAAAAATTGTGCTCCTGGACCCTGATATCTCCAGGTTGGTTTTGCATTTTCAAGGGGCCAATGTAGGGGTATCTTGCCACTTCGTTGTGAAACTCAGTGATGACATGTTCTGGGCACCAAGGCTGACGTCGTGCCCTATCAGACCATTTACATTTAAATGATGCAGGTCTGGTGCAGGGATGAGATGTGAAGTGCACCCGGCTGCTGGACATTGTACAAACACAGCCCTGAACATCTCAGCCAGTTACATAGCCTCTCAAAACCTTTCAGATTCCTCCAAAAAATTCTGTGATCATTTCTTTGTCAATGGGGGATGTCCACACTGCAGTGATGCAATGAATACAGGCAAATCTCTGTTTCTGATACAATAATACATCTTCATCAGATGCCATTCTTCATTGCCATTGTCTGTTGTTTGCAAGATCGGAGTTGCTTGTTTTGGTCACAGGTTCCTTAGTGCATGTGGTCCGATATCCTAAAAAGTAATTGTGTCAACTGCGTGAAGAAAGTCTTTTGGTTCATATCTTCATTTTTGTTTTGGATATTAGTCCAATGCATTCTGCTGTCATTGTTCTGCTGAGCTCTGTAGATTTCATGGGGAAACTGGGATGGTTACATTGTGTAAAGATATCAAAGTGTTGAGCTGGATGCCAAGTAGCATCAGAAGAGCAGGAAAGCTGATCCTTCTTCAGAAACTCTGCAGATCTCGCAGCATTTGGAGCGAGAAACGGAGTTTATGTTTTGAGTTCAGTGATCCTTCATCAGAACTTTGTCTGCTCGGTTCCGCCCCAGTCAAGTAAGATCGGCTCAGTGTGAATCAGCAGCTCCATCCCCTGTTTGCTTTATCAATGCGGTCAATGTTAAATGGGTTGATGATTGATGATCCTGGTTTCACATTAATGGTGAAGACCACTTTAATCCCTTACAATATGCACGGTATGTCCTTCTCCTTCCCCCTCACCTCAATGTTGAGACCAACCCTGAGGTGAGGTTCCTCAAGCTAACCGGTTCCAAACATGTTGGTCAAAACTGTTAAGTTCCCATTTGAAGAGGAATGAAATGGCCGCACTTTATTCTCCAAATCCCTCAGGTGGGTAAGCAAGTTGAATTTAAGAAGGATCAGCACCTTTGTGGATACTTCCTGCATCAAAATATACTTTTTTTGAAAGGAGCTAATTTAACCAAGCTTTCTATCTTTCATAAAATGAGTTGGTGTATTAATTGCTGCACATGAGAAGAAATAGCAATGCTACACACATGCACAGATGGGAGAAGCATGTTGTGAATCCGAAATAATACAAGTTTTAAAAAGCTGATCTGGAAATAAATCTCTGAATTTTGACTGCATCATTATTTTTAGATTCGTGGTGTGGTTTGCTGATTGATGTACCTCTGTCCTGATTTCTTTTTTAATGTGGTTTGTCCAATTCAGATTGAGACAGAGCCCTCTTTTATCTGGGTGGCACTTAATGGGATGTCTCCCAGGGGAACCTTTGAACGCCTGATGATTTTATACATCTTTTTTACAATTGACTGTGGTATATTCAATTAAAGCAACTGCAGTGTTCTTTTCAATGAATGAAGAAAAGCAATCTTCAAGAATTTCCTTACAATACCTCAGAAAAAGAAATGCCAGTAATTTCATTCATGCAAATGTAAAGAGAGAACTGTGAGATGTTGCTGCCATTTGTTTAAAAACAGAACTGGTGGATCGTTCAGCACAGCTCCTCCTCCTGCACTGTCTCCATTTGGCCTATTTTCCTTTGTTTCCAAAAATATTTGACCACTGTCCTAAATAGTCAATAATTGAGACAAAACTGAAATCACTGGAGAAACCCTACAGGTGTGGCAACGTCTGTGGAAATAAATCAGAGTTAATCTTCCAAATTTGGTGGCCCTTCTTTAGAATTGGTTCCTCCGTGCCTTCCATTTCCAGGCTTATTGTTTTTTTTGGTGGGGGGGGTCAGTGATGGTCGATGATCCTTGTATCGTCTGCATCCTCAATCTGTTATCACTTTCTTTTCCAACATTAACGGCCAGACTCACTTCTTGCAGGATGAATAGAAACTCTTTTAGACCTGTTCCTTTTTAAATATTTACAGAAATTTGCGTCTGTTTTGTATTTACATTAACTTCCATAGTTAATATTTCGCTCATCATTATCTTTTAGTCCATCTTTGGGATTCCAATAGATCTGTACAATGTTCTGAGATGCAACCCAACATTATATGATTCAATGCCTTTCCTTTAAGCTTAATTTCATCTTTTATCTTTTTAGTTTTCCAGCGATGATGAGTCCTCCTCTTATTGAAATGGATCTATTCTGTGTAATCTGAAATATGCCCTTTAGTATCTGATACTGCATCTCTATTCACCTATTCCTTAATGTAATTTGGCAGTTCACTTAACGAGCTTTTTTTTTATCCCTTCATAACTGCTCTTATTTACGTTTATAATACTAGACTTGCACCCACTACTCCATCCTTCAAACTAAATGTCAAATTCTCTCACACTATGATTGCTGCTACATAGAGACACCTTTGCTGTGATTATTAATTCATCCCATGTCATTGCAGATCTCGTAGATTAGAGCAGCCTGCTCTCTGGTTAGCTCCAGAATGTGCTGTTTGAAAAACTCATTTTAAACAACCTGCCATAAACTCCACCCAGGCCACATCAACGCATCTCCCATGATTCCCAGTTTAGCTTTTTGACAACCTCTGATTATTTCTGAACTAAAAGAAAAAAATGAAGGATGCTGAAAATCTTAAACAAAAATGTAAGTAACTATTGAATGTCAGCAGGTCTGGAAGCATCAGTGGAGAGACTCGACCCAAAATGTTGACTCAGCTTTCTTTCCACTGATGCTGACAGTCTTGCTGAGTTTGTCCAACAATTTCCATTTTTGTTTCTAATTATTTCTTCCTTTTCATTTCAAACAATAGTCTTGAGGCCAGTATGTCACTCCCACAAGTGATTTCCTTTCTGTATAATTACCTCGCTCTACCAAACTGTTTCTTCATCTTCTTCACTGAACTTAGATCATCACTGTCTACTGTGCAACTACCATCACTACCAGAACCACTGTTCCTCCTTTTCCCAGCTTCCTGTGTTTCCTCAAATTCCCATTCCCTTCAGTATTCACATACAGTTGTCTCTGGAGTCTTAGCAGACACAGCTTGCTGAAGAACAATTTGAGAAGATTTTGCAATTACTTTTTCAGAAGAACAAATATGTCTCTGAACTCAACAAGATCGCTATGTTCAAAAATAGGAGAGATGAGCTGGACAGGGCTTCTACACAGCTTCTCATCCCCCAACTCTTTCCTTTTAGGAAATCATATTGAAAAAAAAACTCCAATGTCCATAGCCACCTTTCAATGGCCTCTTTAAAGAAAATATTCTATATAGCTCCCAAAACTTACAATAAATCAATTCTTCCACAGTTCTTCAAAATCTAATTCCTGCAAAGAATATGAAACATAAATGTTTCTTTTCGGTGCCACATATCAGGAAGCACAGATTTGCCGTAACAATACATCTTGTGTTCATAATCCCACAACCAGGCTTCATTGAGTTTCATTGGAACCCCCAGGCACTAAAAGCTAGTGTCAGATCAACATGATCATTCAACACAATCATATAAACCTGCAACCTCATGGAATGATTCAATACCTCGGCCACCAGATGCTTTTGCACTTACTTTTCTGAACAGGACACCTTGGTGTAATCCCAACATCTGCAGCTGAGCGGCAAATAGATTGCACATTGTAAGATCATAGTGTGAAGAATTAGCCGGATGCAATTCAAATGTGTTTCCCAGTGTCACATGTTTCCTGTTTGTTCTGTTCTTGTCACCTGATTGGAGACACTCCCTGTTAAAATGGCCTGACTGTTTGTCACCCTCTATTTCACCTGCTGTCGGATCACTTCAACCACATCCTCCTCTTCAAAGGTCAAATTAAGACAGCAGCAGTTATTTAATCAACTCAAAACTCATTGACTTCCACACAATGAAAATTGGACCTTTAAAATCTGATAAAGTTTGTGAAAATTTATAACAATGTTTAACTGTATTAATAGTACACCAGACCACCACCAACCACAGTCTCTCCATCCCAAACCCATCAACTTTAACATTGGAAATTAAAGTCTTCAAGGTGAATTGGGGTCAGGTTTATATTCTTATTTTTTGTAGGCCTTCCTGAAACCCTTCCATCCTGACAGGTGGGGGACAGAGAGGCATCAAGAATTCCATTCCCACTAACATTAACTTTGATCCGTTGCAAAGAATTCAGGTTAAGGAGAGCAAAGGGGCAATGTCTATTCGCGTACATCCTTGGTTGTTGCCTTTGATTCTTTTTGAAAAATTCATTTCAAACATGATCACAACTGGCAAAAAGCAGCAGTTCGTAGCCATATCTAATTGCTCTGAAGATGATGGTGGTAATTTGCCTTCTTGAACTGCAACAGTTCATCTTGTGATAGTCTGCTCAAAATGCTCAGAGCTAGGGAGTTCCAGGATTTGAAGCCAGCAACAATGAAGTTTCTGCCACATGATACTCAATCTAACTCCATCCCTCATCTTTCTTTTCCTCTGAGAACACATTTCTTTGATAAAATGTTTTACGCTTCACAAATCTTTCCTTACCTCTTTCTGACATCTTCCCTCAGGGGAGAAATCTTAGCAGAAGATGGGTTCCCTCATATTTGCACAGGAATTGGTTTGTGTTTTCTCTTTCACTCGTCCTGAAGAGTGAAGGAAGTATTAAACTGATTGATAAATCCCCCCCTTACCCCATTATGAGTCAAAAAGATTTGAGCGTCAACATGCTATTTATTTGTCATGTACAAAAATTAAAGTCCACAAAGTTCTGGATGAATAATATGACAGCATTCCGGGTCAAATTTGCAATAAGCTGATATTTGAGGGAATTTCTGAGTCATGACTGACAGGCTGCTATGCTAATTTGGTGGTTAGTTGATTGCAAGAAATCTCAGATAATTTCTACTTGTACATTGTAAAAATTAAGCAAAGCTGCACAAAAATGTCAAGGTGTAGATCTTTACCCAGCTGTCTTCAGAATTTCTCATACAGCTGTTCCTGGATTAATGTGTTTAGTAATGGTTGAAGGTTACTCATTTGGTTTTACGATGCTTATGGGCATTGAATTACTCTGCTGTGTTTCAGTGCATAGTATATTGCAAACCCATCAGAGGGCCAGCATCTCCAGAACTGCAGCAGTGCTTCCGAGGCAGGTGGTCACTGCTGAGGGATTAAGAAATACATGTGAGACGGGCAGACAAGGCCCCAAGAACAGAGCCAGATATGGTGGGAGAGAGGGTGTGGTGCCCTTGAGTTGCAGTGTTGGGCTGTCGAGCAAGTAATTTCCTTTTCACTACACTGCTCACTGCACCCTGCAGCCTGAGAACAGCTAGAGGCCACCCGACATGGCATTAGAGTGGACTTGTGATTTTTCCAATGCTTGCCAAATGGCAAGGAGATGGGAAAATTGCCCTTCAATCGTTCATTCTTTATTCAAATAGCAGGCTGCAACCGTTTCCTATGATGGGAGACATCACCCTTGGCAGGACGATGGTGAGGATCGGCTACAATGTGGCACCTGACATTTACCTGGCATTTTCCCTTCTTCACCCTCAATCTTAATCCCTTGATGTTGTACCAAATTGAAGGTTACCATTGCACTACGGTGGCGTTGATGGAACATTGCTGCCCAGTTGCGTCCCTCAGCCATTGAAAGAGCAGGAGGTGACAACGCAAGAACAAGAGGGCCATTGAAAACCTCAACTGGGCAACACATCATCTATGAAGAGGAAACCATTTCTGATCAGGTTAAGTCCATCACCCTGAAACGTTAACTCAACTTCCCTTCAGATTGTTGAGGTTTTCCAGCTCCTTTTTGTTTTTCTTTCATTCTTTCAGCATCCACAATATTTGTGACAAAATGCTTCAGTTATGTCCCTGTGTCTTCAAAGAGGGCAGTCAAGGAATGTGGCATTAAAAAATGAGGAATTATAATATGGAACAAAAGTGCCCACTGAAGCGGTGAGTTGCTCAGAGTGTGAAATTTAGTTTGTAGTCAAGGCTAACAAAGCCAAAAATTCACAAACTTTCTGATTATCTGAAGTCACTGACAACAACTCAGATAAGTCAATGATTCTATTTCTGACCCACTGTGGTCATTTTTATTCGTACAAGCAGCAATTATTTCTCAACAATCATAAATCTGTCAGCTGTTTTATGTCATTTTCTAACATCCTGCTTGTTGAGCAAAGTTGCTTTGCGATTCATCTGTGTCTCGATTGAGAAGAACTAAAACAGTGATTGATGACTGAACCACCAATCAGTTGTGAATTATAATCATGTCGTACTTTTACATGAGGATAAAACAGATTAGTTTAAAAGTGCTTCTCTGTTTTTAAACAGAGAAACAGCAATACGTTCAGAAGGATTAATTGTGTGTGTGCGTGTGTGTGCGTGTGCGTGTGTGTGTGTGTGTGTGTGTGTCTGTGTGCATGTGTGTCTGTGTGTGTGTGTATGCGTGTGGGTGTGTGGGTGGGAAGAATGTTACAGGAAGGTTGGACTTTGTACTCACTCGACCAGCTGAGGGTCTTTTAAATCGCTTGGAAGATATACTCTGATTTACAAGTGTGAACAAGGTTAAATCTGACCATCGGCGAACAGAAGTCAGTTGGACAGTTGTTCAGTTTTGTAGTTTCTGTATGAATCATTTCTAATCTAAGAAAGCAATATTCCCCTTGTCCCCCTGATTTGCCTGTTTATACAATGAAGGATGTAGCATTGCTGGCTTCCAGATCATAGAATGAAATAGCAAACAATGCATCAACAATGTTCGTGATGAATGGCAGAGCAGGCTCAAGCAGCTGAATGACCCATTCCTGTTCCGAGTTTGTTTGATCTGCGACTGTCTCAAAACATCGCACTGGATTAGGAATAGAATAGATTATGTTGGAATTAGATTAACCAGAGATGATTTACTCCTAATAACGCCTGATGGTTCTCTTCGATCAGCTCATTTGTCTGAAAACTCAGCCAATCTCTCCCCCGTGGTGGGTACAAATAGATTTGCCTCCAAGGCAATGGAATAAGTATGCAACAGTGGCATTAGACTGGAGGGATTTTATTTACATCTGGCACAAACACATTGGACCAAATGCTTTCCTTTTCTTCCTTAAATTTCTCAGAATCAATGATTCAAAATGGTATTTAATTGATGGACGTGCTATTAACTGCTTCTCTTCCCCTCTGTTAAAAAACAGAGTAACATTAATAAATTTGCAATCATGCAGCACAATTACTGAAGCAAGAGTTTTGAAAGGTGCCACTCAAATCACGTTTTTCTATGAGTGATTGAAATAATTACACTTTCTGATTTACCTAAGTCCCCGTATCATCAAGTTTTTTGCAGATTTCTCGAGCATGAGGCCTGGCAGGTTTTTTTGACATAACTTAAACTTTCTTCACTAACTGACTACCCCATCCCTCAGGCCCAACTCTGTGTCCATCATACCATACACCTTTGCCAGAACAACTTGCCACTGGATATGCTGGAAGTGATTGGCATCTCTGGACACTGCACCATCTTTTAAAGCCCATTGTGCATCGGGGCATCTGCTGTCAATCTGAAGCTGCCTTGTTCAGTTCCTGACATTTGCCCTGGACATAGCAGACCGGGGAAAATGAGTGCCCACTTTTTGGGCAAGCAGCTGGAGGTCTCATTGGATGAGATGGCGCAGAGGCAGGACTTCTTCCCCAGGCAAAGTCATGCCAGCCCAGTAGAAGTTTGCCTCCTGAGTTAAAATTCAATCAAACTTGTGGGGAATGCTCAGCAAAGGAGGAAAAAGGTCAATGCACCTGCATCCACCAGAGTAAGTGCTATCATGTGCTTTCTGATATTTCACAGAGCTGAATTTCAGAGATGAGGTGAGAGTGACAGCCCTGGACATCAAGGTCGCATTCAACAGTGTGGCATCAATGGGCCGCAGCAAAGCTGGAGTCAATAGGTATCATGGGCAAACTCTCTGCTGGTTGGAGTCACACTTGCCACGTAAGAAGATGGTTGTGATCGTTGGAAGTAAATCATCTAAGCTCCAGGTCAATTCCAAAGGAGATCCTCAATGCAGTGTCCTGGGATGAAAAATCTTCAGCCACTTCATCAATGACTTTCCCTCCATCATAAGTTCAGAAATGGAGATGTTTGGCAATGATTGCACAATGTTCAGCACCATTTGTGACTTCTCTGGTGCTGAAGTAGTCCAAGTTGAAATGATCGAGACACTACCCAGGCCTGGGCTGACACGTAGCAAGTAACATTTGCGCCACACAAATGCCGGCTGATGACTATCTAGAATAAAAGACAATCTAAATGCCACTATTGATAATTGCCAATTTAGTGGTGTTACCATCACTGATTTCTCAACTGCAAACATCCTGCGGCTTCCCATTGACCAGAAACTCAACTGGATGCATCACATACACACAGTGGCTACAAGAGATAGTGGTAACTGCAGATGCTGGAGAATCTGAGATGCCATGACGCAGAGCTGGATGAATGTGGCAGACGAATCCGCATCAGAGTAGCAGGTAAGCTGACATTTCAGCCCAAGGATCTAGACTCGAAACATTAGCTTTCCTGCTCCTCTGATGCTGCTTGGCCTGCTGTGTTCATCCCACTCTCCACCTAGTTATCACATTGGCAACAGGAGCAGGTTAGATGCAAGGAATATTGCTACTAGTAACTCACCTCCTGATTCCTCCAAACATGTCCATCATCGAAAAGGCACAAGTCAGGGGTGTAACGGAATATACTACATAGCTTGAAATGTTGCAACTCCAAAAAGACTCAAGAAGCTGGACACCATCCAGGACGAAGTAAACGGCTTGAATAGCACCACATCCACAAGAATCCAATCCCTGCAACATCAATGTTCAGTATCAGCAGTCTGTGCCAGTTACAATGTGTGGTGCAGAAATTCACCAAGGATTCATATACAGCACTTTCCAAACTCATGGCCACCTGCTTCTAGAAGGCCAAGGGCAGAGTTAGATGGGAACACCAAGATCTACAACTTCCCTTTCAAGCCACTCATCATCATGCCTTGGAAATATATCGCCATTCGTTCACTGACATTGAGGCAAACTCCTGAAAGTCCCTCCCTTTGGACATTGTGTGTCAACCGACTGCACATGAAACTGGTGTGGTTTAAGTGTTAGCCCAGCACAAACTTCTCAAGGACAACTAGGGACAGCTGATAAATGCTGTCCTGTCAGCAACATGCTGCCAGTGAACCCAAAAGTACAGTCTATCTCTGCTACTGAACCCAGCTCCCACCAAGGCTCATGCTTCACCAAAGACTCTATTGCCTGTCATATCATCTCTCACTTGCTGTCACCCCTCCCTACCCAATCCCCGAACACAAGCCCTGCAATGCCCTCTGTACTGCCTATTCATTTGCTTGGGATGCCTTTCCACCTTCACCAACAGGAAAAGGCTTGCCACACATTTTCAACTCTCTTCATATTTATCTGTCAGAACAATGGAAAACCTCCCATGATATGGGAGAAAGACTCAAGATGACCTGCCTGACGTTCAGGTTTTCACTTTTCATGACTGTCAGTGAGTGCCCAAGCGCTAACTCGCTGTTTCCAAGCTCTAGGATTGGGAACAAAGGCTGTCCTTCACTTACTGTGCTGGTTCTCATGACTGAAAGCCACGTCCCATCAGTGACCTCGAGAATTTCGGTCACAAGGAGATGCTGGATCGGCTGGTGCTTTTTTCACTGGAGCATAAGAAGTTGAGAGGTGACCTTCTCGATGTTTATAAAATCATGAGAGATATGGACAAAGTGAATGGCAGGTGTTGTGTCTTTTCTGCAGGCTGGAGGATTTCAAGATGATGGAGCATTTTTTAAAGGTGTAATGAGAGAGATTTAAAAGGGAGCGAGGGGCAATTTTCACAAATAAAGAATGGTTTGTGTGTGGGAATGAACTTCCAGAGGAAGTGGTGGATGGGGTACAGTTACAATATAAAAAGGCATTAAAATGATCACCAACAGTCCGACCTTGTCCTCCCAAGTCAACATAATGGTCAAGAAAACACAACAAACTCTCTACTTGTCAGAATGCCTTGGAAATTTGGCATGACCACCAGTTTTTACAGATGTATGAAATAAAGCATTCTATCCGGGTTGCATCACAGCATAGTTTGGCAACTCCTGTTCCCAAGAGTGCAAGAAACTAAAGAGAGTCATGAACGTACCTCAGTCCGTCTCAAAATCACCCTTCCATCCATTGACTCCATCCTTATATCCTGTTGCCTTGGGAGGGCTACCAACATAATCAAACACACTTTCCACCCTGCTTATACACTCTTCCAGCATCCTCCTACATCAGGCAGAAGACCACTAAGTCTCTTAGCACGCATGAATGGATTCAAGAACAGCTTCGCTGCGGGATTAGACTTCTTAATGGTCCGCTCAAGTTTTAATTTTATTATGGGTCACATTCTCTGCGCACTTTCTATCCAGCCATAACATTGTTTACTTATTTCTGTCTTTTACCCTCATGCACTTTGTATGGTATGGTATCCCTGAACTGCATGCAAAACACAATTTTTCACTGTGACAAAGTGCATATACAATAATAAAGCAAATCAGGTCAAAGACATTTAGATAGGTACAAAAGTGAGTAATGTCTGAAGGTTTATGGGCCAAATTTACGCAGGTGGGACTATGTTAGTTTGGGATTATGGTTAGCATGGACTGGATAGACCAAAGGATATTTCCATTCTGTTTGACTCTATGGCTCTATCACCCATGAGTTGATTGGGGGCTGTGGACATCCTTGACCAGCTTCTTATCTTTGTGCCCATTCTAAACAGCAAGACAAGACAGAGTTAGTATAAGACTGGAATGTCTAGCTCAGTTGGCAAAATACAAAGGGGAAGCTGAGGCAGAGATGCTGTGAGTATCTAGGTAACTTAAGAGTGAGCGAATGGTATGAAAGTGAGTGACAATCTCAGTGATTCAGCCTGGTCCAGTCCATGAGGTGGACGGCTGACCCCATGCACACAGTTTCATCACTGCAGTATTACAGTGATAGTTACTTGTGAAACCCAAGGCATGCCAATGAAGTGCAAAGACGTCCTGTAATTGAATCAAAGAAAAGTAATGAAGGCCTTTAGAGGCTGGCACATATTTGATACCGATATCTCTGGATGAGGGGCCCATGTCGCAGATGCCCATGGAGATTGCCTTGAGATGTTTGTGCCCAGTGGATACCATTTCAAGCAAGTGGTGAGCTGAAGTCGCCAGGTATCTGCTGTGATTTTCAAATCACATTTTCTCAAAATTTGCCTTGACTGGCACGTTTGGTAAATGGGAAGCTGAACATTGATGAGGTGAGTTGTGGGAGAAGAGGTTATTTAACAAATGAAAAAGCATTTAAATGGCAGCTCGCTGCTTGTTAGTCAGAAAGTGACCCTACCACTTGTCAAATGCATTGCCCACATCACTCAGATTCTGATGAGATCTGCGTTGTATTGTCACAGATCTTTCTGTGAAAGTAACTCTGAAGGCGACATAAAATAAATTATTTTCAAGTGGAATGACTGTGACATCACTAGATTCAAGAGCTATTTTACAGCAGCTTCATTTTACAAACGTCAATGTGATGATGACCATCTATTATTTCATGCTCACCCAGACACTGGTTAAGCCTCATGCTGTTCTCCAAATGGTGTTATTTTAACATCTATCTGAGAGGTTTAACAGAACATTTAAATGAAGGTGCCTGTATCAAAGCAGTGTTCCTTCAGTTCTTTCAGACACTTCTGGAGAAGAGTCACTGGGTAGTGGGCTCCAGCATTTGAACCAAGTCAACTTGGCAAGTGTGGTATTATTAAACCGTGCCTGCTTGTGACTTTTTAGTATAAAACATTTTGCTATATCTCTGACAAGATACTGAGTGCACAGCTTTTTGTCAGCCTCCACGCAGCTCCTGAGATTTGTACAGTCAGAGTCCTGTGGTAAACGTGTGGAGGTGAACAGTATGAGTGTTTCCATCTCCACAAGAAATGGGCCAATGAGAGGAACATGTGTGGCACAAAAAAAAATGCCTTTAAAAGGTTGAAACACTCAGCAGGGGAGGCAGCACCCACCAGCCTTGCTGACATGTAACTCCAGACCCACAGCAATTTGGTTAACTCTTCACTGCCCTCTGGATATTTCGAAATGAGTAATAAATGCAAGCATCGCCAGTAATGCACTCATCCCTTGAATGATTTTTTTAAAAAAGTGCTTCAGGAATTCAACCTCTGTGGAATGACAACTGATCTGTTTTGCCCAATCGTTATGCAGACTGAAGTCACCTGACTCTTGAAGTCAGTGACTTTTCATCATAATTAGTGGTCTCCCTTTCTGATGGAATCTTCAATTTCCTGTTTCGTGCCTTCTGCTAAAATTACCACAAGAGTTTTGTGTGGTGTATGAACATCAACCACTGTCAATTTCTGTCCCTTAGTGTTTCTCAACTGTGCCCAAAATCCATTTCCGCAGAACTATGATCCATTTTCATGACCATATTGTTTTTAATCTGTCACTGGCAATGCTAACCCACCTCCTTCTTCTTGTCTGTCCTTCCAAAAAAACTGAATATCACTGGAGCCCAGCTTCAGACATAGTGGATGTAATGGTTTCTGCTTTGTCAAAATACCCTGGATTCTGGAAAAGTCAGAGTGGAGTGAAAATTACCAGATGTAGCACTGCTATTTAAGAAAGAAGGAGGATTGGAATTACAGAACCCAGGTAATTTAGCATGACAGCAATCACTTGGAAAAGTGCTCAATAATGTTCCTTCATTAAATATGTGACAGCTGTGCACTTTTAAAACAATGTTATCTTCTGATTAAATCAACATGATCAATCCAGAAGAAGATGTTCCATAATGTAGGCAGGACACCTGCAAGTAAGTCCAAGGTCTCCCTGAGTCCAGGAATGAAGAAGTGTCCAGACCCAAAACATCAGCTATCCTGCTCCTCTGCTGCAGCTTGGCCTGCTGTGTGCACCCAGCTCTACACCTTGTCATCTCAGAGTCTCCAGTTCAGCAGTTCCTACTTTCTCAGATAAGATAAGGGCTCTGGAACTGAAGGTAATGTATCATTATGAAGAGACAGTTGGTTAACATGCAGGAAATAACAAGTAAGCATTGTTGTGACTGTGACTTTAGTAGTTCATTGATAATCCAGTCCTAATATTTTATCAGTTGCATCACAAATATAATATGAATGTTTTGATCCAATTACCATGATGACCAATTGCTTTTCTATTGTCGTATTATCCAGGATAAAAGAAATATTCACCAGGCTTCCTGAATGATGTCAAAGGAAACCATTTGTTTAGAACAAACGTATTTTTAAATCTCTGAAGAAGGATCACTGGACCTTTAGAATAAAGTTGGCTTTTTCTCCAAAAATGCTCTAAGACCTGTTGAGTATTTCCAGTAATTTTTGTGATTGCTTCAGATTTTCAGCAGCCGTAGTCATTTCAGATTTTAATTTTAAGGCAAGTGGAAAACCTTGACTCACACCAAAGGGTATGATTTGGAATTAAAACTGTATTTGTCCGATACATTCACACGCTATGGAAAGACAATGCTCAGCAAAATTTCTTTTCTGAGCAACAAATGAGTAAGTACAATTGTTCAGAAACAGAGGACAACATGAGCCACGCAAAGTCATGAGCTATTCTAATTTAGATGTAATATGTTCACGTATTTTGGTTCCACTCGCTCACTTCATCAGGATTTTGGGATTGTATCAAAAATTAAGGGAGTATAGGAAATAATGTCTACTAAAGCATGGAGCTAGATTGTAAGGGTGGGGTGCAGAAACCCCTCCATCAGGGATCAGTTGCACCTATATTGGGCAGCTCACCCCTTCATGACTCAATATCTATCAAACAATAAGGCACTCGTCAACAGCATTCAGCTGAAAAACTGGTATTACTCATGTGTTAGCGAATACAATAGCAGTCCACTATTTGGTCACATCAGCATGACCAGGAAATGTTCCCACTTCTGGCACTGGAGTCAAACCAGAAGAAGATATTCTATGATACAGGCAGGACAGCTGCAGGTAAGTTGAAGGTCACCCTGGGGCCAGGACTCAGCAATGGAAGAGTGAGGGGAGATGCGGTTGGATAAAATCCAGAATGGATGAGGAAATACTCAGATGGGCAGACCTTTTGCTGCGCAAGTGATGGCAGGGGTTGGTATGGACATAAGGTGTGAAAGCTGACCAGCCTGTCCGACCACAAAAACAATTAATGGGCATTTTGATCACATGTAGACAGACCTCCTGGCACTTTCACCTCCACTGGCAAGATTGCAGAAAAGATGTTGAGGGAGGTGGAGAACTGCATCCATGTAATGATGCCTAATTTTACCAACAGACCCTAACTACATGGCAACCATGTAAACAATGTGGACGTGTCAAACTGCTGGAGCATATTTTGTGCCCACTCACACAAGGTGTTTATTTGACAGTAATGAGTTCAATAATCTCACAATGGCCTGTATCAGTATGAATCAGGAACCATGGAAACTGTTTTGTCAACGTTGCGATCCAGAAGGAATAGCTGCCGTGTGTCCTTATTTTATGTTGAGACAATCTGAAGTGAACATTGTAAACTTTTAGTTCTGCACTTTCGATTGTGCATCACATTATTTTTTTTTCTCTCCCTCGTTTGTGTCAAGAGAACCAGCACTAGCTGAAGCAGGGAGAAAGATTCAGTACCTTTGTGGTGTCACTCTCGCTTATAAGAATTGTTTTCAGGTAATTTCAGATCAATTTGTAGATTTTACAAAGCACTTGGATTTTAGTCCATATTTCAAAAGCAGGAGATTTGGAAATATGAATGTTCATGTGGGGATACCTTTCATGAATTTTTGTCTGAATATTGCAGTTGGCAATGGTTCCAACTTTTGTCACAATCAAATTTAAATGTAACTGCTTTTTACGTGTGTTCTCTGTAAACTAAAAAGAAGTTGAAAGTAAAGATCCCTTGACACTGTCCCAAGGAAACAATCCGGCGACAGGACTTTCTTCATTCCGTAGAAGTGTAGTATGTTCACCGTTGAGCCAAACAGCTGCTTTTTTTGTGTTGAAACAAAACTTGTCAAGAGGGAGCTGGCCTTTTCCAGAGACGTCGACATCAGAGAAAAATGTTAATCTCGGATGGCTTTAAGATCCCATTATCCCAAGGATTCATTCAAAATAGTGGATATCTCCCTCATACATCGGCCAATATTATCCTTCAAGCAGTATTGCCAAAATGGATGAGCTATTCATTACCACCTTGTTGTAAATGAAAGCTCGCTGTGTGCACATTATTCAGTGCCTTTCCTACCTTCCAGCAGTAACCACAGCCAACAAAGTACTAAAGAACTGCTAAGCTGCTTAGGAATTCCATTCAAGATGCACGAGGTGTTTTATCGTTAGAGGTAAATGCTTTGTTGAGTTTATTTTGAGTGAAATGAAATGTCTGATGGCTATGGTCCTGGGCTGATCAATGGCTTTGAAAGTTTTAAGTTTTCTAAGGAAGGCCAAGTAGATATTGAAGGGGCAAATGAATAATGGACGGATGTAGTCACTCTGAAGACTGCAATTGACATAAATTGCAGTATTAAATTTGACAGCAGTCTGTCCATTTTCAAAGTTTAAATTTGACACAATTTGGTTTTACTTTTATCTTTTAGATTTTATCCGCACATCGTCTTAGTCAACTTGAGGAAATAATTCAATTTTCATAACACTGTTTCAAAACAGCAACCCTAATCTACTGAATGATAGCAACATTGTTGCATTACAGCAGTGAAAAGTAGCCATTGTTAGTTATCCTTGGTTGCGACGGGAAGCAAGAAAGGAGGTTGCTGAGCCGCTGGTGAAGATCTTTGCTTCCTCACTCGTACTGGAAGATTGGAGGGAGGCAAATGTTTTTCCCCTTTTCAAGAAAGAGAATAGGGAAATCACTGGAAATTACAGAGCAGTCAGTCTTGCTTCTGTGGTCAGCGAGGTTTTGGAAAGAATTCTGAGGCATAGGATTTATGACTATTTGGAAAAGCAAAGCGGTATTAAAGGGAGTCAGCTTGGCTTTGTGAGGGGCAGGTCATGACTTACAAATCTTCGTGAGTTCTTTGAAGAGGTCACGAGACGGGTAGACGAGTGTTGAGCAGTGGATGTGGTGTACACGGACTTCAGCAAGGCATTTGATAATGTTCCCCACGGCAGGCTCATTCATAAAGTCAGCGGGTATGGGATACAGGGTGATTTGGCTGTCTGGATTCAGAATTGGTTGGCTGACAGAAGGCAGAGAGTGGTTGCAGATCAGTATTCTGCCTGGAGGTCAGTGCTGAGTGGTGTCCCGCAGGGCTCTGTTTGTGGGTCTCTGCTCTTTGTAGTTTTTATAAATGACTTGGATGGGGAGGTTGAGGGGTGGGTTAGTATGTTTGCTGATGACACAAAGGTTGGAGGTGCCAATGATAGTATCAAGGGCTGTTGCAGGCTTCAGCGAGACATTGACAGTATGCAGAGCTGGGCTGAGAAATGGCAGATGAAGTTCAACCTAGATAAATGTGAAGTGATGCATTTTAGAAGGTTGAACTTAACTGCTGTGTATTGGATTTAAGGCAGGTTTCTCGGCAGTGTGGAGGAACAGCGGGATCTTGGTGTTCATGTGCATAGCTCCCTCAAAGTTGCCACTCAAGCGGATAAGGTAGTTCAGAAAGCATATGATGTTTTGGTTTTCATTAACAGGGGGATCGCCTTAAAGAGCTGTGATGTTTTGCTGCAGTTCTACAAAACCCTAGTGAGACCACACTTAGAATATTGTGCCCAGTTCTGGTCACCCTATTATAGGGATGATGTGGAGGCTTTGGAGAGGTTTTTGCAAATGAGGTTTACCAGGATGCTGCCTGGACTGGAGGGCTTGTCTTCTGAGGATAGGTTGACTGAGCTGGGACTTTTCTCTCTGGAGAGAAGGAGGAAGAGAGGTGACCTGATCCAGGTGTACAAGGTAATGAGAGGCATGGAAAGAGTTGATAGCCAGAGACATTTCCCCAGGACAGGATTGACTGCCATGAGGGGTCATATCTTTAAGGTGTTAGGAGGAAGGTACAGAGGAGATGTCAGAGGGAGGTTCTTCACCCAGAGAGTTGGAAGTGAGTCGTGTAAGCAGAATCATTAGTGACAGTTAAGCGACTGCTGGACATGCACATGGACAGCAATGAGTTGAGAGGAATGTAGGTGAGGTTATTTTATTTTTGGATGAGGATTATTATTCCATGGCACAACATCGTGGGCTGAAGGGCCTGTACTGTGCTGTACTTTTCCATGTTCTGTGTTCTATGTTCTATCATCAAGAAGAAAGAAGCCAAAAAAAGCAGGAAGCAATAGGAAAGAAATGAACAGAGTGGACAGATCCTACTGCTTAGCCTAAAACTGAGGTGAGGAGGAATGTGTTCTGAGGTTTAAGGTCTCTGGTACTCATAGAATCATAGAGCTGGACAGCACAGAAACCGACGCTTTGGTCCAATTGCCCATGCTGACCAATTAATCTAAACTGATCTGGTCCAATTTGTCAGCATTTGGCCCATGTCCCTCTAAACCCTTTCTATTTATATCCCCTCCCAGATTTCTTTTAAATGTTATTGTTAGCTTTGCAACAGTGGCAGTTGTCTCATCCGAGAGTCAGACATTGACCATTCATAATGCGACTGATTGCAAAGTCATGGCTGGGAATTACTGTCCAGCACTGAGCACGTTTTGCACTTTCAAAATTCTCATCTTTTGGAGAGGATGTTCAACTGAGCGACTGGTTGCCTCCTCTGCTTAAATGTTGTGGCCTTGTGTAAACAGGGATGGTGGATTTCTGCCTGGTTCTTGTTAAAACATACAAGCCCAAAAATATTCACAAAAACAGTGAACAGTATTCAGTCATTTCCATTTGGCAGTTTGTTGGGTTTTGCTGTGTGCAAATGGTCAGCCATGTTTCCAACAATGCAGCAAATGAAGTTTGGAAAGTAAGAGGTTTTTGGACCTGCTTCAAAGTTGCATAACGATGCAAGGTAAATCAAAGTTTCCCTGTATTCCATTTAGGATGGCCTACTGAGGTATCTGAAGGATTAATACCCTGGCAGGCTCAGGTAGCTTGTTTTCCTTTCCTGTGCCATTTTAATCATTCATCCAAATCACAAAGAAATGGCACAAAGGTAGGATAATCACACAGTATGTACTAAATGGTATTGGTTCATTGATGTGCGACAAGGAAAGAGAAAGATGATGTCTTCTGTTCACACCAATGAAAAGACATCAGTGCCAGATCTCATTTTCAGAATCAATTACATTACAATTACATCCACAAAGACCAGACACCGGAGGATGAATTAAAAAGATTATGAACAACAGTGCCAGAACCAGTTCAATTCTCAGCCTATAAACCAAATGGTGCTGGTGGAGTCTTTAGAGGATTCAAAGGTCAATGTAAAGGTTGAATTAACCTCAGGAATGTTTTGATGGGACTTTGAGGACTGATGTGACCACCTGCCCTCTTGACAGCTGACCAGCCATTCCAACCAGCAATCAAATTAGTGAACGTATTGGTCGCATGTGGGCTGGCCTCATGGTGCCTTCACCCCTATGGCCATGCTTCCAGGAAGGCTGTGAAGGGAACTCAGTGGTGATGGGGAAGTGCATCCATGACATGGTGCCCACCTTTACGAACAAACCCTCATCACAAGACACCCATGCAAACAGAGATGAATTGGAAAACAGCAGTTAATTGCTCAAACAGGTTTTGTGTTCTTTCTCAGAAAGTTTTTTTTAACAAAACAACGAGTCCAGTGAGTTCACAATGGTTTGACTGTGATGTCATAAACCAACAAACAAGGAAACTTGTGACAGCACAAACAACAATCAACAATAGCTGCTGGGCCCTCATTTCATGTTGAGACAATGTGAAGTGAACATTGTAGACTTTTAACTCTGCAGTTTCAAGTGCGCATCACTTATTTGTTTTTCTCTCTCGTCAGTGCAATTAGAACGAACACTAGTTGACGCAGAGAGAAAGGAGCAATACCTTTGTGGTATCACTCTTGTTTGTGAGAAGAGTTTTGAGGTAATCTGAAATCAATTTATAACGAGCAGTACTTTGATAGAAATTGGATTTTGGTACAAATTTCAAAGACAGGAAAATTGGAGATATGATGCTCATATGGGGGTAAATCTATTGAATTAATGTTTGTATGTTGCAGTTGGCAATGGCTCCAATACTTGACAAAACCAAAACCAAATTGGCCACATTTTTGTGCCTACTCTTTGACTGCAGCATCAAGTTTCTTCTGGTCTTCGCTGAATGTGATATCAGCAGGGAAAAATTTTCATCTCGGATGACCATAAAATCCCATTATCACAACAAATCAAAACAAAACAATGGAATTCTCCTGTCGACATTATCTCTTATTTATCTCTCGATGAGTATCGCTTCAAAGGAGAAACTAGTTGTTACCGATTGCTAGTCATGAAAATGTGTTGCCTGCACATTGTGCAGCAGCAGCCAAAACATACTTGGAGGTAAAAAGCCCTTTGGGAAATCCTTCCAGGTGTGCAAGCTGGTGGATGAGAGCAAAGCTTTGTTGAGTTTCATTTTGGCCTGAAGTATCTGAAGTGTGGTCTGAAGGGTATCCTGTCTGCTGAATTGACAAGTTAAAGTTTTAAATTTTCTAAGGAAGACCAAGTAGATCGTGAAGGAGCGAATGAATATCAGACACACGTAAATTGACAGAAATCAGCAGTTGATATTATTGGTTAAGTGTGTAAGTTTGATGCACTCTTTCTCTTTTTATGTTAAATTTGCTTTCTCTTTCACGGTGTTTTCATTTGTCTTTTAGACTTGACGAAACTTCATCTTTGTCGTTCCTCAGACTCCACTCTACTTTGATTCTGAAAGGTATTAGTTCTTGGTACTTTTTCACAAAATGCAAGCTTCAATCCAGTTTGTCGTCTCCCGACATTCAGCCAGGTATTGGCTCACTTAATCCAGGAAACTCACAAGCAACTTTGCCAGCTCCTTTGTTCCATTTGCTCACACGCATTTCTGACAGATCCTACACGATAAAAACACCAGTGTTGCACGATGCCAGTGAAAAGCATCAATTGGCAGCAGTCTGACTGCAGAGTCAAACAGTTCTCAGTCGTAATACAACTAAGCACAACAAGGACTGATGTGGAAAACCCTATCAGTGACCTTGACAGACAGTGTGAGCAATGAATGACCAAGACGTCCAACTGATGCCAGTACAGTTTGCCAGCTGTTTTGTCCCCACTGCTCACACTGGATTCAGATTCCCAATGGGCTGACTGTGACCCGCTGACCGCACTGCTGAGGTATGGGCTCCGAGAAGCTGACTGCCTTGACTGTCCAACTGACATTGCCCCAATATTCTGGATTAACGTCAGAGACTGCTCTTGACTAACGTATACTGCATGAAGGTGGCCACCTTTGCCTTGACTGTGCTTTCCTCCCTTTAGATTGTGAGACATCATTCCAGCATGTACAGAGTGATTTTTTTCATAATTCAATGTGAAAGCTTTGTTGATTTTCATTTTGTGTCCTGAAATGTCTGAAAACGGATGTCCCAGTTTTCTCATTTAGGATTTTAAACTGTTAGGTTTTCTAAGGAAGACCAAAATGGTATCAAAAGAGCAAACAAATCATGGACAGATGTAAATACACTGAAGTCAGCAATTGAACATTCTTGCTCTGATATTAAATTGTGATCTTCGCCATTGTCTTTTCATGTTGAATTTGGTTTTGACTCTCATGATGGTTTCATTTGTCTTATAGATTTGACTGTTGTTTCCAGTCAGTCAGCTAACCGAATCAGTTAGATTTTCTTCATACTGTACTGAATTTAAAAGGTATGAACTATCCTTGTTTCATCACACTCGACAAATTCCAATCCACTGATTACTTATTCTTCATATTACTATGTACCATCCAGCAATCACTCACTCACATGTTCTTCCAGGATGTGCAAGATGTTTTATGTGTTGTGGGCATCATTTTGGCAAGTTTCATTTTGAGCGAGCTGGAGTATCAGAAGGCTGATGTCCTCGTCTGCACACTTGGCCTTTTAAAGTTTCAAGTGTTCCAAGGAAGACCAAGATGAGACTGAAATTGTCATCAAACATTTGTGTTTATCACGAAGGGTTCTCCGTCTCAACCTCTCCCCTTGCCTGACCCCCAGGTTAAATAACACCAGTTGCCTCACTCGAATGTGTGCACAGCCCTGTGATGTGGTGCGATAATGGTGACCTTTCTTTGTGAAGCATGGGTGACTTTGGAATAAACAATCTGGGTTTTGTTGTGATCATCACTGACAGTTTATATCAGGAAATATCTGTTGTGGCACTTTTCAAATTTGAGCTGTGTCAGATGGGTGTGAAATGTGGCAATCGATGTTTTTCACAAAAAAGGTTGTCGATTGGAGCTTCGAAAGTTGGATTCTGTTGGGCTCATTCAAAATTTCAACACTCCCATTTTTGTTATGTCAGTGTATTAGTGGTCAATAGACAAATGGTGGGTAAATGGAGTGGAGAGAGAAATGCGCCATGATTTGATTCAATGGAACAAGCTCAAGCAGCCTTATTCCTATGAATTCAAAAAATGTAGCTTAAATTCCGAGGATAGAGATCTGTTCAAAGTTTTCTATTTGGTGTGAATTAAGGATCTGATGTGTTTGAAATCTTCTTTTCGATTTAATACTGAGGTAGAATGGTCATCTAATTTACGTGCATGATGTGCACAAAATAACCATAAAACTATGAAGAGGAATTGGGTCTCTTGTTGTCGTGTAGTGTATCAGAAAAATGTATCAGCATATTCTACTGGCGCAATGTACCACAGATTTTCCAAATTTGTTAAGCTTTAAAAATGATGATATTTTAAATCTGGTCAATACTGGTTCTTAAAGATGAGAAAAATCCAAATATCTGTTCAATTAAATACACAAAATAAAGAAATGCATTTAAATAGCAGCTATTTCAGAGACAGAAAAGACTTATCTCCTGATGATTTGGCTAATAAATTATTAACAGACTGAGAGTTGAAATGAAACAAACACTGAATTTTGTTCCTGTCCATTTTTCTTCCAATCCACCAGACACTAACACACTGAGGAATGCCAGCTTACTCTTACAGCGCCGTGTTGTGCTCGTGCCTCATTTGAATGAATGAATTGTGCGCAATTTGCCGTGCTAATGGCAGTGTCAAAACAGCAATAAGTTGATTGCTGAACCAGATGAAAGGAGGGAAATTTATTTGCTATAAAATGCACAGTGACACCAAGCCATGCATTTATTGAACACTTACCGAAAGTCTCATTTTCATTGTTTCAGTACTTACACAACCATAACATGTCTGGCCATTGAGTCAGTGGGAGGTGCATCATCTTTTTCAATTGTTGCAAATGATTTCTTCCCCCAATATTCCACCAAAGAAGTTGTTGCCTGAGTTAACGTCCACCCAGTTCAGAGGCTGCACTGATATTGCCTTTCAGTCAGGTTCTGTTCCTGGGATGGATGGCATAAACTGGTTGCCACATTTCTTAAACTTTACAACGGCACTTCAAATGTATGTCATCGGCTGTTAAACACATTGGTACATCCTCGTGTTGTAAATGGCAATTAAATAAATACTGGAACCTTACTCCATTTAGAAGGCAACGTTGGAGTGTTTCCACAGCCTCTTGAGCATTATCCAATGAGCTGTAAAAATATATCAGCAACTTTTTAATGCAGCAATGTGTCCCAAGTGTTTGAGCAGAAGGTGAGAGTGAGAACTTGTGCAGACTAAAAGGCCTATATATGATTAATTAACTACTATCCATGCAAATGACAAGAAAAATAGAATTTACCTTGGCGTCTCTGCATAAGTGAGCGGAATATTAGTCAGGAAACACGCTTATATTACAGGTCACAGACCTCCTGCTTGACCTATTGATTTCTGCTATTCAGAGTTAGCTGGGCAATTTGATTGATCTTAATGGGTGTCCCCTTTGGGCATGTGTTGTACAAAAGCAAAATGAAATTGGATTTCGATATTACAACTGAATATATTCCCTCACCGACCAAGTTACAGACCTAATTTTCAATCTCATTTTTCCATTTCAGACAATGGAAAACGTCAGTTATTCGTGCATTCAACTCAAATCAAATCAGGTATTTTTTAACACTATCATGAAACTTTCTGATTGTTCAGTTTAGTAGAGTTTGATTGTCTTTGTTGATGTAATAAGAGACTCTTACGAAATTAATGTGGTTACCTGAACCGTTTAGTTGAGGAGACACAGGAGCCTTTGTGTTCTGAATTGCTCATGACAGGCCACCAAAATGTCAGGAACACCCACAAAGCAACTTTCAATCTAAATGCTTGTTTAGGGTGCAACTGTCACTGCTGCTTTGGTGTTCGATGCAACTTTGGAAAAAATTGATTGTTTTTGTTTCTGCATTTCAAAAGCGAGGCGTTGTATGTTTGCCTGCTCCTGTCACCTCAATCATTTTCAATGGGCTGCACTGTCAATCATGCTGTGTAAATAGGTGGCATTCTCCCAGCCTTTTTGCACAAGGGTACAGACGTGTGCTCATGTAACGAGAGGAGTAATTCAGACATGTGAGCCTGTTGTTTGAGGCACACAAATTCAAATCCCAGTACGGCAGCGAAAGGTATTTCAATTCAATTAATTCGTGAATTCTGGAAAAAAAGCTGGTACCAGTAATGGTGACTGCAAAGCTCCTTGATTGCTGTGAAAATCTATCGATTGCATAAATGTCCTTCAAAGAAAGAAATATGCTGTTGTCATCCGGTCTAATGCATAGTTGTCCAGAACGGCTGCAAGGTGGTTAACTCTTAACTGCCAACTGAAATTATTGCACTTTCCAGCAGTAAGGAATCAGATCGTAAATATCAATGAGGGATAAAACTGGACTGAGCACCTGGCATGTATCTGGCCATCAGGCAGCCATAATGGCATATCATCCCCATTCTGTCCTTCCAGTCTGACTTACTATTATCCTGAACTTGCATCAACGTTAGAGGAGCAATAGTCTGATATAGTCGTATTTCCTTAATCACGCCTGATAAAGTACAGGCTCCCACATAACTACCCCGCTTCTGTTCTTCCCCACTGGTAGGACAGTTCCACCAGAGGTGGTGGCACATGGGTGTGCATTCAGAAAGGAATGGTCCAACAGTTCACAGCATTTACTCTGAATTATCCAGCTGAGAAATATTTCGTTGAACCACCAAAATTATTTTCAGTACTACCACTGCAAATCTTCTACTTCAGGATTTACTTTTGGCACTAGGAAGTGTTGAATAAAGAAGATAATCTTATAAACAGAAGCACAGATCAAAAACCAGTGTATGAAGATAAATTTATTTTCGACAAGCTCCTTTAAATGCTTTTCTCTGTCTCTGTTGTAATCAGCACTGTGTAAAACAACCATCACAGTGAGAAATGCACAGCCATGGAGAGGCTGAGAGTGGGCAAGTAAATTAACATCATCTGTTGGAAGAACACAATCTATTTTGGCTGAAAAAGGAAAGCTTGATTATCACTTATTTGAATTAAGAAAGACGAATTGACGTATTGATATATCTACGACAAACCTTTCCTATTCATTTTCCCATCCAAACGCCTTTTAAACATTGTAACTGTGCACACATCTACCAGTTCCTCGGGAAGTTCATTCCACATGGGAACCACTCTCTGCGTAAAACAATTGCCTCTTATGTCTTTTTCAGAATCTCCCTTCTCTCACCTTATTGATGTATCCTCAAGTCTTGAAATTCCCAATCTTAGGGAAAAATCAACGACCATCATCTCTATCTATACCTCTCATTACTTGATAAACTTCTATCAGGTCACCTCCCAACTTCCTCCACTCCAATGAAAAGACTCCAAGCCTATTTAGTCTTTCTCTATAACTCCAGCCTTCCATACGCGGCAACATCCTGGTAAATCTCTTCTGAGCGATCTCCAGCTTGCTAATATCCTTCTTCTAACTGGGCAACCAGTACTAGACACATTATTCCAAAAGAGGCCTCATCTAATCTCTTGTAGAACATGAACATAACATCCCAACAAGGCTGGTAATATATTGTTATTGTTTCAGAGTTTGTACTCTAAAGTGGAAGAACAATATTTCGCTTCATTAAGTGTCTTCAATAATTCACTGGATTTGTGCATAAAACCAGATTACTTGAAAACTGATGTTTGGGGACTTATGGTCTTGTAGGTGGGCGAGAGAAAAGGAAAGAAAATTGAGATGAAAAATTGAAACTGTCATGGTTAACAAACATAGTTGAACAGATTTAATTACATTTGTATTTCCTGCACAGAGTTTATGAGAAAGCAGTGACGGTGGAATTTATTGTAAAAATTGGTGGGCCTCGGTCCTGTATAAAAGAAATTTCATTTTCATTCAAAGAATTAACTCGATTGAAAGAGCTGTTTTTGACAGCTAATTCTTTCTTGTAGGTTTTTCTCTTTTTCCTGCCTTCCACTGCTGCTTTGAATTGTTTGTTCTTTTCCTCATTGGAGATTCCATCATTTCAACTGTTTTAGTTACTTGAATGTTGCATAGTGCTGACCTTGTTGGTATTTTCCATTTGGATATGTTTGGCATGTTGAGATGTCTCACAACATTCTTTGGTTTTGTGTTCTGTTGTTGAAGTGGCTGTACATAAAAAAAGGCAACATGAGCATGTTTGTAAGATTCATGCATGGTTGGAATAGTTGGTTTGGAGCTCTTAAGATCATTCGATTCATAACTGGAGGTGGCATTTGTGAAATAGGATTCACATCCATCTCTGGTGGCTTAAAATCTTGCATTTGAAGGGTCATCAGAAGAGTCTAGGCCCGAAATGTCAGCTTTCCTGCTCCTAAGATGGTGCTTGGCCTGCTGTGTTCATCCAGCCCTACACCTTGTTACCTCGCTTTGCATTACAGTTCGGGGCTCTGTTCACACAGAATGTGAAGTGTTAGTAAGAATTGGTGCATGTCTTGGAGCAGTCATTGGTTTGATTTGACGTCAAGACTCAGTGAAATTCCCATGGAGAATTAAGTTTACCACTGATTTTGTGCTGTGGCCATTTCTTCTGACTTCACTGCCAGACTCGCAGGGTCATTGTAAATACGCTTCCCGCTGCCCATATGTTACACCGTGTGTAAATCCGGAAGGTGTGGGTGATTAGGAAGGGGGTATGCTTTTCCTTCCCTCTGTGCAATATTCTGTGGCAAATGCTCAGCTTTCTGTTATCCTTCACACCGAGGTGTACTGTGCCTCCTAAAGCCAACTGGGAAGCTCAGTGCTTTTCAGTCTGGCGGGGGCATGGGATCAAACCCACGTGCAGTCTTTCACAGGCTTGGCTGCATCCCTGAATCTGCATTCTTGAACAAGTCAGCTTGACATTTTACGAAGTTTTCCATGTCAGCACCAGGCTTCGGCATTTGGGGAAGTCCTGTCAAATGGTGTTGAGGAGTCAGTCAATCGTTCTTGCTTTTCAGAGATACTCGGAACTGCACGTACTGGAGAATCTGAGATGCTGCTTGGCCTGCTGTGTTCATCCTTCTCTATACCTTGTTGTATCATTTTTGCTTTTTGTTTTGTTTCACTTGGGATTGCAAATGTGACACGAGCCAAGTAATGACTGCATCTCTTCATAGGCGAAACATCACTGCCTTGGTGTTTTATAAACTGGGAAAAAGCGGTTAATTTACATGACTTGCAAAACTCTTGTTGTCTGTGTCAATCATGTGTCATTTGTGTTCAATTCAAATGAGTGACCATTTCAAATTGTTACTCAAATTATAATTGTCCACAGGAATTACTTCTACCTTGTCTATCAATTGTGTAGAAATGTAGATAATCAGTGTCCGAAATGAGAGCGACATGACCGAAAACATCAAATTGTACAGAATAACATCACCAGACAGACGATGTTATACAGTGATAGAGATCCGCAGTTCTCAAAAAGACCTTTTGACCCATTTAGTCTGCACGGGTCAAAAACACCACCTAAATATTTTAATGTCATGAATGGTTAATTGGATAGTTTGATTGTGGTTTTGTGGTGCAGAGTGTTACCAGTATGGTGGGTTTAATTCCTGCGAGCAGTTGAGGCTATGTTGAAGGACTTTCTTTCCTAGCATTCACCCCTCTCATGAAATGTGGTGACCTTCAGTTTAAACCACCCACTTTTAATAGAACGATCCTGTGGCCATCTGGGATTCTGGTGAATTTTCGGCTCATGTTCATCTGTCAACAACCTTGGTCTTGCTTGCTTTCTCTATCAATTGATGATCACGTTCCTCCTGGTTTTCGTGGAATATTGCATTTGAAATGATTGTGTTCTGAGCTAGACTTCTTATAAACAAGCAATAAAAACAAAATTGTAGCAAGTTCTGAAGCAAGTTGCAGTTCCATTTGTTTATATGGTGACTGGAAACCTTTGGCATTTGTTTCCATGCTTGGGAATGTTTGATATGCTTTCCTGCATACTAGAGTATACCCGGCATTGCATATAATATCTGAGAAACATTTCCATGTACCATCAAAAATGATTTTCAGTGCTACAACTGCAAATCTTCTATTTCAGGATTTACTTTTGGCACTAGGATGTGTTGAATAAATAAGTTAAGATTTAAAATATGTTAATATTATAAATAGGAGCCTCAGATGAAAAAAAACAGTTTTAATGTGGCACATGGATGAGGAGATGTGCAAATATGTCAGAGCGGTGATGCCAGCAAAGAAGGCAAGCAACCAATCATGTGAAGTATTCTCAAAGACAGCAAACCCACAAGTTATAAATACCGCGTTTCTTTTCTTGAATTAAATTTTCAAACAGGAATTAATGAATTTCATGAATTACAAAGTTATTATCGACAGGCATGGTAAAAAAAACATACTTATGTGTAAAAAGAAAGAATTTGTGTTCCGCAGGTATTGCATTAACTTTTTCAGGGCCAGTAATAATTTAATATGCTTGCTAAAACCCAAATGTGCATTACTGAACATGCATTCAGGGGTTTTTTTTCGTGAGACTACGAATGTGCAGATTAGTGCATTGAAGACTTGCTGTTTGTACTCTGAGGTGCCAAGCCATTCTGCACTGAAGGATTTTCCTTCATACCCCAGCAGTATCCCAGGCCTCTGGGCCCAGTCTTGCTTGGGTGACTTAATAGCTGAGCCTTCCATAGTGAGAAAATATGACAGCCAGGTGTTGACATTGGTTTTCAGGAATTTCACTTGGTTCTTTGAAACAACTTTCTCAAAAACTGATCTTGATTGCTTTTAATTGATTTCCTTTTTTGAAAAAAAAAATTCAGTGCATGGCTTACTATTTTGAGAAATAGACGAACAGGAGTGTTTTGCATTTCATGATCGTCTCTTTGATATGAGACAATCGATTTACAGGTCAATTTGACGAATTGTCATATCGGTACGGAAGATGCGCGGAACTGGGAGTGGATGCAGCTCTTGTTCCTTTGCACCTTTACAAAATTCCAATACTGGCTGTTGGGAAACAGAAATATTTTCTGCATCTTCTACTCTGAGTTAAAATTATTCATCCATTGAATGTTGGCATATTTTTTAGGCAATGTGATGGCAACATTCATTTTGATCGCTTTGTGTTGAATTGCAGTCTGCTTTGCTCGGATAAAGTGCATCTTTTTTAGTGCAGTTCTAGTTGCCTGCTTGTTGAGACTTCAGTTTTCAAGAGACACAATAGTTTAGCTGCCATGTCTTGTTTGTACTTCTGTTTATTTCAAAATAGTGTGCAAGACTGAGTGATGTGTTGGTGCCATCATTAGTCCGACACTCCGAAAGAGTGAAAGTTGTGACTGCCACACCGTCTTTTCAATTGAATAAACTTTACAAGGCTCTCCAGGATATGATCATGTTTAAGCTCTCCGTGGATTTCAGTTCTCTGATGGACCAAGGGATTTTATTAAGTTCATGCCAGAATTCTGAAGTGCAGACTAAAACCAATTTTAAAGCATCTCGTTGAGACATGATAACTTGACACAGTTGAGGGTCTTGAAGCTAGGGCTTCCTGATTTTCCAGCTGCTGAGATAGTACCACTTGCTACAAAGAGTAAGCTGTAGAAGAACATGTTTGACAGAACTGTAATATTCCTCGTGTCAATATAAGCTGGTTAGCCTATTATTCCCATAATTTTCATAAAACTAACGGACGCAAAACTCACTTTTTTGTTGAAATACCGAAATATGTGAACAAAAGGGAAGGTGTGGAGATATGGTAATCTGTGTTAGGTTATCTCGAAATCGTGTTTGGGAGACATCATCCGAAACAGTGTTCCAAATGGTGCAAAGGACTGGACACCACATGATTTCAATTCTTAATTGTGAATGTTGGTGATGTACTGCCCCAGTCAATCAGTGACACTTTGGGAGTTGTTTCGTGTGTCTTCCTTGCAGTGAAGTTTCCCTGCTGTTTGCCTGATACCCAGAGAATTTCATCAAACCAGGCAGGGTCATTTTCCAGTAATGGCCTGATTAAGAAGGAGATGGCAGGACTGATGCTTTAGTTGAAAATCATGAGATATAAATTTATTGGAAAATATTTTCTCAGACTGTTCTGATAATTTGGTGACTAATCATTAAGACTGCTGTTATAAGGCTTGAAGATATGTATGGAATGGAGGGATAATTCTTAGAGTGAATACTCGCAGCACATAATCCTGACACTTGGCATTATTTGGTTGATTCCAAGCAAAGTGAGACTGTCTGCCCTCAAGTTAATGAAGACAGCAAGTGGCTTTGATTTGATTGCTGTGAATCTCCTACCACCATCCACCTTACTCAGTGTACATGTGGATCAGAGATGCTGGGCGAGGGAGGGTGTACTGAACTTGATTGAAGATGTTGAACCTTGTGCCTTCCCCGAAGACTTAGAAAATCTCTGTTCGAAATTTGACTGTGGTCATGTGTGAAAAGTAAGTTGACCATCAGATGAACTCTTTTTTAAGTGAACATTTCACAGGCTTTATTAAATATAAATACATACAAGGAACTGTGAGAGAGGAGAATATCTTGTGCAACCTGATATATTCAGGCGCTAGCTCTGTCCAATGTGACGTGCCTCTTTCTGGGCATGCTCTGTAGCTCTTCTGACTGCACAATGATGGACATATTTCAAGCCCTGCTTCATCTTAAATGGTCCCAAAAGACAGATATTGTTGCAGTTTCATCTTGGGTCTTGATATGGTAAGGTTCTACAATGTCATGATACCCACAGCCAGTTTATTTTGTCTGGAAAGTACATACAGCATTCCTGCAACAGGTAAAATGTTGCAAAGTCACAACAGTTTTGGTAAAATAACTGCAGTAGCTTTCCTGAAGCAAGTTGTAATGTTCATGCCCGAACCACCATTTGATACAGCACAATGCTGGCAACAAAACTGGAATTGTCCAAATCTGTGTGACTAACTCGACACTACTCATAATCTATCAAGAAAACCCTGCTTTTACAATTATAAACAAAATAAATCTTGGTCTTTCTTTCTCTAAGTTGCCTGGAATATTTAGAAGGAGACAGTGAAGGAATGTAAATACCTGAAATTCAGAGTTCTTTTGTGTTTGTGTTTATTGTTATGTAATAAAATTTGTGCTGAGGCATCCTGGATTATGCTGGCAATTTCAGAGAGTAGTGACTTAAAAAACAATTCTGGTCAATATTGTTCAGCTTGGAGCTTTCAGTGAACAATTTGCTTCATGATGGAGCGATTGTGTATCTGTGACACATCCAAGAGTGGAAATGAAACTAAAAAGTGCTAGAAAATTGGATTTTGGTTTTCTTAATCTTCATAGTATACCTCAAAAGCTGTTGGAGTCTTCTGTTTGTGATCTTGAGCAGTGTGATATTATTTGAGGTTTGGGTGCATTACTGCCCTTGCTGAAGCAGAAGTACTCAATACATTGGTGTAATGCATCTTCATACTGTACAAGTTATCGAATCTGAGTGTAGATTGCTCACTAGTGACTTGTTTTCCAGTCTTCAGCTTGCTGTGCTGCCACCTTTTTCAACTGCTAATGGTTTAAATAATCTTTGAGAGCAACTCCCTCGTTACCTTTTCTGGAACATTGTTCCGTTTTTTTCCCCAATTTCCTGGATGCTACTCTGGAAAAATGCGTATGTTCCTGTGACTGAACATTGGCTCTTAGTGTTTTGTTGACTCAAAGCCAGCTACAATGGTGAATTTATTGTTTTATTTCCAGCAATGTAAAGGATGATAGTTTTCAACGTTTAGAATTATTTCCATTTTCTCAGCATGTCTGCCTGTTAGAAATGCAGTTTTGCTCAACGCTGAAAAGTCATCCATTTGAATGGTTTAAAATTGAGTTTTTCTGATTCACGAAAAAGGAATGTCCTTCAAGTCACTTGCCAATTTGCGCGACCCGCTGCCTGTAGTTGCAGTTGAATCTAATAGATCAGAAACATGCTCAGTTGCACATCTTTTTCCAAATTAATTTTGCAGCTGCCTTTTTTTTTTGAAATTGCCATCTCAAAGTCCATCACAAGAATGTCATGTGCTGAAGTGCGACATAAGTGAGAGCAATTATTTGACACAATGACCAAGGAAATTCAATTTCCTTCTGAATACCTGGCCTTCCTACTTCATAGCTTGGCAGGTCTACTGTAATTAAAAAAAAACTGATGTTAATCTTCAGTGCCTTTGTTGCACTGAGACATCTATGATTATCGAGAATTTTAAAGGCAGATGCGACCTCGAATTGTATAGGAAATGTGAGGTCAGATGATCAAATCTTGATCAGAAAGATTTTGAAGGACAACTTTGAAGAAGCAAATTGAAGTGGAAAAGTTCAGGAGGTAAATTTAATTTTTAAGTTGTCACCCTCAGAAGCTGTCAGCACGGCAATCATTGATGCAACAATGACAGTCAGGTATGCCCAAGTCTTCTGGTATAGGAGCACAGATGTCTCTAGCATTTGCCATGCTAGAGGCAATTGCGGAGATGGAGAAACCGTAATTTGATTATGGCCAAAGTAGGGTGGCAGGTGGGTGTGAGGAATGGAACTGAAGCAAGGCCCTTGCAATATGTTCACCTAAAAGGAATGTCCCGGTTTATGTAGCATCCGTTTGGTACCAAAATCAAAATGGAAATTGAGCCGTTGGCCATTCCCTGTATGTTGTCAGGGAATTACTGATTTCAGGAGTGAGGAAAGGAGCAAACACCTTTCTCATGTTAACATCCTATTTTTTGATTCATGAATGCAGTCCATACAGTGCACTGGCTAACATTAACTCTTTTCATCTTTTAGTTTAAACACTGGAATGCGAGGGAGTATTGTTACCAAAGTGAACATTGTTTGTAAGAGCCTTCTATTTTGTTTTACTGTGTACAGTTTCTGCACTGAGTATCAAGTCAGTCTGAGCATAAGCAGGTTTTATTTCAAATTTGGAAATAGTGATAACTTGAATTTTTATCAATGTAATAAATGCTGCAAACTCACCTTAAAGTGTGCAAGAAGTCCTGTGAGCGTTGCTGCAGAATATTTTTGTGCTGTTGTGAAAGCATTACATGGAGAAGGCAAAGTTTCCTCACTCTTCTGCAGAGTCAATAATTATTTTTAACATTTCATCTTTGTATTCTAGTTGCTAAATTGGAGGAAGAATCTGTTCAGAGGGATTTACTGAGTGTTTTGTTTCTATTCTTTGACAGCACAAGCAGTGGCCAAGCTGGGAGTGGGAGCTGGAAGAAGGAGTTGCCTATCAAGTAATCTTTAACCGACACCGCAGCAAACAAGCAACCAACAAAGCTGCAAGAGGTTCAGGAGTGAGTATGGTTAGTCTCCCGTCTGCCATTACTCTTCTTCTGCACAACTAATTTGCCTGTGTTTTAATGGTGTATATTGGGGTTATGGCAAGTTGTGTTAATCTGCCAGATATTGGATGGAATTGCCCATTTATTTACAATAGAGTTGAAGCGGAGGTGAGGTCTACTGCAATTATATGACAGGATTTGCTCGTAGTCTACACTGTAACAATGAGGTGTGAAATTCTGCCCAGGCCACAGGCCAAAATTGGCATTGTCACACAAAACAAAAACTCGTGGTCACTTGAATCTGCCTGATAAACAATGCCGTGTGTTCAAATGTAGATTTGTTAGTCTTTAATTGCTCTTGTTTCGAGTGGTAAAATTGTCCCAACGAAAAGACTTCAATTTGGCTTTCTCTACATTGGGGAAGCCAAGCGGAGGCTTGGGGACTGCTTTGCAGAACACCTCCGCTCGGTTTGCAATAAACAACTGCACCTCCCAGTCGCAAACCATTTTAACTCGCCCTCCAATTCTTTAGATGACATGTCCATCACGGGCCTCCTGGAGTGTTTGGGGAGGGAATGCAAAGGCTCAACTGTGTCCCCACCTTCTCAGCTGCCGTGATAACTGTGGTACATTTTGCCATGAGAGGCCCTCTGATGTCTATTCGTTGGGCAGACAATATTGTGAACTGTTTGGGGAGGGAATGCAAAGGCTCAACTGTGTTGTAATCTATGATCAAGCAAACAATGCCTAATCATATACAGGCTACATCTAAACATGAAGCATGGTCATTGAGGCAAAACATCACACCCACTGGGTTCAAAGATATTTTGGTCACCCAGATCGGAGGAAAGAAACAAGCAAGGCAAAGAGCCTGTTTCACTGCAAAACTTACACATTCGGTATTTTCAATTACAGGCCACCACAGAATTAAAGAAAGGTATCACTCACAAACGGTAAAGAAAAGGTGCAAACTAAATGTAAGAAAGTGTGAAGCTGGCTGAACACAGCAGGCCAAGCAGCATCTCAGGAGCACAAAAGCTGATGTTTCGTGCCTCGACCCTTCATCAGAGAGGGATGGGTAGACTATTCTGGAAAAAATAAGGAGAGAGGGGAAGGCGGACTGATGATGGAAAGAAAAAAAGATAGGTGGAGAGGAGAGTATAGGTGGTGAGGTAGGGAGGGGATAGGTCAGTCCAGGGAAGACGGACAGGTCAAGGAGGTGGGAGGAGGCTAGTAGGTCAGAAATGGAGGTGCGGCTTGAGGTGGGAGGATGGGATGGTTGAGAGGAAGAACAGGTTAGGGATGCAGAGACAGGCTGGGCTGGTTTTGGGATGCAGTGGGGCGAGGGGATGAGCTGGGCTGGTTGTGCAGCTCTGCAAAACTCTGGTATGACTGCTCTTGGAATATTGTGTTCAGTTCTGGTCAGTTCATTACAGGAAAGATGTGGAACCTTGAGAGAGGCTGCAGAGGAGATTTTCCAGGATGCTGCCTCGACGAGAGGGAGGTCTTTTGAAGAAAGGTTCAGGCTTTTTTCATTGTAGCGAAGAAGGATGAGAGGTGATTTGATAGAGGTTGAGAAGCAAAGAGAGCGTGGATAGTCAGAGACTTTTTTCCCCCAGGGCGGAAATGACAATTATGAGGGGGTGTAATTTTAAATTGATTGTCGGAAGGTATAGGAGAGACGTCAAAGTTCGATTCTTTACACAGAGGGTGGTAGGCACGTGGAGTGCACTGCTAGCAATGGTAGTGGAGTCAGATACTTCCAAGACTTTGAAGCGAATCTTGGATAGGGACGTGGAGGATAGTAAAATGTAGGGTATGAAGGGTAGATTGCTCTTTGTCGGATAACAGGTTTGCACAACATTGTGAGCCGAAGAGCCTGCACTGTGCTGTACTGTTTAAGTCTTCATTTTAATTTAGAGATTTTGGAGAGTGCTGATGAAATTAAGTATATAGCTGCACGTCAAAAAATAGACAACTGAATACACAGTCCTCCTTCGTCATACCCATTCAAAAGTCCCCAAACTTGTCTCTCATGCTCCGGACAGCACCGACCCCAGACTCCTTCCCCCTTTCTCCCCTGCCAGGCCTGGCCCCAACTGACAAAACTGATTTCTGGGAAGTGACAATCTTTCTAGCATCCATGCTTTTAGTGGAAGAGAACATATAAAGGAGAGGAAAGAACTACCTTGCTTTTGAGGCGAAATGTAAATTAATGTCAGGAATCCACTGCAATCGGCAGTCACTTATTTATGGAGCAGAGACAGTGGGAAGTGAAAGACCAGTTACATGAGGGGGGTCAACCATTTGGTATGAAGTTCCATTTATATGAATTCCAGCAAGTTTCCAACTGAAGCATTTAAATTTTGAATAGTTCAGACTGCAAAATATGAATTTTCCAGTATCAAGTTTGATAATGCTCAGGTTGCACATTGGAAGAGACTTTGCACAGCACTAGGTGTGGAACATAAAAACTGAGGTTTCCTTTTTCTTCAATTCTCTCCCTCCTTCTATTTTCTGCCAAGGCAGCAAACATTTTACAACTCTTTGCTTTCCTCCCAGTTCTGTAAGCTTACTTTCAAGAGTAATTAGATTGCTAAAAAACAATATTGTTCAGAAATGTGAGATCAGTGATAATGTTAGCAGGGAGTTCAAACGTGATTGAAGCTGGGCTGTCCTGTGTGCTGTTGTATGCTGTGGCCGAGAGGTGGAGACAGAACTTGATGCACATAATTGCACAGTGTCCCTGCTGTGGAAAGTTTCTGGCCCTCTGTGACTGGATCGAAGTAGAAATTGAGAAGGAGTGGCCAGGCAGATGAAGGGCTTTAATATTAAATGCTTGTTTACTTCAAATTATGTTTTAATACTCTTGAGGTCGATCCAAAATAACTCCAAGATTCAAATTTTGGTTTTATATTAATCGGGCTGGCCATATTTCTGTGATGTTTTGACTTGAGGTTTGTTTTATAAAATGGTTGAAATAACACAAGAAGAGACCAGCTGCGTTGTCATTGGATTGAACGTATTGTACCTCCCCAAGAATGTATCCTCCCCCAGCCCTGCAATGCTCATATGTTTGTCGTTCTAATTCTGCCCACTTTGAATTTCCTCGCATGCTTGATCTTCTTTATTCTGGAACACCCTTCGAAAATATCTCCTCTTTGTCCTCAAACCGATCTTTCTGACCAAGCTTTTGGTGAGCTGTCCGAGTAAAATAGCTCCATGAAGATGGGCTGATTTTTAAATAATAATGGAAATGTGAAGCATTTTGAAATGTTTCTGCCATGTCAATGATCTTCACAAATGAAAGTTGTTCCTGCATCGTTTTTACTTTGTTCATTTGTACTCTCCATAGACATCAACAAATCAGCTTCCTTCAAATCTCTCTGATACCAGCAAAGTTCGAATTCTCAACTCTGGCACTGTGGAAAAACTTGTGGAAAATTTAATAGTTGCTTTCATGAACAAGGATTTTTCCTATGTCTGCGTATTTCTTTCGACATACAAAACATATACCACCACCGAAAGTGTGTTGGTTAGCCTCCTGGACAAGTGAGTGTCAACAGTTTGTTTAATAGCAATGATAGAAAAGGTTCAGTCGAGTAAATCTTGCTTTTAATTATTCTGGCAATGAATCACTGAAACTAGCTGTCTGGAAACCACTCTGAGTTCTTCACTTGTGAACTGAGAAGCACCGTCCAAGCATCAATAAGGGAGACAAATGTTTTTTTTATCATGAGGCACACTAAGTTACCTGCATCTGCAGCCCCCACCCCTTGGACATTGAGCTCTGCAGATCTGGGCTTTACCTTTCATCTGATTTCATCAGAAATGCCCATGTATTTTTTGAAGTGCTCTGAAAGACTTTATCCTGCACACTGATGCAGTGATAATGTCCCTACCTTCTGCCTAAAAGGCCCAGATTCAAATTCTATCTGTTGCAGTCATGAGTCATAAAATGTCTGAATAACTTGATGAAAAGTAATTAAACTTGAAGTCCTCCATAATGAGAGATTTTGCAGAGTGTTGTGGTGCAGTGATATGTGTCCCTAGCTCTGGGCCAGAAGGCTTGGGTACAAGTCCCACCTGCTCCAGTGTTGTCTATAAAAGCTTATGGACAGGTTGATATTTTTTAAAAATTATATGCCTACAATACAATTGAAACTCTTCTTCTAGCTCTCCACAGTGAAATAAAGTGCAAACTTTTTCAGGTGCCTTGCAGCATTCACTGGCCTGTTGCAAAATGTGGATTTGCATGCAGAAGAGATTTAAAGGACTCACAAAACAAAATTGTGCCATCTTATTGCTGTCAGAATGATTTCATGAGCAGCACACAACTGTTCTAATTTTCAAACTGGAAAAATAATGATGGCAATTCCAGCATGTGAATTTCATTCGACTTCCCCAGCATTTACATCAGATTTTATTTTCCTGAAGGTGAATTTGTCACTGTTTGGGCCTCCCCATTTCCTGCAGGAAGTGTTTCCTGTTATGGAACCTTTCTGCCAACAGATGGGTACCACAGTCCAGGTCCTGTGATGAGCTTGTTTGTTTATAACAAGGCAGAGCAGTCCTTCCCTTCTTCTGGTTTGTGCCCCCATCCCCTTCCAATAACCCTGAGCCAATATGCAGCACAAATCATGATGAAGCACCCCACAAGTGGTTTGGGACGGAATGCAAAAACAGGTGACAACTTTTTGTTTTGGTTCATTATTCACAACAATGAAGCGACCTAGGGCAAGTAGAACACCAAGTTTAAAAAGCGCGGTGAGTAGTTTACGACGGTGACCAGGCCTTGGTATTAAAGATAAGCAGTCACTTTGACTTCCTTCGATGTTTTGTATGGAGTTTGGAGCTATCTGCAACAATGTTTGGAATGCATCAGTTTCTGAATGCGGTGAATGGAAGAAAGCTAATAAAGTATGAAGCTGGATGAACACAGCAGGCCAAGCAGCATCTCAGGAGCACAAAAGCTGACGTTTCGGGCCTGGACCCTTCATCGTGAGCTTTTGTGCTCCTGAGATGCTGCTTGGCCTGCTGTGTTCATCCAGCTTCACACTTTATTATGTTGGTCAAATGAATGTCTCTTTATGACTGAAATATGCAGGGGTACAACAGTTCTGTAACAACGGGTTAATTTGTTTTTTTAAATGGCATCAGCGATGGTTCCTCTTGTCACCTGAGTTTTTATACATTAGTTTTCCGAATGATGGGGAAGCATTTAACAGTTTATGCAGTTCACAAATGGTTTTTTGGGTTTATTCTTCAAAGCTCAATTTGCGGATACAGGGATTCTCACCACTGCTGACCTTCAATTGACGTGCCTCTGACATTACGGGGACAACCTGCAACTGGGAGGAAAATGTTTCCCAAATGCGCTATGGTGATAAAATCTGAGCAGAGTAGAAAATAGCCAGAGGTGATTAAACTCTGAGGTAGCTCTGGTTAGGACAGTCACCTCTTATATTTACTGTCTCCTCCTTTCACAATGTAGTTGTTTACGACTTTGGCTGCTTAGTCAATGACTGGTCTTTTAGCATTTGGTGGAATTCTCCATCTGCAAGTGGCATCTTGAAGTATTTTAAAAATTCTAAAAACAAAATGGCGTCCCTGCTCAACAAAAGTTCAAATCCCTTTTACCAATTGGACAGATGTTGTGTTTAAGATTAGTGTTTGAGTCAACCATTTTAGTTCAGCTGTAAGATCATCATTATACATTGGATGTTTATCGTGTCCATTCACCTTACAGACAGCCTACTTTTCAAGATTTTCCTTTATCCATGGTGAAAGGGAGAGACAGGCTTACTGGATGCTCCAGTTGATTTGGCATTCTGTAATGAGATCCAGGGAATTCATCCCTTTATACGTGAATATCCACATTTCCTTCTGTGATTTTTTGAGACTGAGAGTTAACTGGAGTTCAAAATGGTTCGGATCAGACAAATTGAGCAACCATTTTAACAATCTGTTTCTGCTGAAGTTTTCCAAGTTTTCCTTTTTGGTAGGAAAAACGGCAGTTTTTATAATGGAAGGAGGTTCCATCGCTCTGAGATGCAGTGGAATCTGGGGATCCCAGTGCATGAATCACAAAATGCTAGTAATAGAGGAAGTAATTAGGAAAGTGAAAAAATGTTTTCATTTTATCATGAGGGGATTTAAGCACAAATGTAGGGATCACTGGTGAGCCCATATCTTGAAAGTTCTTGATATTGGTCAGTCTATTAAAGGAAGGATGTAAATACATTGGAGGCACTTCAGAGCAGTTTTACCAGAATAATACCGAGACTAATTGACTTGGATTACAAGGAAACTTTTCAAAGGCAAGGCTTGCACCAGTCAGTGTTCAGGGGAGGAAGAGGCACCATGATTGAAACATAAAAAATCCTGTGGATTTGGACAAGTTAGATGTGGAGACGATCTTTCCTGTCACAGGAGAGACTGGAATGAAGGGTGAACGTCTAAAAGTCAGTTGTTGTCCATGTAAAACAGTGATTTTTCAAAAATATCTTTCAAAATGTGGTTATTCTTTGGAGTTCTCTTCCTGAAAAGATGGTAAAAGCAGAGCTCTTGAATATTATCAATGCAAAGGTAAATAGATTCTTGTTGAGACAGTGGGGTTGAATGGTTAATGTAATGTAAATTTGAAGTTAAAATCAGATGAGATATTACCATATTGCATGTTTTACGCCTCCCTGTCTGCATGGGATGCGGCACCTAAGCTATAAAATGCCAAATTGGCATTTCAATTCATAGTTTTAACAAACTCGGTAATCAAGTCTTCGAATGCCAACACCAAATAACTTCAGATGTTTTTCAATGGCTGAATGCAAGTTGCAGATTCAAGTGCTTGATTAAAATCACTTAATTTGCTTTGTGTGACCAATTGCAGATATGGAAGCTTAGACACGTCAGGAGCAGAAGAAATTCCAACAATGATAGCAGCAAGCAAAAGGTAAGTTTTCAGCCAATGTGTGATTTAATTAAGTTTCATCCAAATTACAACAACGTCAAAGAACATTGCTGGCACTTCTTGTAAGTTGTATGGAGGGCCTTCCTGCCAGAGCAGTGCAGCTAACACCAGTCTGCAACAGTCACATTAACAAAGTTGCCTGACTGTACGTATAATGTTTGCATTATTCTGAGAGATGAAAGATTTTATTTGTTTAAAAAGATGTTGCATCACTGCAAAAGAGCCAAATGTGTTCCGTGAAAAATTGCACATCCATTCAATATTCAGATCTCCATCTGTAGGCTAAAATTTAGATAGCTGAAATCTGAAACAAGGATACAAAATGTTGAAGAATTCAGGCTCCTATCACCACACCTCCGCTCTGTCTGCCTGTAGTGGCTTTCAAACCTCTTGTGAAGGTTTTGAAGAAAAACCTGCTGCAGCCTATTGTATCACTACGTCTGAAGGGTGATCCATCTCATAAAGAGAGTTAATCAAAGAATGTAACACTGAACCCATGCATCTCCAGCAATTTTATACCAGCTGTCTGCCACTAGTGGATGGGAAAGCTTGTTTAAAATGTCTTTCTTCATGATCAATTTCAGCTGCAGAGCTGTGAGGAATCTGGAAATCTCATGTCTCTCGGGACAGTTGCAGTGAGAGGAAAACACGTTTGCTCCAGTCTGTGTGTAAATAACTTTTCACTCAAAATTCAAAAACATAAAAGGAATTTACTGGAGAGCTGTTGTTTAGCTTTTTACGGTCTTCCTCTTGAAAGCATATGACAGCAGTGCAGCCAACACCATTGCTGCACAAATGCTCAGAATCGCATTAAATATGCCTCTCTTATCCTTACTTTGTTCTTACGTATTAGAGCTCTTATTTAAATCGATCAACAGAAAGCATCCAAATCTCTTCATTGAACAGTTTGTTCCCTTCATCAGCCCTGGCCCTGAATTGTTTACCTCACATTTGCATCTCTGGACTCTACTGCAAGGAAAAATCAATTGAAAAAATGGGCTTGGTTCACTCCTCCTTTTCTCACCTCCATTCACTGTCTCTTCCACTAAATGTGATCTGCTTCCTTTCGAAGATAATAAAGTGTGAAGCTGGATGAACACAGCAGGCCAAGCAGCATCTCAGGAGCACAAAAGCTGACGTTTCGGGCCTGAAGGGTCTATGCCCGAAACGTCAGCTTTTGTGCTCCTGAGATGCTGCTTGGCCTGCTGTGTTCATCCAGCTTCACACTTTATTATCTTGGATTCTCAAGCATCTGCACTTCCCATTATCACTGCTTTCTCGCTGACCAGCTGTGTAAGTTTGACAAAAAAAGATCACCAACTATTGCAGTCACCCGTCTGCAGTGTGATCAGTTTCCCAAAAGCGCTGAATCCAAGTTGCAATACTGAATCCAGAGATGTCAGCCATTCTAACAGCTGGCACACAGCCACAGATGGAGTCAAACGGTCATTTCAATGACTTCAGTTATCTTGTCTGACCAGTTACAGGCACGGTGTCCTTGACAATCCAAACTGCAAGGGATATGAAAAATTTAGTTCTCCAGGAATATTTGCAGTCACTTGAAAGCACGCTTGATCTTTTGTGTAATGAATGGCTCTTTTAATGCGACATTCTCAAAGGCAATTGCTGGAGAGCAAGCAGTTTGTGGAAAGTCCTGTGGATATTTCCTTCTGCACCCAGGAACCACAAAACAAGAATTATTCCAAACCATGGCTACCACATTGAGAAAAGTGATGGGGTTCAGTCCACAAAATGTGCATTGCATCTAAAAGTTGGAAGATGGCGTTCTTTTTCACACGAGACAATTGCGGTCTTAATGTTCTGGATTGTCATGAAGCCCTGCTGCTGGATGTGAGAGCTGGAGCCAATTGTGGTTTGTGGCAGCACCAAGGGTGGCATGGTGCTGGCGGTGGCTACTCCAGAAGCTGCTGCCTGATCACTGTACCATTCTTGAAATGGCACGATTCCAATAAGTGACGGTGAAATCAGAGTGCGGACAGAGGGACTTTGGTTTTCCTCCCGAATTCCGCTCCACGTTGTGAAGAATCTCATGTCTCAGGTCAAGGCCAGTTGACTTCGACAATTCAGCCCTGTGTGTAGAGACAATATCAGAAGTTCTTCATTGGAAATTTGGTTGCCCTTCTACATTTGGGACTGGAGCTCTTTATTTGAAAGATTTCTGGACTTTGCAACAAATAGAAAGTGTTGAAGAAATGGATTTGTTGCATCCTGCTCTCTCTCTTGTAACTTCCATGCGCCAGTCTCTCTGTCTTATCCTGCAAACTACCATTGAAGGGTTTGGGGAAACAAACACCACATACTGCAGTTGTGTCTTGACCTGTTGCACAAAATCAGCTGAAAAACGGCAGGAAATACCGACTCAGTTGCTTTCAAGTCTATTCGATGTTTTTATTGTGCATTTAGGAGTTTGCTTAAAATTACTTAATAGCACATTTCAGACTATTTGCAGATCGCTGACAGGGTAGATGGGAAACCATGCATTCTAAAACCAATCATGAAAAAGTAAGTTTGAATACAGCATATGGTGAAGGTTTTGCTTCATTTGAATTTGAGAAATACAAAGGAAATTGTTGAGGAGCTCGCAATTATTGGGTGGCTTGGTGGCTCAGTGATTCGCACTGCTGCCTCACAGCGCCAGAAACTCCGGTTTGAATCCGCTGACAATTAACCGTGTGGAGTTTGCACATTTTCCCCATGTCTGCATGGGTTTACTCCCGGTACTCCATTTTCCTGCCACAGTCCAAAGATGTGCAGGCGAGCTGAACTGGCCATGCCAAATTGTCCCTCGTGTTTTGGGATGTGTAGATTAGGTGCACTAGATTTGGATGGGTCTGGGTTGGATGTTCTGAAGCTTGGTGTAGACTTGTTGGGCCAAAGGACCTGCTTCCAAACTGTGATACAATCTTTGATACTGTAAGATATCGTTCGGAGTTCTCATGAAAACATCACATAGCAGCGCAGTGTTCAGAGCTCCAGACTCTCGCAGTTGAATTACTGTCTTTGTGTTATCTGCTTTATTCCTCAGGCTTCTGAAGTTTTTTCCAAAATTTGAATATGAATAAATGCAAGAAATGGGTGTCCCATTTCTCTCCCTCACACTTATTATTAGCCACAGCCTTGAAAGGTTTTGAAGAATAAAGTGATCATATGTTGCAGTCACCCATTTGGAGTGTGACCAGTTTGACACAAGCAGCTGAATGCAGGCTGCAATGCTAAATCCAGAACCTTCAGCCTTTCAAACAGCTGGCACGCAATTATAGATGGAGGCAAATACATATTTAAATAATTTCATTCATCTCTTTTGACCAGTTGTAGGCCGAGTGAGTTTGCCAATCCAATCTGCAATGAAGATGAAAACAATAGTTCTTCAGGAACAACTGAAGAAACGAAAGAGTGGCTTAAATTCCAAGTGCAATTTAATTCCCGATCATTATTGTAATTGGAATAACGGCATTTGCTGATAACCAAGAATTCCTGTGAAGTTATGCAGTTAAGATTTTCTGCATACTTTCCAGAACAATTTAGAATATACAATTCCAGACCACATTACGGAAACTGTTGGACTCTGCTTCCAAAATGTTTAATTTTTGTAGAAGTTAGTTAGTGGGGCTGTTTTTTAACAAGACATTTGCAGGAACAATTTTGTGAATTGTGGTGGAACCCTGCTGCTTGGACTGAGAGCTGAGCCACTCTTGCTGTGAGGAGTGGCCCCACCAGAGTGGCAGTGTGCTTATGTGGGCTGATCAAGAAGCTGTTACCAGATCAGTATCCCATAAATGAAATGGGCCGATCCCAAGAGCTGATGGTGAAATCAGAATGATGGCACAGCAGCAAGCTTTTCTTTGCCACCATTAATCTTTGCAATTGCTGAGTCAATACCCATTCAATCCTCTACGTCAATACTGTGTCCAAAACTCTTCACCGGAGAAATTGTACAATTAGTTGCACTTGTATAATTGCCCCGTGCTGTTTATTTGAGACTTTTCTCGACTACACAACAGATGTAAAGCATTGAAGAAATGGTTTGCCACATGCTTTTCCCCCTTTCTGTGCTTCCATGCTCCAGCCCAACTGTCAATGGCTTGAAATGCTGATGCACCGATTCAAGAGGATAAAAAATTGTTTTGTTGTGAACATAAATGTTTGTTTAAAATGACTTAATAGCACTTTGTGACCATTTGCAGCTCTGGAAACGTTGACCACCCAGGCTGCGAGGGAGGTGGAGATGCGTGTTTTCCGGCAACGGTGGGCGTCATCGAAAAGTAAGTTGAATGCAATATGTGAATGAGATTTTACTTTATTCAGAATGCAAGGAAGTGAAAGGCAATTGCAGGTGAGATGGCAGTTACTGTAGGAGAACATCAGGATTCCTTGTGAAAGCATCACACTGTAGTGTATTGAGCTCCATTCCTCGCAATTGTAATCACATTGTTGCATCTCTGATATTTGCATTATTCCTTCATTCTTCAAGAAAAATAGCATTCTGACAAGATGTTTCAATCGAAAATTATTCATCTTTTGGATTAGAAATGTTGAATTACTTCCCTATGACCTGTATTGAATATGAAAAACAGGATTCCCATTTCTGACTTTTCCCTGTATCACCAGCTACTGTGTCCTTGAAATCTATGATAGGCTTTGAATAAGGGAAAAAGGGTTATCCTTTGGATCCAAATGTCTGGAGTGCTATCTGCTGATTCCACTGGGTTTGTTATGGGATAAAATACTGAATCTCAGAGACTCCAGAATCTTTTAACATCTTGCAGCCAGTTGTGATCTTTGGGAACTTTGTTACAATGCAAACATAAATGATCTTTCAATCAGGGTGCAAAATGTGAAAGGCACTCACCGGAGAGATGTTGTTTGGATTATTTTGGAGCTTCCTGTTGAAATCAAGTGGCAGGAATGCAGCAAACAGCTTTGCACACCAGACCATTGCAATCACATCAGGGGGAATGATTTGCCTCTCTCATGCTTGCTTTATTGCGAGAGATTGGAGCTCATATTCAATTAAGTCAACAGAAATCATCCGCAACACTTCAATGAGAAATTGCTTGCCCTTCAACATCCTGGTCCTGAAATGTTTACTTCTTGGAAGTACGCTGCAAGGGAAAAAATGGCTTAAGCCTTTTGTCCTTCTCTCTCCTGCACTCTTTGCCTCTCCCTCTACCTGTGCTCTGCTTTCTTGCAAACGAGCTCTGTCAGTTTGCTGAAACAAAATTACCATCTATTCCAGTCATCTATCTGGAGTGTGACCAGTTTCAGAAAAGCAGCTGAACACAAGGTGCAGTACTGAACCTAGAGCTTTAAGCCATTCAAACAGCTGTCACACAATTGTAAATGGAAGCAAATGCTAATTTTAAGAAGAAAACTTAATCTTGTCTGACCAATTGCACGTCTGGTTACCTGGACAGTTCGAACTGCACTGGGGATGGAAAACAGCATGACATAAAAACGTAAGTTTGATACCATATTTAACGACAAACTTGCTTCATTCCGAACACAAGGAAGCAAAAAGAAATTGTTAATGCTCAGGCAATTGCAGTGATTCAGATAGAATGCTTTCTGCCTTGCATCTGTAAAAACCAGTCAGAATCCCAGTGGACATGCCAAATTTCCTGAGCCTTGAAGCAAGTAGAGACTTTGTTGTGCTTTCATGACCATAATGTTGACATGGGAAGACCAGGGCAGACTTTTGGTGATCAGTTTAAACACCTTTTAAATGTTGTAACTGTACCCCATCCACCCACAAACCATTCTTTGTATCAGAAAATTGTTCCTCATGCCATTTTAAAAAATCTTTCACATCCCATCTTAAAATAGAATATGCCCCCGAGTCTGGAAATCCTCCAGCTGACAGAAAAGACGCCTGCCATTCACTTTATCCGTATCCCTCATGATTTTATCAAACTCTTTAACGTCACCTTTCAACTTCTTATGCTCCAGTGATCAAAAGTATCAGCCTATCCAGCTCTCATTGCAACTCAAACTTTCTAGGTGAGTGATGGTACATGGCTTTCAGTCAGGAGGGCCAGCACAGTATGTGAAGGGCCTTTGGTACCAACCCAGGAGCTTGGAAACAGTGAATGAGCAACTTGGGCACTCAGTGCCGGTCAGAAAAAGTAAGGAACTGAATGTCAGGCAAGTTATAGGTCTTGTCAATTATCTGTAAATAGCTTGAGGTTCTTTTGAAGAGATGGGAACGTTAAACCTAAAACATTGCATTTGAGATGTTTATCGTCTGCCCGTGTGCTGAGGTTCTTTATTTGAACTCTTTACTCCTTATCTGCCCACAGGCTCCCTCTCACAGCCAAAAATCCCAGTGTTGATAAGAAGTGCCAGAAATTAATATTGTGATTATGTGCACATTTGAAATGATTTAACTGGTGCTTTATGACCACTTGCAGCTGTGAAAATGTTGACATGCCACACTGTGAACTAGGTGGAAACCTAAGTTATTCAGAAGCGAAAGGAGCAATTAGTAAGTCCGTTTGATCTGTTGTCAGATTAAACCTGTTGCCCAGTATTTGGGATCTAATAATGTGAAAGGAAGCTGTTGGCAGTTGCTGGAAGATGATGTCAGGATTGCCTCTGGAAAGCATCCCATTGACAGAGCAGTGAACACCAATCCAGATGATAGCAATGATGTGAAGCAACTGCTTGACTGGTTCTGAAATGTTTGGCTGATTTTGAGAAATTAGATAATGTTTAATGAGCATAAAGCATTCAAAGCTTTTCAATGATAATGGGAAGTGCAGATGCTGGAGAATCCAAGATAATAGAATGTGAGGCTGGATGAACACAGCAGATGAAGGGTCTCGGCCCGAAACGTCAGCTTTTGTGCTGCTGAGATGATGCTGGGCCTGCTGTGTTCATCCAGCCTCACATTTTATTAGCAAAGCTTTTCAATGTTAGATTGGATTTTGCTTGTCTTTCAGTATCAAGGTCTTGCAGAGCCCAGAATTGACTATCAGTGAAGAAATGGTTTGCTCTTCTTTTTGCCCTGTTCTGTCTCTTCCAAACCCCACTCCAGCACTGCCTCATTGTGATGACATGTGGACATCCTGTGGAAGTCAGAATAATCCATCTTTCAAGACAGTGATATTTTTTGTGAAATTGGGTTGGATTTAATTCTGGATGAGTTTGCTTGTTCGAAATGACTCAATTTGTTCTCTTTCATCAATTGCAGTTCTGGAAAAACTGAGAGTACAAATGGTGAACAAAATGGATTTGGAGGTTCCTCAGGAGCAAACGAAATAATTGCTGAGTAAGTTTAATTACATGTATGACTAAATTAATTATTATTCAGAATGTGACAAAACGCGAGGAAACAGCTGAGGAGCTGGCCGTTTGTGCAATGTTATACAACCATCACATGGTAACAGCCCAGAGGCAATGATTTGATAATGTTTGTAATAGCTTTCAAAGAGGAACCGGCCTACATTCACTCCTATGTAATAGTACCAAACCATTGATTTAGAAAATTGTAGTTCCCTTTTGAAGACCTCAATTGAAGCTGCATTCACCACACTATTAGGCAGAATGTCTCACTTCCTCACCGTGCTGTTTAAAAAATAATCCATGTCACCATTTTTTTTTGTTGAACATGTTGAATCGGTATCGTTTTCTTTTCAACTCTTCTGTCACAAGATATTGATTGTTCTTATCCAGTCCCACCAAATTCCTCATGATTTTGAACACTTGTAAAATCTCTTCACTGTCTTCTCCAAGACACGCAGCCTTACCTTTTCCACAAAACCCTTAATGGCTCCATCCCCAGCTCTTTGTCCTATCTGTCTCCTCTCCACCTATCTTCTCCTCTATCCATCTTCTATTTCCCTCTGCCTCGCTCCCTATTTATTTCAGAACCCCATCCCCTCCCCAATTTCTGAAGAAGGGTCTTGGCCCAAAACATCAGCTTTCCTGCTCTTCTGATGGTGCTTGGTCTGCTGTGTTCATCCAGCTCTACACCTTGTTATCTCCACAATGTTGTCTAGTTTGTCACCTCTGGTACTATTTTTGTGAATGTTTCGTACAACCCTGTCAAATCTCTTCCTGAAGCCTGGTTTAGAAAGACTAGAGTTGAGGGCAAATCAGCGTTTTCTATAAAGATTTGTCATATCTTTTTTGTTTTGCATACGATGCTCTTATTTTTAAAGTTCAGAAACCTGACGATATCTTCAACCTGCAGTACCTCCTTCATAATTAGTCTGCATACTCACAGTGTATCGAATATCAAACACGGATCATTTAAGGAAGCACTGATCACTGTATCATAAGATTTTTTGTTTGGATATAGAAGAGAACAATGAGCAATCCTGAATAATTCTGATTTGGAGGAGGGCCAATTTCAAAAGGGGCCAGATGCCATTTGCAGCAAGTAAATTTGTATACAAGTTGGGGAGCACCATTTGGGGCTTACATTTTATGCTAAGGAATCTTCACCATCTAGAGTGTAACCTGCTTAATAGAACCATCTGATGAAGGCTTGTCATTCCGAATCTTCAGTTTTCATGGGCATTCAAATGGATTGAATTGTCGATGAAAATGTTTGCTTGAAGTGTTGTAAATTGTTCTTCATGTTCAATTGTAGGTGTGAAAACATTGAATGCAAGGATTTAATTTCACAGGAGAAGAAAGTGACAGCCAAGAAGTGAGTTTGATCCAATGCATGAGCATGTGTATGTTTCATTTGCACCACAGTAATGTCAAAAGGGAATCCCTGGAGAGCTGGTGGCCATATGTTAGATCATCAGAAATCTCTTGATGAAGATGAAAATGTTTCTGTGCTGTGTGACTGTGTCAGACATACCACAGAATTAAAAACACGGAAATCACTCCAGATCATGGCACATTGATGAAGAAACAGCTTCTCAGTTATTTGCATAGTTTCTCCCTAATCCCGAGGAAGAAGCAACGCGAAGCACTTAGTGAAGCACAAGCAGCAGTTGCATGTGAAGGTGTTGAGTTGATCTCAGACAGAAATTTCTGGACTCGGTAGCAAATGTAAGCTTTTGAAGAGGTGGCTTCACTCCTTGCGCCTGGTCCTTTTCCCTGTTCCCAGCTGCCGCCACCACTGCTGGCGAGCTGCTTTGGCCCTCAAGGTCATTTCTTGTAAATTTCCTGGGAATTTTAAAGACGGATTCAATATTTTATGCAGTTTTACATTTGCAGCATGACCTTGTTTAAATTAAAATGAGCTGATCAGGGTTTGAAATGCTGCACTTTGAGTCTTCATTTTTTTTTCAATGGCTGGCCACCAATTACCGACCCAACCACCATTTTAATTTGCTTTTTGTTTTGTGGCTTGTGATCAATTGCAGAAGCGTACACTTTCAAAGATCGAACTTCCCAGATTTGGACAAATGCAGATCTGCAGAAAAGAAAGCAATCATGAATAAGTAAGTTTGATTTAACATGTAGTTAAATTGTATTTATAATTTGGAATTTAAGAATGTGAGAAGAATTGCTGGAGAGCCAGAGCATCCTGTAAAACAATATAGAGACTTTTTCAACAAAAACGCCAGTCACCCAGACTAGATGGCAAACAGCACTCCAGACCATAAAAAACACATGAAAGAAGCGAACTGAAAACAGAAACAAATCTGTGGATTCAGTAAATCAGGGACAAAAACAAAGTTGCTGGAAAAGCTCAGCAGTTCTGGCAGCATCTGTGAATGTAAAAACAGCGATAATACTTCAGGTCCGGTGACCCTTCCAGTTCTGAGGATTGTCATTTGTCGAGTTTGCAGTAGTGATGCATTATTGAAGGAATGGCTTCCCTCTTCACACCACTTCATGACAAGTTATCCTGCAAACCTCATGTGAATGTTGGAAATGGAATTAAACCACTTTCTAGTGCAGTCATATACTTGTTGTGTGGTTTGTTTGTGGTGTCCTTGGACATTGGTATCCTCCCACTCCTTGTTGCTGTTGTTTGTTTTGCAATAATCGAGCTTGCATTCCTGTTTCCTGAATCTATGAAATCCAAATAGCTTTAAGTTCTTGTGCTCACATCCCTCATGTTCTCACTTTGCTACTGTCTGGAATTATTTGAGGTCCCAAACTTTGCCTGGAACTTTCCTGTTCTGCCAAATCCTGAGAGCTGTGCATCTCTTGATACTTTTTTGCAGGCGTGCAATTCCTTCCTCTTAACATCACCATCTCTCACCTTTAAGATGCTCACGAAATGTCACTCTGGCCAAACGTTTGGTCACCTGTATGAAAATCTCCTCCTTTGATGTCAGTTTTTGTATGGCTCCCCTGCTGTGAAGTGCCATGAGGAGTTTTTTTCTGTGCAAGGGGTTCTATTTCAGTGTTGTGATGACTTCTGTGTGCAGCTGATGTCTTGTTGCCAAAAAGTAACCATTGATTTGCCTGTGAAATAATGCAATGTTCCCTCTCAGTATTAACCAGGTCGTTAAATCAGTGAATTGCAAGCTGAGTATTTTGGAGAATTTCATGAGCCATCCCCAGCTAGACCCGACTTTGCCATGTTACTGGGGTATCCAAGCATTGGCAATGCAACTCCCAGAACACAGGCAAACAAATCATCATAATCTTGGTGTTTTTCTTTGTTCACTTGATTTGTCTCTTTGACTTTTACAACGTTATTTTTTCAACTCACTTTCTCCTTACTGGTGGAAAAGCAGCATCGAAATGCCAGGAAATCCTGCTGGTGTAAGAAGTATCCTCAGATGCATGTGAAATCATTTTGCAATGAGCCTTAAGTATATGTGTGCAATCTACAAAGAAGAAAACTTGGAAACATGGCCAACATATAGTTTCTATCCATGACCAGCACAATTCTCAATTGGACAGTCATTCCTTTGTCACTGGGTCCAAGTGCCACGCTCCTTAGCTGATGGCATGGCAGGTTTACCATTGCCGTGTGCACTGCAGCAATTCAAGAGAGCAGTTCATCTTCTTCTGTGCCATCGCATTGACTCTGTATTCCAAATTTAATCTATTGCATTTATATTTGTATAATTTGAAGGTTTTTTTTCCCCAAGAGTTTTGCTTCCCTGATGAACAGTATTAACTCTGACTTCATTTCCAGTGCTATTGCTGAAATCCTGAAATTCTGGTTGAATCAGCACCCTGAAGACTTCCGACAAGGCTCAAGTTATGCTTGCCTAAATAAAGTCCTCACATACCTAAAGCAGACAGCGCCGGGGTCAGACCCTGAAAAACGGGCCCAGAATCTTCACAGTCAGTTTCTGGAGGATGAAAGTGCAGAGAAAGAAATGTTCAGTAAGATTTATATTTATGATGCAAAAACAGTGGTTTTAATTCATAAGGCAAGGGGAAATAATTGTGGGGCAGTGTTTTTATCGGTGCGGTGGTGAAAGCATGTTCTGTTTGGCTCCAAAAGGCAGTTTGGGAATTTACTTTAAATATATCTCTGAAAGATTATAGTGTGCTATTCCTGTAGTGTAAATCTGATTCATGGACATCTACTCCGTCTGTATTCCGTCCCTCACCAGGACAGTATTGGAGCTCTCTGCCGCTCCCTCCAATGGCTGCCCAACCAATCGCCATTTATCACACCTGTGTTCCCTTGCTGAACATGACCTTCCTCTCAACAGCCTGTATTTCAACTTCATCTGATGTAATGCAACTCACTTCCTGTGCAATGAAGGCATTGCTATGAATGCTTGCACGGAACCCCAAAATGCTGTGTTTTTTTTAAATTGAGATGTGTAGCAGACATTATTCCAGCCATGTCTCTTGAATTTCTTATTCCAATCCATCAAAGCTGATGCTTGCTATTGTCACCAACTGGAAAAGTTTATTGAACTTGTTTCCACTTTCTGTCCTTCTCTTCACCTTCAACTGCTCCATCTCTGACTCTTCATCTGTGGTTGTGAGAATGAAAAGAGGCTGCAGACAGTTTTGATAAATGGGCAGAAATTGCAGCAGAAGGAATACAATGTGGCAAGGTGTGAAGTTAACCAGTTTGATCGGAAAACTAAATTCAGAATGTCTTTTGATAAGTTTGTATTCAGAGGGATGTGGTTGTTCATGTCAGTTGAATTCCAAAGTTAACATGAATGCACTGCAAACTATTCGGATTACGTTTGCTTCACTGCAATACCTCACAGTACAGAGAATTGAGATTGCAATAGATGGATTCATTTGGATCAGCACAAGTGCCTTTGGCAACTTCGCTGCTTTCTCTTGTAATTTGGGGTTCAAAGTGAAACATCTCTATAAATAGCTCACATAGCTGCCAGAATAAATTGTTAACGCTGCAGCTTAATGGTAATTCAAATGACTGAGTTATGATGAAAGTTAAGATCTTTTTCTGCGATGGACTCTGATGAAATTAATTTGTTAAAATGACCATTTAGATCCGAGATTACCAGTGGTCCCAAAGATCAGTGTTGTGCAGTAGTAATCATTGACCGTAGAAGAGCACCATTTTAGCCAGATACCAGCCATTTGGATACTTTGACATCAGTGAAAGAATCAATGGGTGGGGTCGGCGGTGTGTCTGAATTTGTTTAGACATGATGTGTAAAGCTGTTCATTTTGAGTAGCAAGATGTTTTTCTAATCGAACTTGTTCACACATGTTAACGCATACACTGTAGCAGGTGGGTGTTGAAGCCAGGCCTCGTGGCTCAGTGTTATTGACACTAGCACTACAGCACAAGAGCCCTTGTTGGTAACTACATGCCTGTGGAGCAGGTGAGACTAAGCCCAAGGCCACTTGGTCCGTAAATAGGAACACTACCAATGTGCCTCAAGAGCCTCCATTTTGAGTGGTCATCTGACGTTGTCAAATTCATGGTGCCTCCCTGTCAGTTCGTGGAGGGCTTAGCCATCTGTCTCAGGGTTTAGTTCATTTGGGCTTCCTTTGACAAGCTTCAAAAGTAGATCCAAAAATTTTGGTTAAGCCAAGTATTGCTGAGTGAATACCGCTGTACTGAGTTCATGATGTACAAGACCAAATTCTGCATAGAACGGACTCTGTAATATGGTCTGCCTAGACCCAGCAGCATTGAATGAGTCTTTCAGGACAATTTCCTTTTTAACTGTTGCTGTCAATGACATTTTATTTTCTAATATGATTGAATAATTTTGCAGGTTATTGTAAAACAAGAACTTGAGATTTGAAAGATTTCCTTTGGCAAGAAATTGGAATGGGAATCTGTCAGTAAATACAATTTCTTTTGCAATTGAAATGCTTCCAACAGGAGGGTTTCACTGCAATATCACATTAAATTCAGCAAATCGAGATTTAAAACTATAAATGTGAGCTAACTGTTGTAAATTTGTGGACGATTTCTAGTCACAAGTGAGTAAGATGTTTTGGAGCAATGAGAACTTTGGGCACAAAATAAATATCTATCTTCACTTACGCAGAAGGCTACCCTGGAAGACTTGGGTTCTACGTGGGAGAAGAACATGAAGGAACCATCGAAGAAGTGGACGAAAAGCTCCTCTGCTACCCATCACGCTGCATTGCAGAGCAGCTGACCTTTATGGATGCTGTGAGTAAACAGGAATCTGGGTCTGTGATAATGGACTGCAGATGCTGGAGAATCCAAGATAATAAAATGTGAGGCTGGATGAACACAGCAGGACCAGCAGCATCTCAGGAGCTTAAAAGCTGTCATTTGGGGCCTAGACCCTTCATCAGAGAGGGGGATGGGGTGAGGGTTCTGGAATAAATAGGGAGAGAGGGCGGAGGCGGACCGAAGATGGAGAGAAAAGAAGATAGGTGGAGAGGAGAGTACAGGTGGGGAGGTAGGGAGGGGATGAGACAGTCCAGGGAAGACGGACAGGTCAAGGAGGTGGGATGAGGTTAGCAGAAAGGAGATGGAGGTGCGACTTGGGGTGGGAGGAAGTGATTGTTGAGAAGAAGAACAGGTTAGGGAGGCAAAGACAGTCTGGGCTGTTTTTGGGATGGATTGGGGGGAGAGGACGATCTGGGCTGGTTTTGGGATGCGGTGAGGGAAGGGGAGATTTTGAATCTGGTGAAGTCCACATTGACATCATTGGGCTGCAGGGTTTCCAAGAGGAATATGAATTGCTGTTCCCGCAGCCTTCGGGTGGCATCATTGTGGCACTGCAGGAGGCCCATGATGGACATGTCATCTAAAGAATGGGAGGGAGAGTGGAAAACGCTCGCGACTGGGAGGTGCAGTTGTTTATTGCGAGCCAAGTGGAGGTGTTCTGCAAACCAGTCCCCAAGTCTCCACTTGGTTTCCCCAATGTAGAGGAAGCCACACCGGGTACAATGGATACAACATACTAGATTGGCAGATGTGCAGGTGAACCTCTGCTTAATATGGAAAGTCATCTTGGGGCCTTGGATGGGGTGAGGGAGGGGGTGTGGGGGCAAGTGTAGCATTTTCTGCGGTTTCAGTGGAAGGTGCTGGTGTGGTGAGTTTGGAGGGGAGTGTGGAGCGAACAAGAGAGTCGCGGAGAGAGTGGTCTCTCCGGAAGGCAGACAAGAGTGGGGATGGAAAAATGTCTTGGGTGGTGGTGTTGGACTGTAGATGGCGGAAGTTTCGGAGGATGATGCATTGTATCCTGCTTTCCGGAGAGACCACTCTCTGTGTGACTCCCTTGTTCGCTCCACACTGCCCTCCAACCCCACCACACCCGACATCTTCCCCTGCAACCGCAGGAAATGCTACACTTGCCCCCACATCCCCTCCCTCACCCCAATCCCAGTCCCCAAGATGACTTTCCATGTTAAGCAGAGGTTCACCTGCACATCTGCCAATGTTGTATACTGTATCCATTGTACCCGGTGTGGCCTCCTCTACATTGGGAAAACCAAGCAGCAGCTTGCGGACTGATTTGCAGAAGACCTCCGCTCAGTTTGCAATAAACAACTGCACCTCCCAGTCGCGAGCGTTTTCCACTCCCCCTCCCATTCTTTCGATGACATGTCCATCATGGGCCTCCTGCAGTGCTACAATGATGCCACTCGAAGGTTGCAGGAACAGCAACTCATATTCTGGTTGGGAACCCTGCAGCCCAATGGTATCAATGTGGACTTCACCAGCTTCAAAATCGCCCCTTCCCCCAACGCATCTCAAAGCCAGCCCAGTTCGTCCTCTCCCCGCAGTGCACCACACAACCAGCCCAGCTCTTCCCCTCCCGCCACTGTATCCCAAAACCAGTCCAGCCTGTCTCTGCCTCCCTAACCTGTTCTTCCTCTCACCCATCCCTTCCTCCCACCCCAAGCCGCAGCTCCACCTCCTACCTACTAACCTCATCCCACCTCCTTGACCTTTCTGTCTTCCCTGGACTGTCCTATCCCCTCCGTCCCTCCCCACCTATACTCTCCACTCCACCTATCTTCTTTACTCTCCATCTTCGGTCCGCCTCTCCGTCTCTCCCTATTTATTCCAGAACCCTCACCCCATCCCCCTCTCTGATGAAGGGTCTAGGCCCGAAATGTCAACTTTTATGCTCCTGAGATGCTGCTAGTCCTGCTGTGTTCATCCAGCCTCACATTTTATTATCTAGGAATCTAGGGTCTATTCTGTTGAGACCTGTCTTTCCCAGTCATTCTCAATACGATGTTTCAGTCAGCAGTAAGCATCCGAATCTCACCATATTATTGAAAGCTATTTCCGCTCCACCAGTCATTATAACTGAATTGCCTTCACAATGCAGTCGTCCAAGATGTCAAAGTGTCTTGTTTGAAATGTAACTTCAGTCTTAAGCTTGAAATACCTGTTGATGAAGACTTCAGCACTCGCCTATTTTTTTAAATGAATGTCACATGAATTAAGTGAGCAGGGAGGGCACTGAAAATCCTTCGTAACTTCGTGTTGAATCTCTACAAAATGAATAGTATTTCAGGGTAAAAGTTGAAATGTTTCACCAGAACAGTCACTTTTCTGACATGAACCCAGTGATTTTGTTCGAAGTGTCCAGTAAGACAACTTTGGTGTTTGCAGAGATCTCCTGGAATGGAATCAGCCACGAGATCAGGCTATTCCAGTCTAGTCTCCAAGGTGGCTTGGTGCCTACCTCTACGAAATGAGGCGAAGGATTGCTGACTCAAATTTTGTGTTCTGTCTCGGTCTGGTCATAGGCTTCGGCTTCAAATGGAAGCTCAGCTTTGAGCAAATGGGACTGTGGTCTATATGACAGCATTGGGTGTGACTCTAGAATGTAAGTAGTCCTCGAGGTCTCAAAAAGCCTGAGCAATTGTCAGTGTTGAGAGCAGGGGTGCGCATATCTCATCTGCAAGTGAACTTTTTGTCAAACGTACGAGTTGGTTATGGATCGCTGCTTTTCTGCACAGAGTTAGAAAGTTAACATCTGTTTTCATTGCAGCCTCTGTTGTACGTGTGTATACATTCTGGCACTTCGAGTCTAATCATGTGACACAATGATGACAACAGACATTTTGGATGGGAAACAACCTATATTGGTGTCTGTAGAGGAACATAGCTGCTTTTCTTTCCTTGAAGCAGTGAGGTCGGCAATGAGATCAGTGATTCCTTTTCAAATCAGTTGTTTGACCTGGTGAATGTCAAGGCAGTGTTTTTGATTCTGGTCGCCTGTGTTGTTTCTGTTGCAGGCAGGTCCAGGAGGCTGAAACAGGAGATTTATTATTTAGTTTACTGTAGAGGGCAGAAGGTTAGCCTCAGCTGTTCCCTGCCTGAAATAATCGATGACATCATTGTCACATGATCGGAGTGTTAAAAGTGAGAGTGCACCATGCTTGCATAAATACGCAGCAGTTTCCCACTCCATGGTTTCTGAGCACTCCCTTCCGCTCCAGCCTGTCACAGCCAGCTCTGGCTTTGAAATTGACAAGACTGCCAAATTTCTCCGTTCTGAATGAGTTCACCGGGATCTGAAGAAGCTATTTGTGGTTTGTGTGAACTTTGACACTCGGAGCATAATTGTTTGTGGGAGTTGTTAGCCTTGAAGAGGGAGGCAAGAGGAGACAATGCAAACAGAATGACCAATTGACAGGCTTGGATGTTTGGCAACATTCAGCTTCAGCATGAAACCAACAGTGGGGAGGTGTTGACGTTGAGGTGTACTTAACCAACACGGGGTCCGGCAGCCATTGTGTTCTGTCAATCTGCCTTGATGTGGGAAGTGGACATGATGCAGGAGCACTTTCCTGATGGCCAGTCTGTCTAACTTATGGACCACCATGGCTGAGCATCAGTAGGAGTGACTATTGCCAACAAAGCCATGCATTGATGGTGTGCACGGAGCCAGCAGTAGGAGCTGGGTGGAGATCACCTGTGATTTAGAATCTAACCTACAAATAAGAAGGAGATGACTGAAAACTCAAGGCTGTTGACCTGTCTGTACAACCTATATGCACCTTGGGCATCAATGTGTGTATTATGTACTCAGTTGATGACAAAGTAGCTTGTGCAGTTTTGAATGTACAATTGCAAACTCGCAGGATGAGTTTACTCATGAATGGAAGAACCTTGTTTGTAGTACATTCCTTCAACCACAGTACTGCTAATATATGTAATCTTTGTTTCCTTTTTATTTTTGATCAGGATCTTTTTAAGAAACTTGTGCCCAGCGAATGTTTAGGGTCCATCTGGGCTGAACAACCAGATCGAGCATCAACCGTCTGGGCTATCGTGGCACAGTTTAATAACGTTAAGAATTGTGTCACCAGCACCATCAGTCGGCCTCAGCAGCTAAAACCACGACAGAGGGCGAAGATCATTGAGAAGTGGATTGATGTTGCCAAGGTACACTTGTTCTTTAGTGATTTTTAACCTTTATGACAGGGTAAAGCACTCAGTGCATGAAACAAACATGGTGGAAGAGAGCAAGCAGTTCCTACGATGTGTTGAGATGTTTAGGGTTTGAAAGCCTCTCGAATTGACGAGCAGAATTAGAATTGAATGCTTCATGGCAAATCCTAGCATTTGTAATTTCCATAGTGTTGGCTGCTAATAGTTCATGCCTCAGTTTACAGTTGCATTGAAATATTAAAGTTTTCTTTCCCATCAAAAATATTTCTGTGGAGAAATAAAGGAAACTGATTTCAGATTTTTAGTGGCCCTTCAAACACAAAGTTACTTATTAGGCATAACAGAATGTTGTTTGCCTCCCTTGCGAGCAGTGATCAGATTTATGATACATTGTAAATGTTATTCTCAGTTTTCTGCATTCCATATGCCCGTATGATGGCCCTTCAGTAACTTGCCTGGTTGTCTGTTTCTTATGTGTTTGCCAAAGGAATTTGTCTTTGCATTTTAATCAGCAATTGGGAAAAGGATGAGGAAGGGCTGTCATACCTGATGTCTGGCTTGTCTTTGTCATCAATATGTGGCATTCCCACGAGTAGATTTGGAAAGAATCAAGACAGGAAGCCAGTAATTAACTAATTAAGTGAATTAAGTAATTTATTCATATTCATTTTATCATCCAAAATGGCACTGGATCATAGCAACAAAAGTGTATTATCATTGAAATTTCCCATATTCATGTGCCAATAAAATATTTAGTCATTCGAAAGGTTGGGAATGAAGATTCATAATAATACCTTTGCCAGGCATTTGAGACAAGTCTGGTTTGGCTCTTGGCAACACTGCCTGCATGGATTTGGACTCGTAAAGAATCTTAAAGCATTGATGTCTGTCTCCAGTTTCACAATCCAGAGAAGTTGAAATGAATGGAGGCAGACACCCAGTCATAGACATGGATACATGAGCTCCTGACAGGCTGTCCGTGCCGACCTAGAAACTGGTGCTGTCAAAGGCCATTCTGAAGACGAGTTGGCACCTTCCAGTGATCACTTGGCTGACTCTTCCGGTTGTCATTTGAGTTGACAATAGTTGATGAGGGGCCTTATCCATGTTGAAGTGTCCTCCGTCACTTACTTTTTACTGCAGCAGCCTTTGTTGCCCTCAAGCCGGAAGACTGTGGGCTTGAGATCTTACCTGCTGGACTTAATCAGATAAGGCATCTATCTAATGATGCCCAGTGAGGCACATCCACATAAAGCCAATATGGTCTAATGACCCTCTCCCTCCTTGGCCTTCCTCGCTAAGCAGAAGTGGTTTTGAGAACTGAGAACAAACAATTGCAGGCTTCCTACTCTCCTGCCCCTCGGCCCCTCCCAACAAGTTCAAATTGATGCTTGTGTAAGGGAGGTTTGATTTGTTCTATTCTTCTCCCTGCCTCCGTGGGGCAGGCAGATGAAGGACATTCACATGCTATCCTCACTACGATTAGTTAACTCAGTCTCAATAACATTGTGATTCATAAAAGTAGACTCAATTTTCTGATTTGTACGCTTTCCTTGAATGATTATCTCATGTGTCAGGCCCTGCCCTCCTATGCTGGCAGAAAATGTAATCTGTCATTCGTTTATCAGCTGAATACAATGGATATACCACAGATGATTACCCGTCTCCAGCTCCCTAACTTCGCCACTTCCACCACTCAGATGGCCGTGTCTCCAACTTATTCATTCGAATCTTTGCTTTGGCGTCAGTAACCATGTCTAACGAGTCAAGTGTTGGCAGAGAGTGAAATGTCTCAGAGGGAAAAAAAAAATGAAGATCAAGTTTTAAGTCGCTAAGATTTGTGGAATTTTTGCCCCCACAAAGTCGTTTGTTAATGCTGTTATTTTTGCAGATCACGTTTTTCTGATGGAACATTTTAATGTCTGAGGTATTGGGTCATGGGGAGCCACTGTTTTTCCCACAGAACTCATGTTTTATGCTCTCACAGGAATGTCGGATTTTGGGAAATTTCTCTTCAGTGTGTGCAATTACCCGTGCATTGCAAGCAAATAACATCTTTGAGTTTCAGAAGACTTGGGCAGCCGTGTCAAAGTGAGTCATTTTTCTGGAAAAGCCGTGTCGTTATTTTTAATAAATATGTGGTAGGAATTTGCAGGTTTCACCTCCAAGTTTACTTGCCAAAGTGATCTTCACACTCCAGATGTGTTGACAGGATTACCAGAGGCACTACAGTGCAATCCCAACAATTGGCGTACTGGCAGAATCTTTCATTCTTTCACTAAGGAGTGAGGAGTTAATTTTCTACAGTGGAAAAAGAAAACTGTTTGACAGCTTAAAATATTGAACTATTGTGTTCCAAAACTGATCTGCTGTTGGATGTAACGTAAGACAGTTTCCTGTGGATGTGCTGTGACGGGGTGATATGAACTGGAGGTTTGTATAGGAACCTGAAATACAAAGAACACAATTATTTTAATCACCCAAGAAAGCAGTCTATACCTCTTTGAAGTGCACACTTGTAGTTTATATTCCTGTGCCGTAGACGATTTGATCATGATTGTTATTTTGAGGCAGCTTGGAGGTGAAATCTCACTTGCTGTGATGAGATTTCCTAAAACTACTGCAATGAAGGGCTTTTGTGGCACAGTGGTAACATCTCCATCTCTGGGCTTAAATAATCTGGGTTCAAATTCTGTCTGATGAAGGGTCTAGGCCCGAAACGTCAGCTTTTGTGCTCCTGAGATGCTGATTGGCCTGCTGTGTTCATCCAGCTCCACACTTTGTTATCTTGGATTCTCCAGCATCTGCAGTTCCCAATATCTCTTGGGTTCAAATTCTACCTGCCAAAGAGATGTGTCAAAACATATCTGAACTGTTTCATTAAAATAACTGCAATTGTTTGAAAAATGCTTCACTGCCCTTCACTGTCTGTATTACTTGCTTATTTGTCAGATTCCATGTCAGCTGTTTGCAATCTTGACTCTATTCTGTCAAGAGTAATTTGTTTTATTCTCTTGACTAGGAGCACAAAGGCAACATTTGAAGATCTTTCAAATGTCATCTCCGAAGATGGCAACATAATGACAAGTAGCCAGCGCAAAAACAGGTAAGCGTTTGCATTTGGCACTGTGCATCGATATTCAGGGCATTATAGGTATTTTCAAGCAAAATATCTACAATGAATTACATTGGTGTCTGAATGCATACAAATACTGTGAATCAACAATGCAACAAGGGATACATGTATTACATATGGATGGTCTAACTTGGCTCAAGTCTTCCAAAATCGTTCTGTCATGATGCAACCTTCATAGATTATCTTTCTCAGTGTTCGTTATCTTGGAAGTTTGAACACTTGCACAATGATATTAAAAGCAGGATATATGTCAGTTTTCTTTTCTTTTGATTTGCACACTTGGAGGGCCTCGTAATTAATAAAAGCCAAGGCAAAACACGAATAGCTTTAATTGGTTCTCGTTAGTGTTTTTGTTCAATTAGCATGTCTTCCTTTTATTGTTCTCTGCGGTAATAAATATTTACTGCATTGGAAGTGAGAGATAATCACATTGCTTTGTTTGTTGAGCATTTCAGACATCAACTATTTAGTTTCAACTAGCTTGGACCACCACTGACATTTCAAACTAACTTCAAAAACCTTCTCAAAAAGCATATTGTTTTACCAGGTTTCGAGACATTCCTCCTCACTCTGTTTGTCATGCTGTTTGCCCAGTCATTTTGTTCCTGAATTTTACAAAGTAACAAAATAATTTGTTAGTTATAAACATTTTGATGTCACTTGAACAAACTAGTGTGTCCAGGACAGTAAGGAGGCAAGATGCAAGTTTTCTGTTGAATCATTCTTAGATTAAATCAAAGCAGTTTGAAGGTGGTACTTGAAGAGGACGAAATGCAGCATTCATGTTGGGTTGTTAACAATTTGACAGTCACTCCGTTTTTCATACTGCTGAAAGTTCTAGTTGCGGTTGACGATGTTTTTGCATTGCTGTCCATCTGCTGGCTCCATCATTTCTACGGTGCTGCTGTCACACCTTGTTTATTATGTTTGCTATTGGTGCACAGTGCAGAATTCCAAATTACTTTTCATATCTGGCTTGAATCTAAAAGTAGATTTGTTTTTAATAATCAAAAACGTGTGTTGTGCAGGATGATTGCTTTTGTGGTGTCAATTTCTGTAAATATACATGGGAAAATCTGAGTTCAAGATTGGACAGTTGTTTAACTTCCATAATGCCGTCTCCCAGATTGTACAGTGAATATCGATGCATGGTTCGTTAATCTTTAAGCATATTACACAGATGTTCTCTGGCAATATGGCTTGCTAAGCTTTACTTTATATGGGTGTGCCATTCGCCAGGCCACCATATCAACACTTACTGTCGATCCTTAGTTGACACTGAGTGTAGTGATAAGATACCACGTTGATATACCATAGCGTATTTTCTGATAATACTTCCCCAAATGTGACTGTCTGGTGAATTTCACCTGAGTGAGCCAGCAATCATCATTTTCACTGTTGTGTTTTTAAATCTCAGAAAATATAATTTGAAACCTCATTTTAAATGCAGTTTGAAGCAGCAACTTCACCATGTCCAACAATTTGATTTGCACACTTGGATGGGAATCTGAAATAGTTGCCAAGTGATTGTTTTATGGGTTAAACATTGATACTAGTTTTGTGATAAACTATTGTGCGTGGGATAAATTGTAATATCACTTCCAAATATCATTGCCTGGCTATCACCTCTTGAGTTCGAATTGGCCAAATGTTGACATAAGGCTTTAGCGTTGTAAAATGTTTTTACAATAAAGGCTTGAGCTTTGAAATCTCTTCTGTTATCTCATTTGATATTATGGGAGATATAGATTAGATGCAGTGAATGAATAGCTGGTTTTCTATGTACATTTTCAGGATGGAGCTTCAAAATTTGCCGCCCTCAACAGCACCTTGAAAGAGAACAAAATACTGACACACAAAACACTGAAAGTAACAAAGAAGAAGGTAATCATCCCTTTATGTTTAATATTGGAATGAAACGTTCTCAAGTTGAAGCAGTTAATCTTGAAGCTTTACAAGTAAATCTGATTTATCTTTCCATAATGGTGTATCTTTGTTATAACTATGCTGTAAAGCAGTTCTCCGGGTAACTAAAGGGAAGTTATCAGCATTGCTGCTACTTAAGCCATTGAACATGTTTGGTTATATGTTTGAAGCTATAACTATGCTGCTTGTTGCATATCTATCAGTGTGTTGGGTTGTGGGTAGAATATTTCTACATTGAACGGAAGTAAATCTGCGAGGCCAGGCAGGTATGCACAAACATTTCCCATGGTCTGATGGATAAATACAACAGTCAATACAGTGTGGAGCTGAAGGAACTCAGCAGGTCAGGCAGCATGAGAGGAGCAAGAAAATCAACGTGTCAGGTCAGGACCACACTGTATTGACTCTGACTCCAACATTTGCAGTTCTTGCTGTCTTTGAGAGATGGTTAGCATCACTGGTGGTCCAGTGGTTAGGATTCGGCGCTTTCACCGCTGCGGCCTGGGTTCGATTCCCGGTCAGTGCAGCACATTTTGGGGTGGCTCAGTGGCTCAGTGGTTAGCATTGCGGCCTCACAGTGGCGGGGACCCAGGTTCGATTCCAACCTCGGGTGACTGTCTGTGTGGAGTTTGCATATTCTCCCCGTGTGTGCATGGTTTTCCTCCCGGTGCTCTGGTTTCCTCCCACAGTCCAAAGATGTGCAGGCTAGGTGGGTTGGCCATGCTGAATTGCTGGTTGTGTTCAGGGGTGTGTGAGCTGTAGGGGATGGTTCTGGGTGGGATGTTTCAAGTGGCGGTGTGAAATTGGTGAGCCGAAGGGCCTGTGTCTACACTGTGGGTAATGGAATTTAATCTCAATACAACATCTTGGCTGAAGCATTGAAATATGCCGACGCTCACAAAGGCAGAGATTCAGGTACTCATCTGGTGTTCCCTTTTTGTGCAGCAAAGGAAGAACTAAACCCGGGTTACACAATAACTCGGTTAGCCATCATGAATGAGGCAACATGACGAGAATTTTTTCAGCACTGCCCCTTGTGTCTGCGCTGGTCATAAAGCACCCACCTATTCTGATCCCATTTTGTAGAACTTAGCCCATCGCCTTCTAGGTATTCTTCATCAACATGTTGTGACACATGATGACACTTGTCTGGCAGAGGTGGAACTCAAACTCAGATTTCTGGCTCAGCGGTAGGGAGGCTACCACTGAACCACAAGACCCCTTTATAGAGCTCTGATGAAGGGTCACCAGACCCAAAACATTAACACAGTTTTCTTCTTCACAAATGCTCCCAGAGCAGCTGAGCTTTTCCAGCAACTTTGTTTTTCTACCCCTTCAAAGAATTTGCATTTATTGGCGTTTTTGTCAACCCATTCAGCCAAGCTTATGACTCCATTCTGAAGGAGGTTGGACTGAACTGGGATCCCCTGCCTCAACGGTAGGTATCATTCCTACAAAATTCCACAACCCCTACCCCCACCCAGGAGTTTTGATGGCAATGGCGTTTCAAGAGTTCATCAAAATTGTTCTTCAGTGTCTCAAGGGTTCCTGCCTGGACCACCCTTTTAGGCAGTGCGTTCCAGAAACCCACCACTTCTGGGTGAAAAGTTTTTGAACAAATCCCCTCAAAATAGCCTGCTTGTTGTATTAAAACTGTAAGCCCTGATATTGATAGACAGGGAATAAAGTTTTTCCTAATGCTTAGCCAAATCCCTCAGAACTCTTTGAACCTCAACCAGGTTCCTCCTCAGTGTCTTTGTTGCAGTGAAGATTGTCCCAGCTTATTTAGCCCCTTTCTATAACTGAAATGTTCCCGCCCGAGCTGTATTAGTCAATTGGAATCAAAATTAGCTTTTGGCAGGAAGTAAGCGTGACTTTTGAAGAACATTTCTGCAACTTGAAGCTTTCATTCGGCAGTGTAGCACAGGGTAGAGTGATAGTTCTTGCTGTGTGTACTTTAATGCTCCAGACACAAAAGATACAAGTATGAACATCAGGCTCACAGATGACACAAGAATGGGAGGTGTGGTAAACAGCAAAATGCTTTAGTCTCTAGGCACACCGTGTTCTAACTGTGGCTCAACTAATTTTATTTACGTCTGCTCTTATATTCAGGCAAGTATCCAATATGGTGCTTTTACCACCTTATCCACAGGTCCTCCTGCCTTCATGAATATGCTTATGCGCACAGCAAGGTCCTCGTGATTCTCTGTACATTCTAAAACTTCCATTTAACATGTCTTGTCCTGACTTATTTGTCCTCCCAAAACGCTTCGCCTGACACTTTTCAGGATAGAATTCTATTTGCCTCTTTTCAGGCCTTCTAACCAGCCCATGTGTGTAATCCTGGAGACTAAGGCATTTTGCTGTTTACCACATCGCCAATTCTTGTGGCACCTGTGAACCTGCTGTTCACACTTGTAGCTTTTGTGCCTTGAAAATTCATGTACACACAACAAGAACCATCACTTTATGCTGTGGTATGCTGCTGGATGAATGCTTCAAGTTGCAAAAATGCTCTTCAAAAATCACACATACTTCCAGTCGCAAAGTCAGTTTTGGTTCCAGTTTGCCAATTCCGGTGTATCTCCTAGGCTTTTAGCTCCTTAAGCAGTCTGAGACCATTAAATTATTTCTTGGGGTCAGAAAGGTGTCCTATGAAAAAACATTGAGTAGAATTATATTCTTGAGTTTTGAAAAATAAGGGTTAACCTTACTGAGTCAAACGTTTGGAAATCAGGTGCGATAAATTGTTTCCATCTTCAGGCAAAATCACACAGTACTTAGAAAATTTCCAATCTCCAAATGATGAAGTTACACAAACATTGAGTTTGGTTGACAGTTAACAGATCAGGGATCAAAACTCCGAACTTGCCTGTCGTTTATAGATCTAACTTTGTATTCCACTGTGTAACTGTGTCAAAAATTGAGTACGAAATTTTGATTCTAATTAGATTTAGTTGCATGATAAATGGTATAAATAAGGCATGGAGTAGTATGTTTGGGAAATATGACAGTGCGTTCACAATGGATGAAATAAATTCACCTCACTTTTCTAGGGTGTAGTTCAGGGAATTGTACCATTCCTGGGAACTTTCTTCACGGACTTAACAAAATTGGATTCGGCTTTCCCCAATTATCGTTTCGTAAGTCTGTTTTACAAGATTTGGATTCCTTATTTGCTGATGAGCACTATTGTTACAGTTTCATTGCAAGCTGCTCATAGCAATAAAAGTAACAAATAAGTATGATTAATGATACTGATGAGAATAATGTGATGCTTTGTGTTGCGAATCAAACAATATGTAAATAAAGAAACATGCAAAAGGCTTTGCAGTTGATTGAATACAGGTTTAGTTTTTCTAAAGGTTGGATAAAGTGGGCATCATTTTTATTTTGTACAGGTAAATTTGTTAGCTGGACGTCACTGCCTATTGTGCAGTTGAGCAGCTGAGAATGGCATCAGCTTGGTACTGATCTATTTGAGTGGAACAAAGGGCTCTATGTAATGGCCAAAATATAAACCTGGTGGAATGATCGATCATTTGTGTTTGACCTTTGACTATTTCCTAAAATTGAAACAAGTTTACAGAGTTTGTATTTCACTGCTGATCTGTTAAATTTCATGATCTCCTAGTACCATTTGACCTTTATATATATTGAATTAATTTTCTTTGTTCACGTCTATTTCTTTCAGAATGGCTTGATCAACTTCGACAAGAGACGAAAGGTGATTGTACTGTGCAAAATGTTTGTAAATGCATGAAACGGGAAAAGCGTGCCTTTCAATATTGTTGTGCTTTTTCTGCTTGATGGGGAATGTTGGAAGAGTCCACAACTACATCTTAAATGTGGATGATCACTAATAAATCCAATAAAGAAATCAGGAGAAGCTTTGTTGCTCGCAGCAGTCAGATTGCAGAAGCTGCTGCTACCAGGACAAGTTGAGAAGAATAGCAGAGATGGATTTGAGAGAAAGTTAGATGTCAGAAAGGGCACAAAGAGGCACATTAAGAATTTGGAGCATGGTGGGAGAAGTGTAAAGAGCAGCATGGAGCAGTTCAGCCAAATGGCCTGTTTTTGCACTGCTGTTATGATGCAAGTTACCTTTCAGCATTCACAACCAGGTCCAGGACCTTCCTGGTGTTCTGTGAATGAAGATGTTGTGAAATTAGTCTGGGTGCAATGGAAGCTATTTCATTATCGAAGAGACTGAGTAAATAATCTCTCCATATTAGTTGGAATTTTCCGTCAGAAGAGAGGCATCGGTTACTTATGGAAGATCAGAAAGTGAGGGAGTGCAGCCGTTGGGGTCATCACTGACTGGGCATTTGATTCCATATTTCTGAATTTGGTAAGACCAACTTCTGAAATATCTCTGTTGCCATGGTTACTATTGAGGGTATCGTACAATCCCTATAGGGTGGAAACCGGCTATTTGGCCCAACAAGACCACACTGACCCTCGGAAGAGCATCCCATCCAGACCCATTCCCCATGTCTAACCCACCTCACCTCAACATCCCTGGGCACTATCGACAACTTAGCATGGGAATCCACCTCCCCTGCACATCTTTGGACTGTGGGAGGAAACAGTAGCACCCAGAGGAAATCCATGCAGACGATATTTTGGTCTTGTACTGCAGCATTCAGCAGACAGCGTGAGAATATTAACATGATACAAAGTTTAATTCATTGTTTGTCACATGGTTTTGCTGACAAAACTGTAACTTGAGGTGCCATTTTAATCTAACCTATGAATAGAATAGGTTGCAATCAGAAACAACTGACGCCGAATTTGCCAAGCTGGGCCCTGTGGTGTAAAATCAGCTGGGATGCAAAATAGGCATCCAACGCCGTGTGACTCCACTTAATTAGCACAGAGTGTCATCTGTCAAATAGCCCGTCATTTCTCATGGATGATGCTTCAAGTGTTTATTTCAACTGATCTGTTGAAAACTGGCATGCACTTTACAACTTAAAAGTAACGTTATCAACATTTGACTTTGAGAGTTCTGCCCCTCTTTACATGTCAAATCGTGACAAGGTTCAACCAAGAAGCCAATGTGATTGAAAGAAAATAGTCCAGTAACTTCTAGCGGCACATGGCCCGTAAATTTTATGATGCCGCAACTTTGAAAAATTAACTCAACATGTTCACCATCTGCCTTGGTATCAATTACGATAGACCAGCCACTTATTTTGTACTTTGCAGAATTTCTTTTGCTTGGATAAATTATCTTTCATAATGTTTCTTGCCTTCAACCTAAATCAGCTTCTGGTTCTGAGGTGAATCCCTAATACTTCTTTGAAAAAAAATCCATCATTGAATCATGAATTTGTGACCTGAAACCATCCTGGATAATCTGTACAGAAATTTATCCTTGAAAAGTCACATAAATGCCATTTATTTCCAAAGCAGAAATATTTTTGTGACATGATTTACCGTGTGGTTGGAATAAAGTTATTGATGCTGTTTAAAGTATCACTGAGTAGGATATAGCAGTTACACTTCTTGCAATTTTAACATTTTGTTAACAGCTTGTTATTTATTTGTGTTCGTTCAGGAATATGAAATCATTTCGTGTCTTAAATATATGCAGTTTGCTTGTCAATGTTACATCATTCGCCCAGACGAGAAGTTTCTGGACCTGTTCTTCACACAACTATACTTAGCTGAGAATAACAAGTAAGTAACTGGTATTGTAGGAATGTGCAGATAAAATATTTTCGTTTGGTTTTTAAAATCTCCCACAATTTTAACTACTGTTGAATGCTAGTGAGCCTGCCAATTTATTATCGTCTTCCTTTTCGTTGGTTTCAAAGTTGTGATCATGAATTCTGACATATTGGAATAAAGCCGGTTGCTCTATGAATCATTTCCATTGTGTTGTATCAAAATGTGTTTTATTGGCGTATAATAGCACAGATCGTACTGCCGCTAAGCCAACGGGAACAGGAAAATGCAAAGACTTGATGAGTGACCAATTTTCGCAACATGTCCAAGACCTCGTGCTTTGGGTGCATCTACAAATCCAGATGTAAACTGTACTAGTTTTGAGATGTGTTTCTTTTTGTTCGAATTTCTTTTCAAATACACAATCCTATTACGAACACAAAATCAGTAACAAGCCGACACAATTGGTCAGCATTTTTAAGTATTATTAAATGGTTGCCTCAAAATATCATTTCCTCATCTAGAGATGGCCACAGTGCCTTTTTAATAATACAACCAAAAATAAGCTCCAACTAAAAAATAATGACTTTGCCATTGGTGGGCCAGAGTTGGTTAAGGATCAGATTTTAGAAAACTGAATTTGGTTTTTGTTTTGACAGAGCAGGCTTTGTAATATTTACATTAGTTGACAGCAGTTAGCTTCTTCATAAGTGGGTGGACAGAAGTTATTATTTAAAATAATCTGTGCTGCTCGGCCTGCTGTGTTCAGCGAGCTCCACACTTTGTTAGCTCCCTATTAAGCTCATCCTCAGGCTATGGATGAACATGTGTAACAAGCACCTGGCATTATCATCAATTCAAACACCGGTACAGTCAGTTTTGAACCAACTTCAATCATGATATTTTTTGTAACAGGAAGTACAATATGTGACAGAACCTCAGTTTGCGTGGATCATAAGTTGTATTTAAAGTTCGTTTTGACCTCTGGGTCAGTTTGGCTGATTTTCGGACAGATTGTCTGAAAAGAATCAGAAACAGAAAGCTTTGCTCCCGTTGCTACTGGTCAAGAGAGCTACTCTTTCATTTCACTACCTCCTACACGTGACACGTGGTGTTTTAGTCACCTGCCGTGACTGATTCATGACCACTTTTATATTGTTTGCCTGATAATGTCTGTACGTTCACATGACAGTGTGGATGAGGCCCAGACGAACTTCTGCATCACTTTAAAACCTATTCTATTGTCCAAGGCACTCAAAGTTTGATTCTCATTTTTTTCAATTCACTTTATTTCAAGCCTGGTCCTTGTTAATTTTTCTGCACCTGCTGTCGATGTTTGACAGTTTTGTTCAATTCCATGTGTTCTGCAAAAAGACTTGTTGGGTTATCTTCTTGGTAAAAAAAAAATACCCAAAGGACCTGTGCATGCTGTCATTCAAAAACACACTCCGAAATTGCTGGAAAAATTCAGCAAGTCTGCCAGCATCTGTGGAAAGAAAACAGAGGTAACTTTTGGGTCTGGTGACACTTCCTAAGACCTCTTATCATCTTGATCTGCTCTTCACATAGCAGAAAAGATCACTGTGCTGACAGTGAGAACGTTTGCAGTTAAATCTGCTGCCACTCATTAGTCAAACTAATATTCAATGTACTCCTGCCTGAAAACATGTGTCTTTTGCAAGCAAAATTATCATTCATGCAATTTCATTTCCATGTCAATGATTGATTTGCTATCAATAATACGAATATTGAACAAAGGCATCTGTTTAATTTTGAATGAATTTTGTCTGAAAATGTTTATCTGCCATCCTGCAGTTCCAGTATTTCCTCTGAACGGGAGAAACCAGCAAATCCCAAAAAGAGCGTGTTTAAGCTCTTCAGCTGGTAAGTATCCCATGTTAAATACAACAGATATGTCATGACTTCCTTTATTATAGGGATGATTGGACAGACAGGTAAGTACATCGGTTTCTTGACAAATGGTTTTGTTTGATATGGACTCATTATTGCTTCATGGGACTGAGATGTTTTTAGTCACTGATAAAGTTGATTAACTTGAGGCGAAGCAAGGAATAGTAGTGCTCTTCTCACCTTGTGAATGTGTCTATTGTAGACTGATTGATAGAGATTCTTTGCTTTGACCGTGATTGTAGAATGTGGACCTGTGATGAGCTTGGTATTGCTGTCTCATGATTCTCATTTATTATCAGAAGTTTATACACCATGGCTAAATTTCACCTCATTGAATTTGTTTATGAGCGACAATTAAACAAAAAAGCTGTTACTGTGAAATGAATTTGCATATTTGTGGTCCGATAAGATGAAAACTGGCAATGATGAACAATTTGGAATGAAAAATCAGATCTATGTTCTACTTTGTGGGTCAGCAGGCAGCAAAAATAACTTGTGCTGAAAAATTATCGGCCATGCTTCTCAGACTTGAAATTCCACATGACAACTCAAATGTATTGCCATGTAGAAGTTGACATGAAAGTATATGTTTGTGTTGTCGTGCATGCATAAGTAAAGACTTCAAACTTATTTTTTTCAGTAACTTTCCTGAGCTAGAGACATTATTTTATATTTCTGTACAATAGTCAAGGACTGAGCTGATCTCAGCAAAGTCATATTCTTTTCCCCCACACACCCATGTAGAGTTTCGGAGGAAAGCCCATGCCTTGTTGGTGCATTTTGCCTTGCAGTGATGTGGACTATGTCATGCAACTGTTATATCAAATCCAAGAAAGTGAAGGGAAACACTTATTCACTTGCTGGAATATCTTCTCTTTACATGAGTGTAGATGTTCTCTGGATGTGATTTTAGTTTCCGGAGCTGAAATATGATTGTCAAAGTGGAGGCAATCAACAACGCTGCATTAGTTTGCAATCTCACATTTCAGCAGCCATCTGCTCTGCTCCCTGTATTATGTCATGCCTCATGTGCCAACATCAGGATTTTCAGTGTGGGAAATTTTTGTCATGCCATCTGCAGTACTCCTTTTGAGAGTTTTGGGAAATTTTCTGTGTTAAATGTGCAATCTGAATGCAAGGTTCTGAATAGGAATTCTAACTTTTGCAGTACCCATATCCTGAAGGCCAGATTAAGAGTTCACTATCCTACCTTTCAAAGTATTGTGCACAGTTTTCTATCACTTATCAATGGTATTACTTTGTTTTAACTTTAATTGTTAACAAAATTCTTCTTTCAGGAAGAAAGTATGTACGCCTTAGCATGTGGCCAGGTTGGGGTAGATTTTCTACTTTGTGGGTATTCAAGTCCACATTTTCCCTTTTGTATGAACTAGGTTGATATCAGGTTGAATAACGTTGTCATAAGTCCAGATTCTTGTGCCACTTGTATATGCAAAATGTTATCTCCCATCCGTATACTCCCTAACCATTAGAAAATGGAACAATATTCAACACTAATAATGCTAACTCTTGGTATTAGTGCGTCACTATTAATTTGTCACAGGTTGAATGTGGCAAAATTCAAACTTCTGATACTCACAGCATCAACATACCTTCATTCTAGTTTAATTTGTTTGAAAGTTTGTCCAGAATGTAATGACGTTTCAATATTTCTGATGTGTTCCCCTTTCCATTTTGCAAACTGTTTTCAAGGAGAGGTGTTAAAGCAAACAGCACACCAACTAAAAGCTCTCAGCATCCAACATCCCCTGAGAGTGACGATTGTGAAGAAAGCATTGCTTCAGCCAGAATTTCAGGAGATTGCAGCAACTTGGAAATGCAAAAGCACAGCACTTTGCAAAATCCACCGGAAAAGGTGAGACAAGAAGGCACTCACCACATAAAATAGGTTGTTCACGGAGACACTGGTCCGTCCCGATGCATTTACTTCTTCTTTCTTTTCTAACTTTCTTCTGTGTTTCATCCCTCTGTTACCCTATCCTTTCGAGAGGATGCAAGAGGACTCGGTGATAGCGCCTCAACCACTGGAGCTGGATGACTGCCTGGCCAATCTACTTTACCTTTCTTTTGAGAGCTAATGGACTGTTAGCCATTTTGAGGTTTCAGCCAGACTGTAATCCTCAGTTTGAAGGCAGCTTCACGAAGCATCCTCATGATTGGCCGCTGCCAGCAATTTTCCATAGCAGGTCCCACTTGCCAAAGTTGGGTTACTTGGTTTCAGAAGCAATGCAAGACAGCTATGCCATTCCCAACAAAATTCAACCTTTTGCCGTTTACTGAAGCATCTGATTCCAGAACAAATATTATTTGCTGACGAAATGAAAGCTAACTTTTTTTTTGAGATGTGTAGATTTGCTTTGTTTTGCTTAGGTATTTTATACAACTTTGAAAAATACATAAATAAAGCTATACATGTGATTTTTTAAAAAATCATCGCACGAACAATGAAAGTATTTCATCTTGAATCCTGAACATCATTTTTAATTTCTGCACAGTAAATTTTAGTGCATGGGGTATGACTGCAGCAGCTTGAAGTGCACTGTCACCAAAAGCAGTACTTTCGAGTCTGTTGGCTGTGCCTTGATCCAGCAATTGCAATAAAGGAATGCAGCTCCCTGCACGCAGACCTCTTGACTGCATGTTTTGTTTTTCTTCTATCCTTGGCCTTTTAGCTATTGATTATTGTGTTGTCTGCTGAAGACCGTTGTATCGCGGGAGATTATCAAAGTTCATAGTTGATGTTTATTGAATATGTCCAGGGGGACTTGTCTCAGGGATATTTTAGCAATTTATTCTCCCAAGAATTGGGTTAAGCATTATTCGGTCAGGTTTGGGTGTTTTGGAGTGGTATTATTTTGTTTTAAAATACCCTCTCCCCTTTTATGGATTCTCCTGTTTAGTGTTGTGATTGCCTCTATATTAATAATAAACTAAGAGCTGCAGTGACTTGAATGATTTTGCTTCCAGTTTCATTGGATCTATGGCTCCATGTGTTTTGCTGTTGCTATCTCTGTCTTTCTTTCTGTCTGTGGTACTGTCCCGCACACATTCTGACCCTCACAATACACTGGCCCATTCACAGTCACTCATAATGCCATAAATGTGTGCCTTAACGTTACACAGTGTACACAGTGTAGTTGGATTCAAGATTTCTGTGCATAGTTGGGTGAAACGGGCAGATAAATATTGATGTAAGAATGTTCAATTGCTGAGTGCAAACTGAGGTCCCAAAGGGTTCATCTGACAAACTTAGAATTGAAGCACCAATTTAAATGGTCAAGTGAAATGACCACAATGTTATTGTGCTTCAGGAACTAACTTGGTAATTTATCAGTGTGCTATGTGATGAACTGTTGACGTTGGCTAAACAGCTAGTAAACACATGTGGGAGTGTAATTCCTCAGAAGTGGAACAATAAATATAACTGGAAAGAAGGAACTATCTCATATGCAACAGTTTCCAAAAGTCTTCTCAAACAAAATAATTCTTCCACAGTCACTGAAATCCACGGACAGTGCTTCCACAGGAGATTCACGCAGTAGTGGTGTGACATCAAATCCACACTGTGACATCGCGAAGTCTCGGAAGCGTGCTTGCTCAGGCAGGTTTGAGAGTACAACACGCCCCCGATACAACCAACAAAATGGGGAAAGCTGCCTGATCCGTGTGGGTTTTGAGCAAGACCAAGCAAAAGAATTTAAAACTATTTTGCTGAGTACCTGGATTGTTTTCTCTCTTCGCAAGTCTAAGTATTTGTTGTTGTTTCCTGTCAGTATCGACAGAAAGACGAGAGAATATTTTATCCAAACTATTTGTTGCCATGCAGTCATATTCATTGTCTGCTTTCCACATTGCCAAAGCCTATTTTTTTTTTGGTCTATGGGTGTGCTTTGTCCATCATTTGGATCCGGTTTTGCGATGCACTGGCAGTGTTTCGGTTTTAGGCCTGACTGCATTTCCCTTGTATTTCTCGTTTAAATGTCAATAGTAAGGTGCAGCACTCTGCTACCCCATTTTGGGAATGGGCTGATAACTATTGAAGTGAAAAATCGCAAATTAACCCACGCCATTAACTGTGCAAAAAATCAGCAAGGAGGGACCTGATCTTTAGTTAGCTGACCACAGGCACTTTGGCCCATCTGTCTACAAATCGAGTAATATTAGCAGAGACATTGAATAGTATTTCTTTCCTGTCTTTGACTCATGTGAAATTTAAAAGGCTGGAGCATGGAAGAAAGCACATCAAAAAAAAGGGTTGGAGAAGTGTGCAAAATAGAAGAATTGCCAAACTGACTAGTTGAGTAAAGCCTAAGGAATGTTGGCCAAATTGGAAGGCATATAGATTATTTGTTTGGCTTGATCATTAATTTTCCTTGAAGGGATCAGTGATAGTCTTTGATTGTGGCTCCACAGAGCTCAGTGTGATGTGTGTGAAATTGCTTCTGGCATTTAAATATGGTTTACAAACACCATCTCTATGACCTGGTAAAAAGAACATTTGTTGGGTTGTCAGAGAGTTGGAGCTGGGGCAGAACCAGCCAAAGAATTGAGGAGGAATTTAGACAAGCAAATGGCAAACGACCTATTCAAATTGAACATTTGTGAAATACAAAACAAATTGCAACAAAAATGGCAACAACGTTTCCTGCTAAAAAAGGAATATATTTTTGCCAATGAACACGGTTGTTTGAGGCCAGGCAAAGAATCATGGAACGTTATTACAAAGTGAAAAAAACTTTGGGTAATTGTGTCTGTGCTAAATTTCAGGAAGAAGTATCTGACTTGTCCTGCTCCAATGTCCTTTTTACCACTGCACTGCAAATTTTGTCTCATATAATTATTCGTTCCCCTTAAGAAGGCAATTTAATCTGCTTTGTCCACATGTTCAGATATTGTGGTTTGGTAACAGCAGAATTCGCAATTTTTTTGGCCTTTTCTCCTCACCAATGATCTCAGATTTTGTCCTTGGTACATCGTATCAGAGGGGCCAGGAAACAGTTTCCCCCATTTCCTTGATTTAGTCTGAGCAAATGACTGTTATTCATGATTCTGCACTCTCGTTCTCACCCAATTTTGTGTCTATACCGCCACTGCCCATTTCATTCCACAGGCTTCAGTTTTTGCTCGCACACTTGTGTGCTACTTTATGAAACATATTTTAGAAAACCCAGTGCATCGCCAATGAATCACTAAAATCAGTGATTAATTGTTTCCAGCCTGCACAAACGGAGTGGAAAAGACATTAGTTATTCAAAAAAGATCAATTTACGGGATGTTAGTTAACATAACCTCTAATTGTGTCATAGTTGACTCTACCACTTTGAGTTGTCGAGACATACAGCGCAAAATATCCCTTCTAACCTTTCCTATTTCAGTACTTATCCAAATGTCTTTTACCTATTGTTAGTCTGCCTATATCTGACACTTCCTCAGGAAGTTAATTCCACAACTTCTGTGGTAATTTTCAAATTTGTTGTTCGTTAATATATTTATTATGATCTTTGCTTTGCGTGGCTGGCAAAGTAATTTTTTTTTTCGCCATGAACTACGGTGCAATTAAAGTGAAATTAAGCATGAGTCTAGTCAACCAGAAAACATTGTGGTTCTCCAGGAGAAACAGCAAATCAGCTCGTGCATTTCATCTTACAGGTCATTGCACAAACTTGAGCTGAGAGACGTGAGCGCCAAATATAAGATAGAATTAAACAAAAACAGACAATTTCTCCAAAAAATTGGTCTTTTCAATATCCTGCCCAACCAATATTATTCCTGTGCAATTCACAATTGATTGAATGTGAAATATTTGCACTGTCTTCAAATCACAAATTGCTAAATATCTCAAACTGTAAAGCAATTTTATGAACCATTTTTCCATATAAGCACAGTGTTAGGAAATTTCAGATTTTGTGAACAACCATTGAGCCATTTTCTGTGTTGACAATAAATGTTAAAAGCAGGCAAATGGTATTGGGGTTTTGGGTGGGAGGGGATGGAAGTGGCTTATTTAAATTACTACTTTCATAACTACTTACTGACTTCAAACTGACTGTGTAGGTGAACCTGAGCACTGGAATCTGTTGCTATTCACATTGCAGCATTTACTGATCACAGTCTATGGGTAATGGAGCATCAAAGGCATGTTTTACAATAACGGCCCTACCAGTCTTAATTTTCTTCACGTAACTTTTACAGCTTTCAGTGTAATGTCCCAATTGGTCTTCTGAGTGAAAACAGCTATGTTTTTCAACCGTTTGGAAATTGAGCTTTGACAAATTTCATTAGTTTGTGTGTGTGTGTCGAATGCATCAATGAAAAGTGAATATTGTTTTATTTAGGTGACTAACCAAGACCGGGTATCGGACATCTTCACGAAAGCAATGGCCGTGCTCGGATTTGAAACCGACCGTCCTCAGGATTATGATCTTGCGCAGATCATCGAATCAAAGAAAGGTGAGCAGTGGAATTTGCATCAATTTAGTCTAAATCTATTTCTGAATATCATAACAGCTGCAAGGGGATTGATATTTCCCATTGATTTCACCAAAATGCTGAAGATATTTCAATTTGCATAATTGAACACATCCAACTATGTTCAGCAGGATTCATCTCTGATGAATGTAAAGCCAGTAAACAGCTAATATTTGCACCTAATAGAATTATTTGGTGTACCGAATTTCATCTGATTGCCCTAAAGCCAAAAAAAATCTCCAAGAACTGCAAATACTGGAGAGCAGAAGTGCAGGAAAAACACAGCAGGTGTGGCAGCACTTGTAGAGAGAAATCAGAGTGAATGTTTTGGGTCCAGCAGCCCTTCTTCAGAACCACTTCACATAGAACATAGAACAGTACAGCACAGTACAGGCCTTGTGGCCCACCATGTTGTGCCGAGCTATTATCCCACTAGGATCAATCTATCCTGCACGCTGTACTTTTTACTATCCTCTACGGGCCTACCCAAGGGCCGCTTCAAAGTCTCGAAAGTATCTCACTCCACTATCACTGCCAAAGGCGCATTCCACATGCCCACCACTCTTAAAGCCGTATTGAGTGAAGGTTACACATCTGGAGTTGGTTGTGGCAATGAGCCCAGAATTATTCACATTGATATAACATTGTTCTGCTTTGTTCAGTCTTGTTCTAACTGGTTATTCCAAAAGAAATGCTTCCTGTTGCTAAACTTAATCTTTTTCCCCTCCTTTTGCCCCATGGCTGAGAGACAAGAAATACGGGTGTGGTCACTGCAGCCAAATTGCTAATCTGCAGCATGCCTCCCCTCACCATTTCCTGGTGAAAAGTAGAAAAGAGGACTCAGAGGTTTCATTCTGCTGTGGTTTAAAACATGCGATCCAGACTGTGTTAAACAGGATGTCTTATTAGGATAAAGAGTCCCAATGCATCTGCAGCATGCAATTCCTGTCAATTTTCTGAGAAAAAAAAAATCAATCCACTGGCTGCAAGAGTCACTGACAAAGCTGGCTTTTATTGTGCATCTATCATTGCCCTCAGAAAATGGTCATACGCTGGATCAGTGACTTGTGTTTGTTTTCGGTGTCCCCAGTGGTGTTAGCTTGAAGATTCCGATTCAATGCTGAAGGAAATGATTGCTTTTCTCAGTGTTTTTGCATTGATCACACTGCAACTTTCTGTGTTTGATGCTGTACAATCAATATTATGAAAGCATATGTGAATAATAATGTGCTTTTCCTCTGTTTTTTTCAGTGCTCGTACTTCCGCAAAATGCAAATGTGTATTATGCAATGAATAAAACCGTAAATTATAATTTCATCCTGAGGAATCGGTACACAGATAGGCCTCCGAGCATGACAATACCAGGTTTCACCAGAAGAAGATCTTCGTGTTTCTGGAAGTTTTAGCTGTAAGGAACACACGGTTTCATATTGTCTCAATTGTATCTAAAACCTCTTGTTTAATGTTCAAAACCCTGCTATATCTGAATAAATGACCTTGACAGTATTCTACTTCAAATTATAGGGCAATTTGGAAAACAGTGATTGCCTTCAGACAACCTGGACGACATGAACTTTGGATTTTCGAGTAAAGTGCTTCTCTCTGCCTTTTATAACATCTCGCACAACAGCAAATTTTGGTTAAAGGCTGGATAATTGAATCCTGTGACCTGTCTTCCATAAACATGACAAACATGTTTTGATTGGTTGGTTTTGAAAAAGCAATCTGTGAGTGAGAGCCAGTATGAGACTATGTGTGATTGAGAATGAGAGTTTGTGTATGAATGAGACCGAGAGGTTGTGTGTGAGCGAGACTGAGTTTGTGTGAGTGAGAATGTGTGAGTGTTTGGGTGAGTGACATTGTGTGAAGTCAGAGTCAGATTGTGACTGAGACTGAGTGTGTGAGTGAGACTGTGAAAATGGGAGTATCAGAGTAGGCTGTGAGTGAGACAGCGAGTGAGAGAGTGAGACTGTGTGAGAGAGACGTGGAGTTTGTAGTTGAGTGAGATATGTGTTTGTCTGAGTGAGACTGTGTAAGTGTGTGTCTGAGAGTGAGACTGTGTGAAGTCAGTGAGATGAAGATGAAGCCATGTGTGTGAGTGAGTGGGAGTGAGACTGTGTGTGAGTGAGACTGAGAGTGAGACTGTGAGAGTGTGAGTCAGACCATGAGTGTGAGCAAGATTGTGTCAAGTCAGTGAGAGAGTGAGTGAGATTGTATGAGTGTGAGTGCATGTGACTGTGTGCAGTCAGAGTGAGACTGTGTGAGTGTGTGTGGGTGTTTGTGTGTGTGTGTGAGCAAGAGTCAGATTGAGATCATGTGTGAGAGACTAGGAATTTGTATGTGACTGAACGTGCATTTGTGTGAGTGAGACTGTGTGAGTCTATATGTGAGAGTGAGATTGTGTGAACTCAGAGTGAGTCAGTACAGTGTGGAGCTGAACGAAGCTCACAGGTCAGGCAACATAAGTGGACAGGAGAGTCGATCCTTCCTCACGACTAGGGAGGGAGAAGGGAGCCGGGAAATAAAGAGGGAGAGGAGGGGTGTGGCTGGGGAAAGTCAGGTGCGATGGTGATAGGTGAGTGCAGCTAGGGGTAGTGGGGACTGGTCAGTGGGAAGGGCAGAGCAATAGGTGAGAGAGAAGATGGACAAGTTGTGTCAGGTGAAGGAGGCAGGCATGAGATGGAGGGTTGGACATGGTATGAGGCAGGGTGGTGGAGAGGTTTTAAAACTGGTGATTTCCATGCTTAGGCCACAAAGCTGTAGGCTCCTGATGTGGAATATGAGGTGCTGCTCCTCCAGTTTGCGGGTGGCATCGTTGTGACATCGGAGGAGGCCCAGGATGGAGATGTCATTCAGGGAGTGGGAGGTGGAGTTAAAATGCTTTGAAACCAGGAGCTGTTGCATTTGTTATGAACAGAGGGCAGGTGCTCCATGAATTGGTCTCCGAGTCTGCACTTGGTTTCACTGATGTTGAGGTCGCCATGTTGGGAACAATGGATACAGTAGGCCAGGTTGTAGGATGTACAGGTGAACCCCAATTGGACATGGAAAATTTGGCTTCGATGGCCATGAAGTGGGAGTCGTAGGGTCAGTGTAGCACTTCCTGCAGTTGCAGAGGAATAGGCTGCGGGTGGTGGGGTTAGAACATAGAACACTATAGTACAGTACAGGCCGTTTAGCCCTCGATGTTGCGCCGACCTGTGAAACCAAACTGAAGCCCATCTAATCGACACTATTCCACTATTATCTCTATGTTTATCCAACAACCATTTAAATGCCCTTAAACTTGGCAAGGCTAGTACTGTTGCAGGCAGGGCATTTCACGCCCTTACTACTCTGAGTAAAGAATCTACCTCTGATATCTGTCCTCTATCTGTCACCCCTCAATTTAAAGCAATGCCCCCTTGTGCTAGCTATCTCCATCCGAGGAAAAAGGCTCTCACCGTCCAACGTATCTAATCCTTTAATGGTCTTGTATGTCTCGATGAGGTCTCATCTTAAACTTCTTCACTCCAGCAAAAAACAGCCTCAAGTCCCTCAGCCTTTCCTCATAAAGACCTTTGCTCCCTACCAGTCAACATCCTGGTAAATCTCCTCTGCACCTGTTCTAATGCTTCCACATCCTTCCTAATAATGCGGCGACCAGAACTGTGTGCAATAGTCCAAGTGTGGTCACACCGGAGATTTGTGCAGCTGCAACATGACCTCATGGCTCCGAAACTCAATCCCTCTACCAATAAAACCTAAGGCACCGTATGCCTTCTTAACCAACCTATCAACCTGGGTGGCAACCTTCAGGGATTTATGTCCATGGACACCGAGATCTCTCTGCTCATCCACACTACCAAGACTCTTACCATTAGCCCACTACTCTGTATTCCTGTTACTCCTTCCAAAGTGAATCACCTCACAGATTTCTGCATTCAACTCCATTTGCCAACTCTCAGCCCAGCTCTGCAGCCTATCTATGTCCCTCTGTAACCTGCAACATCCTTTCGCATGATCCACAACTCCACCGACTTTTGTCTCATCTGCAAATTTACGAACCCATCCCTCATCCAGGTCATTTATAAAATAGACAAACGACAGTGCCCCCAAAATGGGAAGTGTGGAGTGGATGAGGGTGTCACAGAGTGTGCGATCGCTACGAAAGGCAGACAATGGTGGGGGGATAAATATCTCTATGCTGTTGGGGCCAGATCGCACATGGCGGTAGTGGCGGAGACTGATACGCTGCATGTGGAGGTTGGTGGATTGGTCTGTGAAGACCAGGGGTCTCTGTCCTTATTATTATTGAGGGGAGGTGGTTTGAGGAGAGAAATGCAAGAGATGCAGGTGAAGGAGTTTTCAATCAATGGAGTGGTGTAGTTGTGATCCTTGTCATTGGACCAAGCCCTGGATGCATATGTCACCCAGGAAGTGGGAGTGAGAAATGGTTGGCAACTGGAAGGTGTTTGTTGTTTGTCGTGTCTAGAGCACAGATGTTCCTTGAATCAGTCCCCGAGCCAGCACTTGGTCTCACCATTGCAGTGGAGGTATGATCGGGAGCAGTGGAGACAGTCGACCAGGTTAAAGGATATACAAGTGAATCCCAGTCAGATTTGGAAAGCTTGCCTTTGGCCTTGGACGGAGGTGAGTCGGGGTAGTGTACGGTCAGGTGTAGCGCCTCCTGTGTTTGCGTGGAAAGATGCCAGGGCTCAGCGGTGTTGTAAATGGACAGTGTGGAGCAGCTGACGGAGTCGCGGGCCGAGCAGTCCCTACGAAAGGCAAAAAGGGGTGGGGAGTGAATTATCTCTTTGGTGGTGGGATCGAATTGTAGCTGTCAGAAGTGGTGGAGAATGGTACGCTGGGTGCGGAGTTTGGAATGGTGGTATGTGAGAACCAGGGGCACTCTGCCCTTATATTTATTGCGGGGAGGTGTTTTGAGGGCAGAAGTATGGGAAATACAAGATCTGTGGCTGAAGGCATGTTGGATCAACAGAGTGGGAATGTACATTTGTTGAAGTATGTTTCCTACTTCAAGGACTGCAACAACCTGCCTCTGTTGGTTCACAACACCTTAAACTGCATCTGTTGCATTTTTCACACTTCTGTCCTCAAACCTGTCACCCCAGCTAAAATAAAGAAATAATCCCCCTGGTCCTCACATGCCACCCCACCAACCTTCACATCCAGCATATCATTCTCTGCGACTTCCACCACAGTGATGCCACACACCAACTGGAGGAACAACACCTCATATTCCACCTCACAAGCCCAGAGCCCAATGGCCTGAACACCGAAGTCACCAGTCTCAAACCTCCCCAACCCTGGCCTCATCCCATGTCCAATCCTCCCTCTCATCCCCACCTCCTTCACCTGACACAACCTGTCCATTTGCTCTCCCACCTATCCGCACCACCCTTCCCATTGACCAATCCCCACTACCCCTACCTGCATCCACCTATCACCATCCCACCTACCTTCCTCCAACCCCACCCCTACTCCCTCTATTTCCCAGCTCCCTTCCACCTCCCCAGTCCTGATGAAGGGTCCCAACCCAAAACGTTGACTCTCCTGCACCTCTGTTACAGCCTTATCTGCTGTGTTCCTCCAGCTGCATACTGTGTAATCTCTGACCGCAGCACCTGAGTGAGATTGTGTGAGTGAGACCGTGTGTGTGAGTGAGAACGTGAGTGTGAGTGAGAATGTGTGTGAGTGAAGGTCACAGAGAGCTTGTGTGTGAATGAAATTGTGAGGTTGTGTGTGCGTGTGTGTATCTGTGTGTCTGTGTCTGTGTGTGTCAGACTGAGACTGGACGAGACTGTGCTTGTGAAATTGTGGGATGTCAGAGTGAGTCCATGTGTGTGAATGAGTCCATTTGTGTGAGTGAACCTGAGTGAGTGTGAGTGTGGCTTTGTGAAGTATGAGTGTGACTGACTGAGAGTGTGTGTGAGAGAGCGAGAGAGAAATTGAGTGAGTGAGACTGGATGAGTGAGGCTGTGAGAGAGAGGCTAAATGGAAGTGTGAGTCTGTGAGAGATTATCTGGATGTGACTCTGTGTGAGAGAGTCTGTGTGTATAACTGTGAGACTGTAAATGAAACAGTGAGAGAGTGTCTGTGAGAGGATACACATTTCTAAAGTTCAAGCCATTTTGGGGGAAACAAACAAACTCATTGACCATTTATCCAAACCATTGGTGCAGTGATGAGCACTTAGCTGAAATGTGTGGCTCGGTCTACAGTGTCTTCAGCCCACAAATCTTTGTTGGTTGAGTCGTTTTAAGTATTCTGGATTTTTAAAAAAACCATTGATTTTTTTTTAACAAAGGACAACCACAAGAATTAATAGATTGTTTACTATTGCCAGTGCTATTACATATGTTTCAGATTCAAATTTCATGTTATTTAATGTTCAGATTTGTAATAAATTTATTTTGAATTGTTATATTGTGAGATGTGTGTGTGTATGTGTGTAAAAGGGGCTGAAAGGTATTTAAAGGATGCACAGGGGACCAGACCAGCAGGTAACTTTAGGCCAAACATTTAATGTTGAAAAAGTATTGGGATCAATCATTAAGGAAATAATAACAGTGCATTTGGAAGATCGTACTCAACTTAAACAGAGTCATCAAGGCTCCATGAAAGAGAAATCATCTCTGACTCTTATTTTTTTAAAGATTGCTCAACCAGAGCAATTAGGGAGGAGCCAGGACATGTGTTGTATTTGGACTTTGAGTCAGCGTTCAACAAGGTAGCTCACAAAAGGTGAAGTCTTCAGATCAAAGTCCATGGTGTTGGAGGTGACATGTTAACATGGATGGACAATTGGCTAACAGCTAGGAAATAGTGAGCAGTGATTGGAGGTTCGTTTTCAACTTGGTGACCTGTGGCCAGTGGATTTTCACAGGGATCGGTGCTGGGACCACAATTGCTCCAACATACATAAATCACTTAGAGCAAGGAAATATAATGACCGGGGCAGAATTTGCAGAAAAAAATAAAAATAAGTGAAAAGGCTGGTTGCGAGAGGGACACAAAGAGTTCACAAAGAGATATTGACATCTGAGCAGACAAAAAGCCATTGGAATTTAATGTGAGAAAATACAATGTTGTTAATTTTAGAAGGACAAACAAAAGAGCTGTTGTATTCAAATGGTGAAGAGCAGCAGAAATGTGCAACAAAGGCAATTGAGGTACTTGTGCACCAAACACAAGAAGGTAGCACACAGATGCAGCAGGTATCCACAAAGACTTGTTGGCCCTTATTTCAAGGAGGTTGGGGTGTCAGACTAGGGAGGTCTTACAGCAACTGTACTAAGTGCTGGTGAGACCATATTTTCACAATGTCAGCAGTTTTTGTCCCCTTATTTAAAAGATATCATTTTACGGGAGGCAGCACAAAGAAGATTCACTCGATGACCTCCAGTGCGGTGGGATTACCTTCTGAGCAAAGGCTGAGTGGGTTGTGATATATAGAAGGATGTGATCTTGTTGAATCGTACAGAATGCTTAAGAGGCTTGACAGGCTAAATGCTGAAAGGATGTTTCCTTCATGGGAGAGTCGAGGACCATAGAGTATAGTCTCCAAATAAAGGGTGCCATTTTCAAACTGAATCTTAGAATTAGTTTTATTGTCACACGTACTCAAATGTCACATCTTGGGCCAACTTATGTATAGAGGTAGCCAGGTTAAGATTCTTAAGTACAAATTGTTGGTCAGGAAAATTTTTACAAAAATGAAACTGAAGATCATCGGAATCAATTTGAAGAATAAATAAAGAGCAGGATTATAGATCATAGGAATCAATTGGAAAAATAAAGAAAAAGTTCACCATGATAAATCAGAGAAACACATTTTAAAATACAAACAAAAAGTTCAGAATGTCAGTTCTTGTAACTCAATTCATTCTGGCACCTAACCTCCAGTCTGATCCTCAACTCCCAACCGTGGCAGGCTACACTTTGAATCTCTCGAGGACAATGCTTTGGAATCACCTCAAGGCCAGAAGACCATGCTGAGAGCACGTCAGCTGAGAGATAACTTCACTAGGCCTGCACTGAAGCCGGGCATTCTGGACATCACCAAGAAGAAAGAAGCAAAAAAAAGGAGGAAGCAATAGGAAAGAAATGGACAGAGTGGACGGATCCTACTCCTCAGGCTAAAACTGACGTGAGGAGGAATGTATTCTGATGTTTAAGGGTCTCTGGTACTCATGGAGTCATAGAGCTGTACAGCACAGAAACAGACCCTTTGGTCCAATTGTCCACGCTGGCCAAACACCCTAAACTGATCTGGTCCAATTTGTCAGCATTTGGCGCATGTCCCTCTGAACCCTTTCTATTTGTATCCCCATCCAAATTCCTTTTAAATGTTATTGTACCTACTTCCACCACTTCCTTTGACAGCTTGGTCGATATATGCACCACCTTCTGTGTGAAAACATTGCCCTTGAGGTCCCTTTCAAAACCTTCTCCTCTCCCCCTCAACCTATGCACTCTCGTATTCAACTGCCCTACCGTGGGCAAAAAGACATTGGCTATTGACCCTACAAATGCTGAACATTTTTTTAAACCTCTCCACTCAGTCTTTGACAATCCATGGAAAATAGCCCCAGCCTCTCCCTGTGGCTCAAACCCCCAAACCTGGCAACATCCTTGTGAAACCGTTCTGAATCCTCTCAAGTTTCACAACATTTTTCATATAGCAGGGAGACCAGAACTGAATACAGTATTCCAAGAGTGGCTGAACTAAGGCCCCGTACAGCCATAACATGACCTCACAACTCCTAGGCTCAATGCAATGAGCAATAAATGCAAGCACACTGAACACCCTCTTCACTATCCTATCGATCTGCCACACCACTTTCAAAGAACTATGCACCTGCACCCCAACGTCTCTTTATTCTGCAACACTTCCCAGGACCTTCCCGTTAAGTCCGGTGCTGATTCGACTTTTCAAAATGCAGCACCTCTCCTTTATTTAAAATAAACTCCATTCCCCACTCCTTGGCCCACTGGCCAATCTGATCAATGTCCTGTTATACTCGAAGGTAACATTTTTTGCTGTCTACTACATCTCCAATTTTGGTGTCATCTACATATCTACTAGCCATATCTATTATGTTCACACTCAAATCATTTACATAAATGATAAAAAGCACAGGAGCCAGCACCAAAACCTTGCAGTACACCGCTGGTCACAGGCCTTCAGTCCAGAAAGGAACCCCCCACCATCAACCTGTCTCCTACTTTTGAGCCAATTTTGTACCTAAATTGCTGGTTGTCCCTGTATTCCACGGAATCTAACCTTCTTTCACAGTCTACCCATGCAGCACATTGTCGAAAGCCTGAGTGAAGTTCATATAAACAACATCCATTGCTCTGCCTTCAACAGCCTTCTTCCTGAGGTCTGAAAGAATATCTTGAACAACTCAGGAGAGACAATTTCTCACACACAAAGCCACGCTCACCAGTTGCCTTTAGAAATGCATGTAAATCCTATCCCTCAGGATCCCCTCCAATAACTTATCTGCCACTGGAGTCAGGCCCACTGGTCTATAGTTCCTTGGCTTTTTCTTACCACATTTCTCAAAAAATGGCATCGCATTAGTCAACCTCCAGTCTCCTGGCACCTCACACATGACTTTCAATGATACCAATGCCTCAGCAAAGGGCCCAATAATTGCTGCCCTCCCTCTGGGCTACACCTGCTCAGTTCCCAGGGACTTATCCACTTTTATGCATTTTAAAACCTCCAGCTCCTCCTCTGTAATATGAACTGTTATCAGGACATCACTATTTATTTCCCCAAGTTTCCTAGCTTCCATGTCCTTCTCCACAGTAAATACTGATGTGAAATATTCATTTCGAATCTCACCCGTCTCCTGCGGTTTCACACACAATTGGCCATGTGGATATTTACAGCACCTTATTCTCTCCCTCGTTACTCTTTTGCCCTTAATGTAGTTGTAGAATCTCTTTGGGTTGTCCTGAACTTTACTTGCCGAAGCTATTCCATGTCCCTACTTTGCACTCCTGGCTTCCCTCTTAAATATACACTGACTGCCCTTCTGCTTCTCTAGGGATTCACTCAGTCCCAGCTGTCTCAACGTGACGTATACCTCGTGTTTCTTAACCAGACCTTTAATTTCGCTTTGTGGACTCCTCTACAATGGGGAAACCAAGTGGAGGCATGGACATAGCTTTGTGGATCACCTACACTCCGTTTGGGACAAACAACTGCACCTCCCAGTCGCGAACCACTTCACGTCCCCCTACCACTCCTTGGCCAACATGTCCATCCTGGGCCTCCTCCACTGCCACAATGATGCCACCCGAAGGTTGCAGGAGCAGTACCTCATATTTCAGTTGGGAAACCTGCAGCCCAGTGATATTAAAGTGGACTTCACAAGCTTCAAAACTTCCCCACTCCCGACCGCATCCCAAAACCAGTCCAGTTTGTCCTTGTCACACTAACCTGTCCCTCCTTTCTCCCACCTATCCATTCCTCGCACCTCAATCCTCACCGCCACCTCCTACCTCCCAGCCTCATCCCCGCCTCCTTGACCTGTCTGTCTTCCCTGGACTGACTGACCCTCACCCTCACTCCCCACCTGCACTCACATTTACTGGCTCCATCCCCACCTCTTTGACCTGCCCATCTCCTCTCCATCTATCTGCTCCCCTATCCTTCCGCCTCCCCATCTCTCTATTTTTTTTTCAGAATCCCTTTACACTGCCTCATTCTGAAGATGGGTCCAGACACAAAACATCAGCTTCCCTGCTCCTCTGATGCATCTTGGCCTGCCGTGTTCATCCAGCTCAACACCTTGTTATCTCTTCAATTTCTCTCGCCATTCAGCATACCCGGCAACGAATAGCCTGACCCTTCACATGAACCTGAACAAACTGTCTCTGGTCTCTAATTATCCTCTTTTTGAAAGGAATCCTGCTTCCCAATCTTTACCTACAAATAGCCTCTCCCAATCAAGTTTTGAAAATAAAAACCCCGAAGAGACTGCGGATGCTCTAAATCAGTAACTTGGCAGTCAGGGAGAGAGTGGTCCCTGGGGAAAGCCCTTTTCACAATGCCCTCGACTGAGTCTCCCACATTTCCCACAACTGATCCCTCACAACCTCTCCCCGCAAGAGTAACCAACACAGAATCATGCTCATCCTCACATACCACTCCATTGAATCCAACGCATCAGCCTCCGATGCTTCCTCAATCTGAAATCCGATCCCACCACCAAAGTCAGTTTCCCTCCTCCCGTTATCTGCTTTCCGGAGTGACCACTCTCTCCACAACTCCCTTATCCACTCCACACTCCCCTCCAGCCCCACCTTACTTGGCACTTTTCCCTGCAATGGCAGCAAGTACTACACCTGCCCCTCCACATCCCCCTCACCCCAATCCCAGGCCAACAAGAAGGCTTTGGTCACCTGCACATCTGCTAATGCAGTATACTGCATCCGCTGTTCCCATTGTGGCCCCTTCTACATCGGGGAAAACAAGCAGAGGCTTGGGGACCACTTTGCAGAACACCTTCGCTCGGTTCACATGAATCAACTGCATGTCCAAGTCGCGAACCACTTCAACTTCCCTTCCCCATTCCGCAGATAACCCTGGCCCTCCTGCAGTGCCACAACTATGCCACTCGAAGGTTGCAGGAACAGCCACTCATATTCTGCTTGGGAACTCTGCAGCCCAATGGTATCAATGAGGATTTCACAAGCTTCAAAATCTCCCCTCCCACCACCGCATCCCAAAGCCAGCCCAACCTGTCCCCACCTCCCTAACCTGTCCTTCCTCCCACCTATTCCCTCCTCCCACCTCAGGTCCCACTGTCGTCTCCTACCTCCTAAACTCATCCTGCTCCGTTAATCTGTCCATCGTCCCTGGACTGACTTATCTCCTCCCTACCTCCCCACCTACACTCACCTTCATAGGCTCCACCCCTGCCTCTTTGACCATTCTGTCTCCTCTCCATCCATCCTCTCTTCTATCCATCTTCTATCAATCTCCTTCTCTCTCCCTATTTATTTCACATCCCCTTCCCCTCCTCCATTTCTGAGGAATGGTCTAGGCCCAAAACGTCAGCCTTCCCGCTCCTCTGATGCTACTTGGCCTGCTGTGTTCATCCAGCTCTCCACCTTGTTATCTCAGATTTTCCAGCATCTGCAGTTCCTACTATCTCGGAAACAACTCCCAGATTTCTGGGTTGCGTGCCATTTTAGCTTTCACGCTCACATTTCTGTCCTGTGCTGATTGCAGTCTTTCAACAAAGGGCAACCCAAGCTCATGGAACAATACTTCATTTTCCCTTTCGGCATTGCGCAGCCTCAAGGACTCAATATTGAATATCATTACATTAGAAACTTGCTGTATGATGACTTTTCTCCATTCTTCTTACAGCCGCTCTCTCCCCATGCGCCGCAACAGCCTTGTCTCAATTGTTTTGCTATCACTGGAGATCACCTATTCGCTCCCTTTCACACATTGATTTCTACCCAATTTTCAGCTCTTTTTGTCTTTCGCCACGACGGAAAGCACATTTTCCTTTTGCACTGGGCCTGCACACCATCTAATTTTCCCGTTCGTCTCGTTTGCCTCTGTTCATTGTATAAAAGAAGACTTTTTACAACCTCTTTCAGTTCAGAAGAAGAGTCATATTGAACCTGAATCGTTCACTCTTTTTTCATTCTCCACAGATGCTGCCAGATTTGCAGAGTATTTCAAATTCTCTGTGTTTGTTTCAGATTTCCACGCCCATGAAAATAGAACAAAGAACTACAGATGCTGGAGATCTGAAACAAAAATAAAACTGGAGAAACTCAGGAAAACTGCCTGCATCTGGAAGGAGAAAGCAGAGTTAATCTTTTCGAGCCCAGTGACTGAAAACTCCGGCTGTGATGAGTCACCAGTCCGAAAAGCTAATTCTGTCTTCTTCCCATAGATGCTGCCCGATCTGCTAAGTTTCTCCAGTAATTTCTGATTTTGTTTCTGGCTCCAAGGTTTGGCTCTGTTTGAACACTTAAGTTGAAGGATATCATTTATAAGATATTCTACCTTCCCATTACTCCATCAGTTTGTCCTGGATTAAACTTTTGGTAAATCCTATCCAACTACCACGAGATCTGCAGAGATTCCAAACATATAATTGAAAAGATAACCTAGCCCTTGAACTGTAAGAGATGACATGCATTCTGGCTAAGAAGAAATTTGAAAGTCTCTCCTTCCAAATCTCAACAAGGTTGAAGGAGAATTGAAACGTACTTGGTTCAAAAGTGCCGACGCCAATGACTGTGTGAGTAAACATCTCTATATGACTGAAATACCTCCACAGAGGCCAGTATCCCATCACCAGTCACCCCTTATTTACACATGGAAAGCCTTTGACACTGAGCCAGCTCTCAGTGTGAACAGGACATATGACACTCCTGTTCTGATCTGTCAGCCATGGCTTCCTGATTGAAACAAGTTAAGAGTCCCAATCAGGGAACTTGTACTCTGAGTTTCACCTGGCTCACCTAGTTCCAGTGTCTAGATCCTTCTCCCTCTGTGTACAAGGGCATAGACTGTTTATTTTTTTGTAGCTCTTCCTCGGGCATTTTCGCACTGGGTCAGGTTCCTCTAACTTTGCCTCTGATCTGGGAGGTGTGTAACACACAGTAGATTGCCTGTTGCGCCTGGAGTGTCTCAGAAGAAATTAATTCTCCTCTTCAGACAGCAAAATCAGAGATATCCACTGTATTCTTCTTAGATCCTGAGGTATCTTCAACACTTGACAGGGAAGGGCAACCCACAAATTCCGGAACAGTGGGAAAAGCAGTCCAGAAACCGGGCACGTTTTGCTCCCGCACAGCTTGTGAGTTTGCCGCTTTCATGTGGTTCACTTGCATGTTCAGAATAGTCACACAATATAATGTCAGAACATTATGTTTCAGTGGAGTGAATATGCATCGACAGTGTCCCTTACCCTTGTGGGGCCATTCCCATGGTTCCGACATCAAACTTTGTCGCCTGAAGTAAACCGTCTCTCTCGCTCAGCAGAGTCTTGTGTATATAATGCATCGTTAACATCATCATTTTGGAAACCTCTGGATGACCCTGGTAGAGTTCAGCCAGTAACTGGCGGTGACCTTACTCAGGACAATCATACTTGCTCCCTATAATAATGTGAAACCCTCTGTTGTAATCTGGTCTCTCTGTGTCCAAAAAGGTTCCTGTTCTGGTTGTGATAGCCCTTTGTTTTCCCCCATCACCATCAGCTGTTTCAATTTTTCCAGGGCCAGATCTTTCTGCGTCCAAAGCCTGATATTGTTACCTGTGACTTGAAGTGTGCCCAGAAAATTTAAAACCATTATGGATTCTTCCAGCTCCTATTGCCAGCGGATCTGCCAGTGGGATGCAGCTCAATGCATTTGCTACTTGGCTTCCCAGATGGTGTTCCAACTTTTAATTACATGCACTTCGTATTAGAGCCCACTGCTGAATTTAGCCTGAAGCTATGGGTGGCACTGCCTGCTACTTTTTAAGTAGATCCAGCAGAGATTTGTGGCCCATTATTATGACAAGTTTACATCCATAAAGGTATTGATGGAACTTCCTGGCTCTAAATATGACCACTGAACTTCTGTTCTCCAGCCGGGTGCATTTACACTTCACATCCACCAAAGTCCCAGATGCATACACTATTCGGTGTTCTTCTCCATTGGGCTGACTATGAGCTAATACTATCCTGATGCTTTATGGGCAGGAATCACTTGTTCATACCAGGTCTTGCTTGGTATCATCATGGACCAATGCCCTCAAGGATGATAACTGTTTCCTTATTTCCCTGAAAGTTTCCATTGATAACATCCCTATCAATCATAATGCACTTTTCAACACATCAGAACTTTTTTTTATGCTGCTTAAAATGTTGTTTCCTTTTGTGTCAACATTCTTGCAGCTATCCTGATGAATGAAAGGCATAATACTTGAAAATGCATGACCTGTTTTACAGATATACCCAAGTTCTGTATTTCCAAACAACTGGTTGAATATCGCAAGTCTTTGGTAATGGAGTATCCAACATGTTGCTGATATGATTAAAGTGGAACCTAATTTTAGAGCTTGGAATGGTTTAAGCCCCTGACAAGCCCATTCTGTTCATGCAGATCCACATTGAATATTGTATCAGTCCAGCTATGTATGTTAACATTGGAAAGTTGATCACTTCTATTACGGCTAATGAATAAATTGCTTCAACATTGGACAACGCATTCTATTGCATTCACAGAATTATGATACTTTGTAAAATCAGGAGATGCGCACAGTGCAAATAGAAGTCCCATTTGCTGCTGCCTGGACCAGACTGGGAACCTTAAATTTGTGCTTTTTGAGAAATGAGAGACCTTTACTGGCTCACTGTTGTCTAATGTTTTGGTTTTCAACTTGTGTCTACCTTCAAATTCTTCATGGCCTTGAACCATGCTCTGTCTTGTACCCTTCATATACGCACTTCGTTCTTTGGGTCCCTGACTGCTGTATGTCTTCCTTTCGTCCACGTTTATGACAGATTCCCTATGAATTGGCTGTACTTTTTTGATAAATTTCCTCAGGTGCCCTCTGGCACACATTCTGTCTCTTTGTAAGCCTGCTTCAAAGCTCTCTTTCACACTTTGTGGTGATCATTCCGAACTTTTCTCGTACATGACAGCAATTTTCTCCTATTTGTCATTCGGTACATCCTTCTCCTGTTAATGGGCCTCATAAATTGAATATTTAATGTTCACTTTGGCAGATTTAACTGATGCTAAGTGGAATGTATCTGCCAAACCTCGAGTAAAACTTCAGCAGGAAACACCTTCAAACCGTGTGCACGTATGACACCAAGTAATAATACTTGAAAATGCATTCCTCAGGAACTTTTCAAATGCACGGAACCATTCCATTCAGGTGCCCAATATCGAGTCTGTTCCAACTACCACTCCCATTTTGTCAGCAATGGGTAGGCCGCCCCTTGTGCCAAAGACCACATCCTGATTTTCAGAGGCATGCCTGAAGACTCAGGATGTCAATCCTGAACAAGTACTGTATGGCTCACAGCAGGCTGTCCCATCTGCATCCTGGAATAGTCTTCTGTCCACAGTGGCAATCATTACTGGAACTGGAAACAAAAGCAAGTGTTGCCAGGGCCAGGTTGGCAGGTCCTACCGAGACCACTAATGAGTCACTAAGTTCCCCAATTGGCACATGGACAGTGGGCTTATCCAGTAACCTCACAGGCTATTTTGTGAATACTGTTGTTTCAGTACTATCAAGCAAATATTGAAGACTGGCCTTCTGCTCAAATCATTTAAATAGGTGCTGCACACTTGAGATTTTTTGCAAAAAATTTTATTGTTCTTCCAGATGATGTTCATATCCATTGTGTCTACATAGGATTACATAGGATGCACAGAATTTACGTTTGACTCAAGCTGTTTTACATCTTTGGATTGAGTATTTGGAGAGGTGCAGTAATCCACATGGTTACTATAACAGCTTAGCGTAGAATGACAGATTGAAGAAAATCATTACAAACACAGAGGACTAATTAATAGGCTCTGTTAAATGTCAGGTCAAAACAGGTAGTTAATGATCTCATGAATCATATGGTGAGAGTATTCTTCGCACAGTTCTTATTTTCCATTTCTTTTTTTGCTGCAGTTTATTTGCCCAAGTCTTTCTGTGCGACTGTTATCAAAGTGAAAACGTACCCATCCTCCATTGAAAACCAACTGATATTCTAAAAAAAAGACCACATTTCTGTAAAATGTAACCTGATTATTGAATGACTCCCTCTAGTATTTTGCATCTTCTCAGGCACATGTTGTATATCATGTGATAAAAAAAACCATTGCTTTCTCTGTGCAGATTTTATTTATAAATTCAATAATCTATTCACCATGCAAGCAATTATTTCATAGCTCAATACTTGAATAGTTTGATGTTAAATCCAGAAGCCCGTGGTCGGCCTCCAGTTATTTGGTTTAACAAGAGGCAACAAACAACGAGCACAATTGTCTTTTTTGAAACAATTTAAATAATAATGTGAAACACCATGAAAAATTCACAATATGGGAAAGTTACTCACTCGCATCATTTTGCTCAAACATTGAAAGCAGCAACATTAGACCACCTAAACCATTCCTGATCTGTGACTCCGTTTGGTTGAATTCAATCGACATCCTGTGCGATACTTACAGGCACAAAACAGATCATCTTTAAGCTTTGAAAGATTCGCTTTCCAAAATGCCGCTGTTTTTTTGGGAGAGGGTTCTGCTTCCTGTGTCTGAAAAATGTTCTTCCTGACGTCACTCAAGCCTTTCTTTGCAGTTCAGATTGTGTTCCACTGTTCTGGATGTTGCCACCCCAGCACATAGATGGAATACAGATATCAGATCCTTGTCTCTGATCATTTATATCTGAGCAATAAGTACAGCAACATCTGACTTATCCAGCATTCTACCAACTGGATTTCTCCAGTCCCCAGAAGTTTTGACTTTTTCTTTCAAAAGCCTCAAGTTTATCCAAACACAAATAGTAGCTCGAATCCAGACCCGAATCAAAACACTGGCATCAATCCTGCTCAGGCCCTATTATTTATTAGCTTTCCCATCATGGGAAACTTTCATAACTCCCATCTGTTCCCAGTCTGTACCCGATAACACAAATTTCCTGTCCTGTTTGCACTGCAAAATTGCATGTCATTTTGAAAGTGTAGCATGTATTCACTCGTCTCAAACTTAATTCTACAGGAGCGAACGTTTGTCCATTTGTGGCAGCATCAATATGACAATGTTTGATTATAATGCTACTTTGCAGCGTGAAATCAAAATCAACAATTCCTCTGTCCCTGATTTGATCATGCCCTTTGAAGGAGAAATTCAATTTTGTTTGAAAGTTTCCAGAGCTGGATTTGAAGGATTGGGACTGGTACATTCAGGAATTAAAAATTGTGCTCCTGGACCCTGATATCTCCAGGTTGGTTTTGCATTTTCAAGGGGCCAATGTAGGGGTATCTTGCCACTTCGTTGTGAAACTCAGTGATGACATGTTCTGGGCACCAAGGCTGACGTCGTGCCCTATCAGACCATTTACATTTAAATGATGCAGGTCTGGTGCAGGGATGAGATGTGAAGTGCACCCGGCTGCTGGACATTGTACAAACACAGCCCTGAACATCTCAGCCAGTTACATAGCCTCGCAAAACCTTTCAGATTCCTCCAAAAAATTCTGTGATCATTTCTTTGTCAATGGGGGATGTCCACACTGCAGTGATGCAATGAATACAGGCAAATCTCTGTTTCTGATACAATAATACATCTTCATCAGATGCCATTCTTCATTGCCATTGTCTGTTGTTTGCAAGATCGGAGTTGCTTGTTTTGGTCACAGGTTCCTTAGTGCATGTGGTCCGATATCCTAAAAAGTAATTGTGTCAACTGCGTGAAGAAAGTCTTTTGGTTCATATCTTCATTTTTGTTTTGGATATTAGTCCAATGCATTCTGCTGTCATTGTTCTGCTGAGCTCTGTAGATTTCATGGGGAAACCTGGATGGTTACATTGTGTAAAGATATCAAGGTGTTGAGCTGGATGCCAAGTAGCATCAGAAGAGCAGGAAAGCTGATCCTTCTTCAGAAACTCTGCAGACCTCGCAGCATTTGGAGCGAGAAACGGAGTTTATGTTTTGAGTTCAGTGATCCTTCATCAGAACTTTGTCTGCTCGGTTCCGCCCCAGTCAAGTAAGATCGGCTCAGTGTGAATCAGCAGCTCCATACCCTGTTTGCTTTATCAATGTGGTCAATGTTAAATGGGTTGATGATTGATGATCCTGGTTTCACATTAATGGTGAAGACCACTTTAATCCCTTACAATATGCACGGTATGTCCTTCTCCTTCCCCCTCACCTCAATGTTGAGACCAACCCTGAGGTGAGGTTCCTCAAGCCAACCGGTTCCAAACATGTTGGTCAAAACTGTTAAGTTCCCATTTGAAGAGGAATGAAATGGCCGCACTTTATTCTCAAAATCCCTCAGGTGGGTAAGCAAGTTGAATTTAAGAAGGATCAGCACCTTTGTGGATACTTCCTGGATCAAAATATACTTTTTTTGAAAGGAGCTAATTTAACCAAGCTTTCTATCTTTCATAAAATGAGTTGGTGTATTAATTGCTGCACATGAGAAGAAATAGCAATGCTACACACATGCACAGATGGGAGAAGCATGTTGTGAATCCAAAAAAATACAAGTTTTAAAAAGCTGATCTGGAAATAAATCTCTGAATTTTGACTGCATCATTATTTTTAGATTCGTGGTGTGGTTTGCTGATTGATGTACCTCTGTCCTGATTTCTTTTTTAACGTGGTTTGTCCAATTCAGATTGAGACAGAGCCCTCTTTTATCTGGGTGGCACTTAATGGGATGTCTCCCAGGGGAACCTTTGAACGCCTGATGATTTTATACATCTTTTTTACAATTGACTGTGGTATATTCAATTAAAGCAACTGCAGTGTTCTTTTCAAAGAATGAAGAAAAGCAATCTTCAAGAATTTCCTTACAATACCTCAAAAAAAGAAATGCCAGTAATTTCATTCATGCAAATGTAAAGAGAGAACTGTGAGATGTTGCTGCCATTTGTTTAAAAACAGAACTGGTGGATCGTTCAGCACAGCTCCTCCTCCTGCACTGTCTCCATTTGGCCTATTTTCCTTTGTTTCCAAAAATATTTGACCACTGTCCTAAATAGTCAATAATTGAGACAAAACTGAAATCACTGGAGAAACCCTACAGGTGTGGCAACGTCTGTGGAAATAAATCAGAGTTAATCTTCCAAATTTGGTGGCCCTTCTTTAGAATTGGTTCCTCCGTGCCTTCCATTTCCAGGCTTATTGTTTTTTTTGGTGGGGGGGGGTCAGTGATGGTCGATGATCCTTGTATCGTCTGCATCCTCAATCTGTTATCTCCTTCTTTTCCAACATTAACGGCCAGACTCACTTCTTACAGGATGAATAGAAACTCTTTTAGACCTGTTCCTTTTTAAATATTTACAGAAATTTGCATCTGTTTTGTATTTACATTAACTTCCATAGTTAATATTTCGCTCATCATTATCTTTTAGTCCATCTTTGGGATTCCAATAGATCTGTACAATGTTCTGAGATGCAACCCAACATTATATGATTCAATGCCTTTCCTTTAAGCTTAATTTCATCTTTTATCTTTTTAGTTTTCCAGCGATGATGAGTCCTCCTCTTATTGAAATGGATCTATTCTGTGTAATCTGAAATATGCCCTTTAGTATCTGATACTGCATCTCTATTCACCTATTCCTTAATGTAATTTGGCAGTTCACTTAACGAGCTTTTTTTTTATCCCTTCATAACTGCTCTTATTTACGTTCATAATATGAGACTTGCACCCACTACTCCATCCTTCAAACTAAATGTCAAATTCTCTCACACTATGATTGCTGCTACATAGAGACACCTTTGCTGTGATTATTAATTCATCCCATGTCATTGCAGATCTCGTAGATTAGAGCAGCCTGCTCTCTGGTTAGCTCCAGAATGTGCTGTTTGAAAAACTCATTTCAAACAACCTGCCATAAACTCCATCTAGGCCACATCAACGCATCTCCCATGATTACCAGTTTAGCTTTTTGACAACCTCTGATTATTTCTGAACTAAAAGAAAAAATGAAGGATGCTGAAAATCTTAAACAAAAATGGAAGGAACGATTGAATGCCAGCAGGTCTGGAAGCATCAGTGGAGAGACTGGACCCAAAATGTTGACTCAGCTTTCTTTCTACTGATGCTGACAGTCTTGCTGAGTTTGTCCAACAATTTCTATTTTTGTTTCTAATTATTTCTTCCTTTTTATTTCAAACAATAGTCTTGAGGCCAGTATGTCACTCCCACAAGTGATTTCCTTTCGGTATAATTACCTCGCTCTACCAAACTGTTTCTTCATCTTCTTCACTGAACTTAGATCATCACTGTCTACTGTGCAACTCCCATCACTACCAGAACCACTGTTCCTCCTTTTCCCAGCTTCCTGTGTTTCCTCAAATTCCCATTCCCTTCAGTATTCACATACAGTTGTCTCTGGAGTCTTAGCAGACACAGCTTGCTGAAGAACAATTTGAGAAGATTTTGCAATTACTTTTTTCAGAAGAACAAATATGTCTCTGAACTCAACAAGATCGCTATGTTCAAATTAGGAGAGATGAGCTGGACAGGGCTTCTACACAGCTTCTCATCCCCCAACTCTTTCCTTTTAGGAAATCATATTGAAAAATAAACTCCAAAGTCCATCGCCACCTTTCAATGGCCTCTTTGAAGAAAATATTTCATATAGCCCCCAAAACCTAAAATAAATCATTTCTTCTTCAGTTCTTCAAAATCTAATTCTTGCAAAGAATATGAAAAATCAATGTTTCTTTTCAGTGCCACATATCAGGAAGCACAGATTTGCCGTAACAATACATCTTGTGTTCATAATCCCAATACCAGGCTTCATTGAGTTTCATTGGAACCCCCAGGCACTAAAAGCTAGTGTCAGATCAACATGATCATTCAACACAATCATATAAACCTGCAACCTCATGGAATGATTCAATACCTCGGCCACCAGATGCTTTTGCACTTACTTTTCTGAACAGGACACCTTGGTGTAATCCCAACATCTGCAGCTGAGCGGCAAATAGATTGCCCATTGTAATATCATAGTGTGAAGAATTAGCCGGATGCAATTCAAATGTGTTTCCCAGGACAGTGTCACATGTTTCCTGTTTGTTCTGTTCTTGTCACCTGATTGGAGACACTCCCTGTTAAAATGGCCTGACTGTTTGTCACCCTCTATTTCACCTGCTGTCGGATCACTTCAACCACATCCTCCTCTTCAAAGGTCAAATTAAGACAGTAGCAGTTATTTAATCAAATCAAAACTCATTGACTTCCACACAATGAAAATTGGACCTTTAAAATCTGATAACGTTTGTGAAAATTTATAACAATGTTTAACTGTATTAATAGTACACCAGACCACCACCAACCACAGTCTCTCCATCCCAAACCCATCAACTTTAACATTGGAAATTAAAGTCTTCAAGGTGAATTGGGGTCAGGTTTATATTCTTATTTTTTGTAGGCCTTCCTGCAACCCTTCCATCCTGACAGGTGGGGGAAAGAGAGGCATCAAGAATTCATATGCTATTCATTTGTCATGTACAAAAATTAAAGTCCACAAAGTTCTGGATGAATAATATGACAGCATTCCGGGTCAAATTTGCAATAAGCTGATATTTGAGGGAATTTCTGAGTCATGACTGACAGGCTGCTATGCTAATTTGGTGGTTAGTTGATTGCAAGAAATCTCAGATAATTTCTACTTGTACATTGTAAAAATTAAGCAAAGCTGCACAAAAATGTCAAGGTGTAGAACTTTACCCAGCTGTCTTCAGAATTTCTCATACAGCTGTTCCTGGATTAATGTGTTTAGTAATGGTTGAAGGTTACTAATTTGGTTTTACGATGTTTATGGGCATTTAATTACTCTGCTGTGTTTCAGTGCATAGTATATTGCAAACCCATCAGAGGGCCAGCATCTCCAGAACTGCAGCAGTGCTTCTGAGGCAGGTGGTCACTGCTGAGGGATTAAGAAATACATGTGAGCCGGGCAGACAAGGCACCAAGAACAGAGCCAGATATGGTGGGAGAGAGGGTGTGGTGCCCTTGAGTTGCAGTGTTGGGCTGTCGAGCAAGTAATTTCCTTTTCACTACACTGCTCACTGCACCCTGCAGCCTGAGAACAGCTGGAGGCCACCCGACATGGCATTAGAGTGGACTTGTGATTTTTCCAATGCTTGCCAAATGGCAAGGAGATGGGAAAATTACCCTTCAATCGTTCATTCTTTATTCAAATAGCAGGCTGCAACCGTTTCCTATGATGGGAGACATCACCCTTGGCAGGACTATGGTGGGGATCTGCTACAATGTGGCACCTGACATTTACCTGGCATTTTCCCTTCTTCACCCTCAATCTTAATCCCTTAATGTTGTACCAAATTGAAGGTTACCATTGCACTACGGTGGCGTTGATGGAACATTGCTGCCCAGTTGCGTCCCTCAGCCATTGAAAGAGTAGGAGGTGACAATGCAAGAACAAGAGGGCCATGGAAAACCTCAACTGGACAACACATCATCTATGAAGAGGAAACCATTTCTGATCAGGTTAAGTCCATCACCCTGAAACGTTAACTCAACTTCCCTTCAGATTGTTGAGGTTTTCCAGCTCCTTTTTGTTTTTCTTTCATTCTTTCAGCATCCACAATATTTGTGACAAAATGCTTCAGTTATGTCCCTGTGTCTTCAAAGAGGGCAGTCAAGGAATGTGGCATTAAAAAATGAGGAAATATAATATTGAACAAAAGTGCCCACTGAAGCGGTGAGTTGCTCAGAGTGTGAAATTTAGTTTGTAGTCAAGGCTAACAAAGCCAAAAATTCACAAACTTTCTGATTATCTGAAGTCACTGACAACGACTCAGATAAGTCAATGATTCTATTTCTGACCCACTGTTGTCATTTTTATTCGTACAAGCAGCAATTATTTCACAACAATCATAAATCTGTCAGCTGTTTTATGTCATTTTCTAACATCCTGCTTGTTGAGCAAAGTTGCTTTGCGATTCATCTGTGTCTCGATTGAGAAGAACTTAAACAGTGATTGATGACTGAACCACCAATCAGTTGTGAATTATAATCATGTAGTACTTTTACATGAGGATAAAACAGATTAGTTTAAAAGTGCTTCTCTGTTTTTAAACAGAGAAACAGCAATACATTCAGAAGGATTAATTGTGTGTGTGTGTGCGTGTGTCTGTGTGCATGTGTGTGTGTGTGTGTGTGTGTGTGTGTGTGTGTGTGTGTGTGTGTGTGTGTGTGCGTGTGGGTGTGAGGGTGGGAAGAATGTTACAGGAAGGTTGGACTTTGTACTCACTCGACCAGCTGAGGGTCTTTTAAATCGCTTGGAAGATATACTCTGATTTACAAGTGTGAACAAGGTTAAATCTGACCATCGGCGAACAGAAGTCAGTTGGACAGTTGTTCAGTTTTGTAGTTTCTGTATGAATCATTTCTATTCTAAGAAAACAATATTCCCCTTGTCCCCCTGATTTGCCTGTTTATACAATGAAGGATGTGGCATTGCTGGCTTCCAGATCATAGAATGAAATAGCAAACAATGCATCAACAATGTTCGTGATGAATGGCAGAGCAGGCTCAAGCGGCTGAATGACCCATTCCTGTTCCAAGTTTGTTTGATCTGCGACTGTCTCAAAACACCGCACTGGATTAGGAATAGAATAGATTATGTTGGAATTAGATTAACCAGACATGATTTACTCTTAATGACGCCTGATGATTCTCTTCGATCAGCCCATTTGTCTGAAAGCTCAGCCAATCTCTCCCCCGTGGTGGATACAAATAGTTTTGCCTCCAAGGCAATGGAATAAGTATGCAAAAGTGGCATTAGACTGGAGGGATTTTATTTACAGCTGGCGCAAACACATTGGACCAAATGGTTTCCTTTTCTTCCTTAAATTTCTCAGAATCAATGATTCAAAATGGTATTTAATTAATGGACGTGCTATTAACTGCTTCTCTTCCCCTCTGTTAAAAAACAGAGTAACATGAATAAATTTGCAATCATGCAGCACTATTACTGAAGCAAGAGTTTAAAAAGGTGCCACAAATATCACGTTTTTCTATGAGTGATTGAAATAATTACACTTTCTGATTTACCGAAATCCCCGTATCATCAAGTTTTTTGCAGATTTCTCGAGCATGAGGGCTGGCAGGTTTTCTTGACATAACTTAAACTTTCTTCACTAACTGACTACCCCAACCCTCAGGTCCAACTCTGTGTCCATCATACCATACACCTTTGCCAGAACAACTTGCCACTGGATATCCTGGAAGTGATTGGCATCACTGGACACTGCACCATCTTTTAAAGCCCAACGTGCATCCGGGCAAGTGCTGTCAATCTGAAGCTGCCTTGTTCAGCTCCTGACATTTGCCCTGGACATAGCAGACCGGGGAAAATGAGTGCCCACTTTTTGGGCAAGCAGCTGGAGGTCTCATTGGATGAGATGGCGCAGAGGCAGGACTTCTTCCCCAGACAAAGTCATGCCAGCCCAGTAGAAGTTTGCCTCCTGAGTTAAAATTCACTCAAACTTGTGGGGAATGCTCAGCAAAGGAGGAAAAAGGTCAATGCACCTGCATCCACCAGAGTAAGTGCTATCATGTGCTTTCTGACATTTCACAGAGCTGAATTTCAGAGATGAGGTGAGAGTGACAGCCCTGGACATCAAGGTCGCATTCAACAGTGCGGCATCAATGGGCCGCAGCAAAGCTGGAGTCAATAGGTATCATGGGCAAACTCTCTGCTGGTTGGAGTCACACTTGCCACGTAAGAAGATGGTTGTGATCGTTGGAAGTAAATCATCTAAGCTCCAGGTCATTTCCAAAGGAGATCCTCAATGCAGTGTTCTGGGATGAAAAATCTTCAGCCACTTCATCAATGACTTTCCCCCCATCATAAGTTCAGAAATGGAGATGTTTGGCAATGATTGCACAATGTTCAGCACCATTTGTGACTTCTCTGGTGCTGAAGTAGTCCAAGTTGAAATGATCGAGACACTACCCAGGCCTGGGCTGACACGTAGCAAGTAACATTTTGCGCCACACAAATGCCGGCTGATGACTATCTAGAATAAAAGTCAATCTAAATGTCACTCTTGATCATTGCCAATTTAGTGGTGTTACCATCACTGATTTCTCAACTGTAAACATCCTGCGGCTTCCCATTGACCAGAAACTCAACTGGATGCATCACATAAACACAGTGGCTACAAGAGATAGTGGGAACTGCAGATGCTGGAGAATCTGAGATGCCATGACGCAGAGCTGGATGAATGTGGCAGACGAATCTGCATCAGAGTAGCAGGTAAGCTGACATTTCAGCCCAAGGATCTAGACTCGAAACATTAGCTTTCCTGCTCCTCTGATGCTGCTTGGCCTGCTGTGTTCATCCAGCTCTCCACCTAGTTATCACATTGGCAACAGGAGCAGGTTAGATGCAAGGAATATTGCTACTAGTAACTCACCTGCTGATTCTCCAAAGCATGTCCATCATCGAAAAGGCACAAGTCAGGGGTGTAACGGAATATACTGCATAGCTTGAAATGTTGCAACTCCAAAAACACTCAAGAAGCTGGACACCATCCAGGACGAAGCAAACGGCTTGAATAGCACCACATCCACAAGAATCCATTCCCTGCAACATCAATGTTCAGTGTCAGCAGTCTGTGCCAGTTACAAGGTGTGGTGCAGAAATTCACCAAGGATTCATATACAGCACTTTCCAAACTCATGGCCACCTGCTTCTAGAAGGCCAAGGGCAGAGTTAGATGGGAACACCAAGATCTACAACTTCCCTTTCAAGCCACTCATCATCGTGCCTTGGAAATATATAGCCATTCGTTCACTGACATTGAGGCAAACTCCTGAAAGTCCCTCCCTTTGGACAGTGTGTGTCAACCGACTGCACATGAAACTGGTGTGGTTTAAGTGTTAGCCCAGCACAAACTTCTCAAGGACAACTAGGGACAGCTGATAACTACTGGCCTGTCAGCAACATGCCGCCAGTGAATCAAAAAGAACTGTCTATCTCTGCTACTGAACCCAGCTCCCACCAAGGCTCATGCTTCACCACTGCCTCTATTGCCTGTCATATCATCTCTCACTTGCTGTCACCCCTCCCTACCCAATCCCCGAACACAAGCCCTGCAATGCCCTCTGTGCTGCCTATTCATTTGCTTGGGATGCCTTTCCACCTTCACCAACAGGAAAAGGCTTGCCACACATTTGCAACTCTCTTCATATTTATCTGTCAGAACAATGGAAAACCTCCCATGATACAGGAGAAAGACTCAAGATGACCTGCCTGGCGTTCAGGTCCTTACTTTTCATGACTGACAGTGAGTGCCCAAGTGCTAACTCACTGTTTCCAAGCTCTAGGATTGGGAACAAAGGCTGTCCTTCACTTACTGTGCTGGTTCTCATGACTGAAAGCCACGTCCCATCAGTGACCTCGAGAGTTTCGGTCACAAGGAGATGCTGGATCAGCTGGTGCTTTTTTCACTGGAGCATAAGAAGTTGAGAGGTGACCTTCTCGATGTTTATAAAATCATGAGAGATATGGATAAAGTGAATGGCAGGTGTCGTGTCTTTTCTGCAGGCTGGAGGATTTCAAGATGATGGGGCATTTTTTAAAGGTGTAATGAGAGAGATTTAAAAGGGCGCGAGGGGCAATTTTCACAAATAAAGAATGGTTTGTGTGTGGGAATGAACTTCCAGAGGAAGTGGTGGATGGGGTACAGTTACAATATAAAAAGGCATTAAAATGATCACCAACAGTCCGACCTTGTCCTCCCAAGTCAACATAGTGGTCAAGAAAGCACAACAAACTCTCTACTTGTCAGAATGCCTTGGAAATTTGGCATGACCACCAGTTTTTACAGATGTATGAAATAAAGCATTCTATCCGGGTGCATCACAGCATAGTTTGGCAACTACTGTTCCCAAGAGTGCAAGGAACTAAAGAGAGTCATGAACGTACCTCAGTCCGTCACAAAATCACCCTGCCATCAATTGACTCCATCCTTATATCCTGTTGCCTTGGGACGGCTACCAACATAATCAAACACACTTTCCACCCTGCTTATACACTCTTCCAGCATCCTCCTACATCAGGCAGAAGACCACTAAGTCTGTGCGCAGGCATGAATGGATTCAAGAACAGCTTCGCTGCGGGATTAGACTTCTTAATGGACCGCTCAAGTTTTAATTTTATTATGGGTCACATTCTCTGCGCACTTTCTATCCAGCCATAACATTGTTTTCTTATTTCTGTCTTTTACCCTCATGCACTTTGTATGGTATGGTATCACTGAACTGCATGCAAAACACAATTTTTCACTGTAACAAAGTGCATATACAATAATAAAGCAAATCAAGTCAACGACATTTAGATAGGTGAGTAATCTCTGAAGGTTTATGGGCCAAATTTACGCAGGTGGGACTATGTTAGTTTGGGATTATGGTTAGCATGGACTGGATAGACCAAAGAATATTTCCATTCTGTTTGACTCTATGTCTCTATCACCCATGAGTTGATTGGGGGCTGTGGACATCCTTGACCAGCTTCTTGTCTTTGTGCCCATTCTAAACAGCAAGACAAGACAGAGTTAGTATAAGACTGGAATCTCTCTGTCAGTTGGCAAAATACAAAGGGGAAGCTGAGGCAGAGATGCTGTGAGTATCTCGGAAACTTAAAAGTGAGCGAGTGGTATGACAGTTAGTGAAGATCTCAGTGATTCAGCCTGGTCCAGTCCATGAGGTGGATGGCTGACCCCATGCACACAGTTTCATCACTGCAGTATTACAGTGATAGTTACTTGTGAAACCCAAGGCATGCCAATGAAGTGCAAAGACGTCCTGTAATCGAATCAAAGAAAAGTAATGAAGGCCTTTAGAGGCTGGCACATATTTGATACCGATATCTCTGGATGAGGGGCCCATGTGGCAGATGCCCATGGAGATTGCCTTGAGATGTTTGTGCCCAGTGGATACCATTTCAAGCAAGTGGTGAGCTGAAGTCGCCAGGTATCTGCTGTGATTTTCAAATCACATTTTCTCAAAATTTGCCTTGACTGGCACGTTTGGTAAATGGGAAGCTGAACATTGATGAGGTGAGTTGTGGGAGAAGAGGTTATTTCACAAATGAAAAAGCATTTAAATGGCAGCTCGCTGCTTGTTAGTCAGAAAGTGACCCTCCCACTTGTCAAATGCATAGCCCACATCACTCAGATTCTGATGAGATCTGCGTCATATTGACACAGATCTTTCTGTGAAAGTAATTCTGAAGGCGACATAAAATAAATTATTTTCAAGTGGAATGACTGTGACATCGCTAGATTCAAGAGCTATTTTACAGCAGCTTCATTTTACAAACGTCAATGTGATGATGACCATCTATTATTTCATGCTCACCCAGACACTGGAGAAGCCTCATGCTGTTCTCCAAATGGTGTTATTTTAACATCTAGCTGAGAGGTTGAACAGAACATTTAAATGAAGGTGCCTGTATCAAAGCAGTGTTCCTTCAGTTCTTTCAGACACTTCTGGTGAAGAGTCACTGGATAGTGGGCTCCAGCATTTGAACCAAGTCAACTTGGCAAGTGTGGTATTATTAAACCGTACCTGTTTGTGACTTTTTAGTATAAAACATTTTGCTATATCTCTGACAAGATACTGAGTGCACAGCTTTTTGTCAGCCTCCACGCAGCTCGTGAGATTTGTACAGTCAGAGTCCTGTGGTAAACGTGTGGAGGTGAACAGTATGAGTGTTTCCATCTCCACAAGAAATGGGCCAATGAGAGGAACATGTGTGGCACAAAAAAAATGCCTTTAAAAGGTTGAAACACTCAGCAGGGGAGGCAGCACCCACCAGCCTTGCTGACATGTAACTCCAGACCCACAGCAATTTGGTTAACTCTTCACTGCCCTCTGGATATTTCGAAATGAGTAATAAATGCAAGCATCGCCAGAAATGCACTCATCCCTTGAATGATTTTTTTTTTAAAGTGCTTCAGGAATTCAACCTCTGTGGAATGACAACTGATCTGTTTTGTCCAATCGTTATGCAGACTGAAGTCACCTGACTCTTGAAGTCAGTGACTTTTCATCATAATTAGTGGTCTCCCTTTCTGATGGAATCTTCAATTTCCTGTTTTGTGCCTTCTGCTAAAATTACCACAAGAGTTTTGTGTGGTGTATGAACATCAACCACTGTCAATTTCTGTCCCTTAGTGTTTCTCAACTGTGCCCAAAATCCATTTCCCCAGAACTAAGATCCATTTTCATGACCATATTGTGTTTAATCTGTCACTAGCAATGCGAACACACCTCCTTCTTCTTGTCTGTCCTTCCAAAAATACTGAATATCACTGGAGCCCAGCTTCAGACATAGTGGACGTAATGGTTTCTGCTTTGTCAAAATACCCTGGATTCTGGAAAAGTCAGAGTGGAGTGAAAATTAGCAGATGTAGCACTGCTATTTAAGAAAGAAGGCGGAGTGGAATTACAGAACCCAGGTAATTTAGCATGACAGCAATCACTTGGAAAAGTGCTCAATAATGTTCCTTCATTAAATATGTGACAGCTGTGCACTTTTAAAACAATGTTATCTTCTGATTAAATCAACATGATCAATCCAGAAGAAGATGTTCCATAATGTAGGCAGGACACCTGCAAGTAAGTCCAAGGTCTCCCTGAGTCCAGGAATGAAGAAGTGTCCAGACCCGAAACATCAGCTATCCTGCTCCTCTGCTGCAGCTTGGCCTGCTGTGTGCACCCAGCTCTACACCTTGTCATCTCAGATTCTCCAGTTCAGCAGTTCCTACTTTCTCAGATAAGATAAGGGCTCTGGAACTGAAGGTAATGTATCATTATGAAGAGACAGTTGGTTAACATGCAGGAAATAACAAGTAAGCATTGTTGTGACTGTGACTTTAGTAGTACATTGATAATCGAGTCCTAATATTTTATCAGTTGCATCACGAATATAATATGAATGTTTTGATCCAATTACCATGATGACCAATTGCTTTTCTCTTGTCGTATTATCCAGGATAAAAGAAATATTCACCAGCCTTCCTGAATGAAGTCAAAGGAAACCATTTGTTTAGAACAAACGTATTTTTAAACCTCTGAAGAAGGATCACTGGACCCTTAGAACAAAGTTGGCTTTTTCTCCAAAAATGCTCTCAGACCTGTGGAGTATTTCCAGTAATTTTTGTGATTGCTTCAGATTTTCAGCAGCCGTAGTCATTTCAGCTTTTAATTTTAAGGCAAGTGGAAAACCTTGACTCACACCAAACGGTATGATTTGGAATTAAAACTGTATTTGTCCGATACATTCACACGCTATGGAAAGACAATGCTCAGCAAAATTTCTTTTCTAAGCAACAAATGAGTAAGTACAATTGTTCAGAAACAGAGGACAACATGAGCCACGCAAAGTCATGAGCTATTCTAATTTAGATGTAATATGTTCACGTATTTTGGTTCCACTCGCTCACTTCATCAGGATTTTGGGATTGTATCAAAAATTAAGGGAGTATGGGAAATAATGTCTACTAAAGCATGGAGCTAGATTGTAAGGGTGGGGTGCAGAAACCCCTCCATCAGGGATCAGTTGCACCTATATTGGGCAGCTCACCCCTTCATGACTCAATATCTATCAAACAATAAGGCACTCGTCAACAGCATTCAGCAGAAAAACTGGTCTTACTGATGTGTTAGTGAATACAATAGCAGTCCACTATTTGGTCACATCAGCATGACCAGGAAATGTTCCCACTTCTGGCACTGGAGTCAAACCAGAAGAAGATATTCTACGATACAGGCAGGACAGCTGCAGGTAAGTTGAAGGTCACCCTGGGGCCAGGACTCAGCAATGGAAGAGTGAGGGGAGATGCGGTTGGATAAAATCCAGAATGGATGAGGAAATACTCAGATGGGCAGACCTTTTGCTGCGCAAGTGATGGCAGGGGTTGGTATGGACATAAGGTGTGAAAGCTGACCAGCCTGTCCGACCACAAAAACAATTAATGGGCATTTTGATCACATGTAGACAGACCTCCTGGCACTTTCACCTCCACTGGCAAGATTGCAGAAAAGATGTTGAGGGAGGTGGCGAACTGCATCCATGTAATGATGCCTAATTTTACCAACAGACCCTAACTACATGGCAACCATGTAAACAATGTGGACGTGTCAAACTGCTTGAGCATATTTTGTGCCCACTCACACAAGATGTTTATTTGACAGTAATGAGTTCAATAATCTCACAATGGCCTGTATCAGTATGAATCAGGAACCATGGAAACTGTTTTGTCAACGTTGCGATCCAGAAGGAATAGCTGCCGTGTGTCCTTATTTTATGTTGAGACAATCTGAAGTGAACATTGTAAACTTTTAGTTCTGCACTTTCGATTGTGCATCACATTATTTTTTTTTCTCTCCCTTGTTTGTGTCAAGAGAACCAGCACTAGCTGAAGCAGGGAGAAAGATTCAGTACCTTTGTGGTGTCACTCTCGCTTATAACAATTGTTTTCAGGTAATTTCAGATCAATTTGTAGATTTTACAAAGCACTCGGATTTTAGTCCATATTTCAAAAGCAGGAGATTTGGAAATATGAATGTTCATGTGGGGATACCTTTCATGAATTTTTGTCTGAATATTGCAGTTGGCAATGGTTCCAACTTTTGTCACAGTCAAATTTAAATGTAACTGCTTTTTATGTGCCTTCTCTTTAAACTAAAAAGAAGTTGAAAGTAAAGATCCCTTGACACTGTCCCAAGGAAACAATCCAGCAACAGGACTTTCTTCATTCCGTAGAGGTGTAGTATGTTCACCGTTGAGCCAAACAGCTGCTTTTTTTGTGTTGAAACAAAGCTTGTCAAGAGGAAGCTGGCCTTTTCCAGAGACGTCGACATCAGAGAAAAATGTTAATCTCGGATGGCTTTAAGATCCCATTATCCCAAGGATTCATTCAAAATAGTGGAGATCTCCCTCATACATCGGCCAATATTATCCTTCAAGCAGTATTGCCAAAATGGATGAGCTATTCATTACCACCTTGTTGTAAATGAAAGCTTGCTGTGTGCACATTAAAAAGTGCCTTTCCTACCTTCCAGCAGTAACCACAGCCAACAAAGTACGAAAGAACTGCTAAGCTGCTTAGGAATTCCATTCAGATGCACGAGGTGTTTTATCGTTAGAGGTAAAAGCTTTGTTGAGTTTATTTTGAGTGAAATGAAATGTCTGATGGCTATGGTCCTGGGCTGATCAATGGCTTTGAAAGTTTTAAGTTTTCTAAGGAAGGCCAAATAGATATTGAAGGGGCAAATGAATAATGGACGGATGTAGTCACTCTGAAGACTGCTATTGACATAAATTGCAGTATTAAATTTGACAGCAGTCTGTCCATTTTCAAAGTTTAAATTTGACACAATTTGGTTTTACTTTTATCTTTTAGATTTTATCCGTACATCGTCTTAGTCAACTTGAGGAAATAATTCAATTTTCATAACACTGTTTCAAAACAGCAACCCGAATCTACTGAATGATAGCAACATTGTTGCATTACAGCAGTGAAAAGTAGCCATTGTTAGTTATCCTTGGTTGCGACGGGAAGCGAGAAAGGAGGTTGCTAAGCCGCTGGTGAAGATCTTTGCTTCCTCACTCGTACTGGAAGATTGGAGGGAGGCAAATGTTGTTCCTCTTTTCAAGAAAGGGAATAGTGAAATCACTGGAAATTACAGAGCAGTCAGTCTTGCTTCTGTGGTCAGCAAGGTTTTGGAAAGAATTCTGAGGCATAGGATTTATGACTATTTGGAAAAGCAAAGCGGGATTAAAGGGAGTCAGCTTGGCTTTGTGAGGGGCAGGTCATGACTTACAAATCTTCGTGAGTTCTTTGAGGAGGTCACGAGACGGGTAGACGAGTGTTGAGCAGTGGATGTGGTGTACACGGACTTCAGCATGGCATTTGATGATGTTCCCCACGGCAGGCTCATTCATAAAGTCAGCGGGTATGGGATACAGGGTGATTTGGCTGTCTGGATTCAGAATTGGTTGGCTGACAGAAGGCAGAGAGTGGTTGCAGATCAGTATTCTGCCTGGAGGTCAGTGCTGAGTGGTGTCCCGCAGGGCTCTGTTCTTGGGTCTCTGCTCTTTGTAGTTTTTATAAATGACTTGGATGGGGAGGTTGAGGGGTGGGTTAGTATGTTTGCTGATGACACAAAGGTTGGAGGTGCCATTGATAGTATCAAGGGCTGTTGCAGGCTTCAGCGAGACATTGACAGTATGCAGAGCTGGGCTGAGAAATGGCAGATGAAGTTCAACCTAGATAAATGTGAAGTGATGCATTTTAGAAGGTTGAACTTAACTGCTGTGTATTGGATTTAAGGCAGGTTTCTCGGCAGTGTGGAGGAACAGCGGGATCTTGGTGTTCATGTGCATAGCTCCCTCAAAGTTGCCACTCAAGCAGATAAGGTAGTTCAGAAAGCATATGATGTTTTGGTTTTCATTAACAGGGGGATCGCCTTAAAGAGCTGTGATGTTTTGCTGCAGTTCTACAAAACCCTAGTGAGACCACACTTGGAATATTGTGCCCAGTTCTGGTCACCCTATTTTAGGGATGATGTGGAGGCTTTGGAGAGGTTTTTGCAAATGAGGTTTACCAGGATGTTGCCTGGACTGGAGGGCTTGTCTTCTGAGGATAGATTGACTGAGCTGGGACTTTTCTCTCTGGAGAGAAGGAGGAAGAGAGGTGACCTGATCGAGGTGTACAAGGTAATGAGAGGCATGGAAAGAGTTGATAGCCAGAGACATTTCCCCAGGGCAGGATTGACTGCCATGAGGGGTCATAGGTTTAAGGTGTTAGGAGGAAGGTACAGAGGAGATGTCAGAGGGAGGTTCTTCACCCAGAGAGTTGGAAGTGGTAGTCGTGTAAGCAGAATCATTAGTGACAGTTAAGCGACTGCTGGACATGCACATGGACAGCAATGAATTGAGAGGAATGTAGGTGAGGTTATTTTAGTTTTGGATGAGGATTATTATTCCATGGCACAACATCGTGGGCTGAAGGGCCTGTACTGTGCTGTACTTTTCCATGTTCTGTGTTCTATGTTCTATCATCAAGAAGAAAGAAGCCAAAAAAAGCAGGAAGCAATAGGAAAGAAATGAACAGAGTGGACAGATCCTACTGCTTAGCCTAAAACTGAGGTGAGGAGGAATGTGTTCTGAGGTTTAAGGTCTCTGGTACTCATAGAATCATAGAGCTGGACAGCGCAGAAACCGACGCTTTGGTCCAATTGCCCATGCTGACCAATTAACCTAAACTGATCTGGTCCAATTTGTCAGCATTTGGCCCATGTCCCTCTAAACCCTTTCTATTTATATCCCCTCCCACATTTCTTTTAAATGTTATTGTTAGCTTTGTAACAGTGGCAGCTAGATCATCCGAGAGTCAGACATTGACCATTCATAATGCGGCTGATTGCAAAGTCATGGCTGGGAATTACTGTCCAGCACTGAGCACGTTTTGCACTTTCAAAATTCTCATCTTTTGGAGAGGATGTTCAACTGAGCGACTAGTTGCCTACTCTGCTTAAATGTTGTGGCCTTGTGTAAACAGGGATGGTGGATTTCTGCCTGGTTCTTGTTAAAACATACAAGCCCAAAAATATTCACAAAAACAGTGAACAGTATTCAGTCATTTCCATTTGGCAGTTTGTTGGGTTTTGCTGTGTGCAAATGGTCAGCCATGTTTCCAACAATGCAGCAAATGAAGTTTGGAAAGTAAGAGGTTTTTGGACCTGCTTCAAAGTTGCATAACGATGCAAGGTAAATCAAAGTTTCCCTGTATTCCATTTAGGATGGCCTACTGAGGTATCTGAAGGATTAATACCGTGGCAGGCTCAGGTAGCTTGTTTCCCTTTCCTGTGCCATTTTAATCATTCATCCAAATCACAAAGAAATGGCACAAAGGTCGGATAATCACACAGTATGTACTAAATGGTATTGGCTCATTGATGTGCGACAAGGAAAGAGAAAGATGATGTCTTCTGTTCACACCAACGAAAAGACATCAGTGCCAGATCTCATTTTCAGAATCAATTACATTACAATTACATCCACAAAGACCAGACACCGGAGGATGAATTAAAAAGATTATGAACAACAGTGCCAGAACCAGTTTTATTCTCAGCCTATAAACCAAATGGTGCTGGTGGAGTCTTTAGAGGATTCAAAGGTCAATGTAAAGGTTGAATTAACCTCAGGAATGTTTTGATGGGACTTTGAGGACTGATGTGACCACCTGCCCTCTTGACAGCTGACCAGCCATTCCAACCAGCAATCAAATTAGTGAACGTATTGGTCGCATGTGGGCTGGCCTCATGGTGCCTTCACCCCTATGGCCATGCTTCCAGGAAGGCTGTGAAGGGAACTCAGTGGTGATGGGGAAGTGCATCCATGACATGGTGCCCACCTTTACGAACAAACCCTCATCACAAGACACCCATGCAAACAGAGATGAATTGGAAAACAGCAGTTAATTGCTCAAACAGGTTTTGTGTTCTTTCTCAGAAGGTTTTTTTTGAACAAAACAACGAGTCAAGTCAGTTCACAATGGTTTGACTGTGATGTCATAAACCAACAAACAAGGAAACTTGTGACAGCACAAACAACAATCAACAATAGCTGCTGGGCCCTCATTTCATGTTGAGACAACGTGAAGTGAACATTGGAGACTTTTAACTCTGCAGTTTCAAGTGCGCATCACTTATTTGTTTTTCTCTCTCGTCAGTGCAATTAGAACGAACGCTAGTTGACGCAGAGAGAAAGGAGCAATACCTTTGTGGTATCACTCTTGTTTGTGAGAAGAGTTTTGAGGTAATCTGAAATCAATTTATAACGAGCAGTACTTTGATAGAAATTGGATTTTGGTACAAATTTCAAAGACAGGAAAATTGGAGATATGATGCTCATATGGGGGTAAATCTATTGAATTAATGTTTGTATGTTGCAGTTGGCAATGGCTCCAATACTTGACAAAACCAAAACCAAATTGGCCACATTTTTGTGCCTACTCTTTGACTGCAGTGTCAAGTTTCTTCTGGTCTTCGCTGAATGTGATATCAGCAGGGAAAAATTTTCATCTCGGATGACCATAAAATCCCATTATCACAACAATTCAAAACAAAACAATGGAATTCTCCTGTCTACATTATCTCTTATTTATCTCTCGATGAGTATCGCTTCAAAGGAGAAACTAGTTGTTACCGATTGCTAGTCATGAAAATGTGTTGTCTGCACATTGTGCAGCAGCAGCCAAAACATACTTGGAGGTAAAAAGCCCTTTGGGAAATCCTTCCAGGTGTGCAAGCTGGTGGATGAGAGCAAAGCTTTGTTGAGTTTCATTTTGGCCTGAAGTATCTGAAGTGTGGTCAGAAGGGTATCCTGTCTGCTGAATTGACAAGTTAAAGTTTTAAATTTTCTAAGGAAGACCAAGTAGATCGTGAAGGAGCGAATGAATATCAGACACACGTAAATTGACAGAAATCAGCAGTTGATATTATTGGTTTAGTGTGTAAGTTTGATGCACTCTTTCTCTTTTTATGTTGAATTTGCTTTCTCTTTCATGGTGTTTTCATTTGTCTTTTAGACTTGACGAAACTTCATCTTTGTCGTTCCTCAGACTCCACTCTACTTTGATTCTGAAAGGTATTAGTTCTTGTTACTTTTTCACAAAATGCAAGCTTCAATCCAGTTTGTCATCTCCCGACATTCAGCCAGGTATTGGCTCACTTAATCCAGGAAACTCACAAGCAACTTTGCCAGCTCCTTTGTTCCATTTGCTCACACGCATTTCTGACAGATCCTACACGATAAAAACACCAGTGTTGCACGATGCCAGTGAAAAGCATCAATTGGCAGCAGTCTGACTGCAGAGTCAAACAGTTCTCAGTTGTAATACAACTAAGCACAACAAGGACTGATGTGGCAAACCCTATCAGTGACCTTGACAGACAGTGTGAGCAATGAATGACCAAGACGTCCAAGTGATGCCTGTACAGTTTGCCAGCTGTTTTGTCCCCACTGCCCAGACTGGATTCAGACTCCCAATGGGCTGACTGTGACCCGCTGACCGCACTGCTGAGGTATGGGCTCCGAGAAGCTGACTGCCTTGACTGTCCAACTGACATTGCCCCAATATTCTGGATTAACGTCAGAGACTGCTCTTGACTAACGTATCCTGCATGAAGGTGGTCACCCTTGCCTTGACTGTGCTTTCCTCCCTTTAGATTGTGAGACATCATTCCAGCATGTACAGAGTGATTTTTTTCATAATTCAATGTGAAAGCTTTGTTGATTTTCATTTTGTGTCCTGAAATGTCTGAAAACGGATGTCCCAGTTTTCTCATTTAGGGTTTTAAACTGTTAGGTTTTCTAAGGAAGACCAAAATGGTATCAAAAGAGCAAACAAATCATGGACAGATGTAAATACACTGAAGTCAGCAATTGAACATTCTTGCTCTGATATTAAATTGTGATCTTCGCCATTGTCTTTTCATGTTGAATTTGGTTTTGACTCTCATGATGGTTTCATTTGTCTTATAGATTTGACTGTTGTTTCCAGTCAGTCAGCTAACCGAATCAGTTAGATTTTCTTCATACTGTACTGAATTTAAAAGGTATGAACTATCCTTGTTTCATCACACTCGACAAATTCCAATCCACTGATTACTTATTCTTCATATTACTATGTACCATCCAGCAATCACTCACTCACATGTTCTTCCAGGATGTGCAAGATGTTTTATGTGTTGTGGGCATCGTTTTGGCAAGTTTCATTTTGAGCGAGCTGGAGTATCAGAAGGCTGATTTCCTCAATTGCACACTTGGCCTTTTAAAGTTTCAAGTGTTCCAAGGAAGACCAAGATGAGACTGAAATTGTCATCAAACATTTGTGTTTATCACGAAGGGTTCTCCGTCTCAACCTCTCCCCTTGCCTGACCCCCAGGTTAAATAACACCAGTTGCCTCACTCGAATGTGTGCACAGCCCTGTGATTTGGTGCGATAATGGTGACCTTTCTTTGTGAAGCATGGGTGACTTTGGAATAAACAATCTGGGTTTTGTTGTGATCATCACTGACAGTTTATATCAGGAAATATCTGTTGTGGCACTTTTCAAATTTGAGCTGTGTCAGATGGGTGTGAAATGTGGCAATCGATGTTTTTCACAAAAAAGGTTGTCGATTGGAGCTTCGAAAGTTGGATTTTGTTGGGCTCATTCAAAATTTCAACACTCCCATTTTTGTTATGTCAGTGTATTGATAAGGTTCCCCATGGTAGGCTCATTCAGAAGGCCAGGAGGAATGGGATACAGGGGAACTTAGCTGCTTGGATACAGAATTGGCTGGCCAACAGAAGACAGCGAGTGGTAGTAGAAGGAAAATATTCTGCCTGGAAGTCAGTGGTGAGTGGAGTTCCACAGGGCTCTGTCCTTGGGCCTCTACTGTTTGTAATTTTTATTAATGACTTGGACGAGGGGATTGAAGGATGGGTCAGCAAGTTTGCAGACGACACAAAGGTCGGAGGTGTCGTTGACAGTGTAGAGGGCTGTTGTAGGCTGCAGCGGGACATTGACAGGATGCAGAGATGGGCTGAGAGGTGGCAGATGGAGTTCAACCTGGATAAATGCGAGGTGATGCATTTTGGAAGGTCGAATTTGAAAGCTGAGTACAGGATTAAGGATAGGATTCTTGGCAGCGTGGAGGAACAGAGGGATCTTGGTGTGCAGATACATAGATCTCTTAAAATGGCCACCCAAGTGGACAGGGTTGTTAAGAAAGCATATGGTGTTTTGGCTTTCATTAACAGGGGGATTGAGTTTAAGAGTCGTGAGATCTTGTTGCAGCTCTATAAAACTTTGGTTAGACCGCACTTGGAATACTGCATCCAGTTCTGGGCGCCCTATTATAGGAAAGATGTGGATGCTTTGGAGAGGGTTCAGAGGAGGTTTACCAGGATGCTGCCTGGACTGGAGGGCTTATCTTATGAAGAGAGGTTGACTGAGCTCGGTCTCTTTTCATTGGAGAAAAGGAGGAGGAGAGGGGACCTAATTGAGGTATACAAGATAATGAGAGGCATAGATAGAGTTGATAGCCAGAGACTATTTCCCAGGGCAGAAATGGCTAGCACGAGGGGTCATAGTTTTAAGCTGTTTGGAGGAAAGTATAGAGGGGATGTCAGAGGCAGGTTCTTTACGCAGAGAGTTGTGGGAGCATGGAATGCGTTGCCAGCAGCAGTTGTGGAAGCAAGGTCATTGGGGTCATTTAAGAGACTGCTGGACATGTATATGGTCACAGAAATTTGAGGGTGCATACATGAGGATCAATGGTCGGCACAACATTGTGGGCTGAAGGGCCTGTTCTGTGCTGTACTGTTCTATGTTCTATGTTCTATTATGCTACAGCTGTACAAAACTCTGGTGTGGCCACACTTGGAGTATTGCATACAGTTCTGGATCACCGCATTATAAGAAGGATGTGGAAGCTTTGGAAAGGATGCAGAGGAGATTTACTAGGATGTTGCCTGGTATGGAGGGAAGGTCTTAGGAGGAAAGGTCTTGCGAGGAAAGGCTGAGGGACTTGAGGCTGTTTTCATGAGAGAGAAGGTGGTTGAGAGATGACTTAATTGAAACATATAAAATAATCAGGGTTGGATAGGGAGAGCCTTTTTAATTGGATGGTGACGGCGAGCACAAGGGGGCATAGCTTTAAATTGAGGGGTGAAAGATATAGGACAGACGTCAGAGGTAGTTTCTTTACTCAGAGTAGTAAGGGAATGGAACGCTTTGCCTGCAACGGTTGTAGATTCGCCAACTTTAGGTACAGTTAAGTCGTCATTGGACAAGCATATGGATGTACATGGAATAGTGTAGGTTAGATGGGCTTGATCGGTATGACAGGCCGGCACAACATCGAGGGCCGAAGGGCCTGTACTGTGCTGTAATGTTCTATGTTCTATGTTCTATGTTCTATGTATTAGTGGTCAATAGACAAATGGTGGGTAAATGGAGTGGAGAGAGAAATGCGCCATGATTTGATTCAATGGAACAAGCTCAAGCAGCCTTATTCCTATGAATTCAAAAAATGTAGCTTAAATTCCGAGGATAGAGATCTGTTCAAAGTTTTCTATTTGGTGTGAATTAAGGATCTGATGTGTTTGAAATCTTCTTTTCGATTTAATACTGAGGTAGAATGGTCATCTAATTTACGTGCATGATGAGCACAAAATAACCATAAAACTATGAAGAGGAATTGGGTCTCTTGTTGTCGTGTAGTGTATCAGAAAAATGTATCAGCATATTCTACTGGCGCAATGTACCGCAGATTTTCCAAATTTGTTAAGCTTTAAAAATGATGATATTTTAAATCTGGTCAATACTGGTTCTTAAAGATGAGAAAAATACAAATATCTGTTCAATTAAATACACAAAATAAAGAAATGCATTTAAATAGCAGCTATTTCAGAGGCAGAAAAGACTTAGCTCCTGATGATTTGGCTAATAAATTATTAACAGACTGAGAGTTGAAATGAAACAAACACTGAATTTTGTTTCTGTCCATTTTTCTTCCAATCCACCAGACACTAACACACTGAGGAATGCCAGCTTACTCTTACAGCGGCGTGTTGTGCTCGTGTCTCATTTGAATGAATGAATTGTGCGCAATTTGCCGTGCAAATGGCAGTGTCAAAACAGCAACAAGTTGATTGCTGAACCAGATGAAAGGAGGGAAATTTATTTACTATAAAATGCACAGTGACACCAAGCCATGCATTTATTGAACACTTACCTAAAGTCTCATTTTCATTGTTTCAGTACTTACACAACCATAACATGTCTGGCCATTGAGTCAGTGGGAGGTGCATCATCTTTTTCAATTGTTGCAAATGATTTCTTCCCCCAATATTCCACCAAAGAAGTTGTTGCCTGAGTTAACGTCCACCCAGTTCAGAGGCTGCACTGATATTGCCTTTCAGTCAGGTTCTGTTCCTGGGATGGATGGCATAAACTGGTTGCCACATTTCTTAAACTTTACAACGGCACTTCAAATGTATGTCATCGGCTGTGAAACACATTGGTACATCCTCGTGTTGTAAATGGCAATTAAATAAATACTGGAACCTTACTCCATTTAGAAGGCAACGTTGGAGTGTTTCCACAGCCTCTTGAGCATTATCCAATGAGCTGTAAAAATATATCAGCAACTTTTTAATGCAGCAATATGTCCCAAGTGTTTGAGCAGAAGGTGAGAGTGAGAACTTGTGCAGACTAAAAGGCCTATATATGATTAATTAACTACTATCCATGCAAATGACAAGAAAAATAGAATTTACCTTGGCGTCTCTGCATAAGTGAGCGGAATATTAGTCAGGAAACACGCTTATATTACAGGTCACAGACCTCCTGCTTGACCTATTGATTTCTGCTATTCAGAGTTAGCTGGGCAATTTGATTGATCTTAATGGGTGTCCCCTTTGGGCATGTGTTGTACAAAAGCAAAATGAAATTGGATTTCGATATTACAACTGAATATATTCCCTCACCGACCAAGTTACAGACCTAATTTTCAATCTCATTTTTCCATTTCAGACAATGGAAAACGTCAGTTATTCGTGCATTCAACTCAAATCAAATCAGGTATTTTTTAACACTATCATGAAACTTTCTGATTGTTCAGTTTAGTAGAGTTTGATTGTCTTTGTTGATGTAATAAGAGACTCTTACGAAATTAATGTGGTTACCTGAACCGTTTAGTTGAGGAGACACAGGAGCCTTTGTGTTCTGAATTGCTCATGACAGGCCACCAAAATGTCAGGAACACCCACAAAGCAACTTTCAATCTAAATGCTTGTTTAGGGTGCAACTGTCACTGCTGCTTTGGTGTTCGATGCAACTTTGGAAAAATTGATTGTTTTTGTTTCTGCATTTCAAAAGCGAGGCGTTGTATGTTTTCCTGCTCCTGTCACCTCAATCATTTTCAATGGGCTGCACTGTCAATCATGCTGTGTAAATAGGTGGCATTCTCCCAGCCTTATTGCACAAGGGTACAGACGTGTGCTCATGTAACGAGGAGTAATTCAGACATGTGAGCCTGTTGTTTGAGGCACACAAATTCAAATCCCAGTACGGCAGCGAAAGGTATTTCAATTCAATTAATTCGTGAATTCTGGAAAAAAAGCTGGTACCAGTAATGGTGACTGCAAAGCTCCTTGATTGCTGTGAAAATCTATCGATTGCATAAATGTCCTTCAAAGAAAGAAATATGCTGTTGTCATCCGGTCTAATGCATGGTTGTCCAGAACGGCTGCAAGGTGGTTAACTCTTAACTGCCAACTGAAATTATTGCACTTTCCAGCAGTAAGGAATCAGATCGTAAATATCAATGAGGGATAAAACTGGACTGAGCACCTGGCATGTATCTGGCCATCAGGCAGCCATAATGGCATATCATCCCCATTCTGTCCTTCCAGTCTGACTTACTATTATCCTGAACTTGCATCAACGTTAGAGGAGCAATAGTCTGATATAGTCGTATTTCCTTAATCACGCCTGATAAAGTACAGGCTCCCACATAACTACCCCGCTTCTGTTCTTCCCCACTGGTAGGACAGTTCCACCAGAGGTGGTGGCACATGGGTGTGCAGTCAGAAAGGAATGGTCCAACAGTTCACAGCATTTACTCTGAATTATCCAGCTGAGAAATATTTCGTTGAACCACCAAAATTATTTTCAGTACTACCACTGCAAATCTTCTACTTCAGGATTTACTTTTGGCACTAGGAAGTGTTGAATAAAGAAGTTAATCTTATAAACAGAAGCACAGATCAAAAACCAGTGTATTAAGATAAATTTATTTTCGACAAGCTCCTTTAAATGCTTTTCTCTATCTCTGTTGTAATCAGCACTGTGTAAAACAACCGTCACAGTGAGAAATGCACAGCCATGGAGAGGCTGAGAGTGGGCAAGTAAATTAACATCATCTGTTGCAAGAACACAATCTATTTTGGTTGAAAAAGGAAAGCTTGATTATCACTTATTTGAATTAAGAAAGAAGAATTGACGTATTGATATATCTACGACAAACCTTTCCTATTCATTTTCCCATCCAAACGCCTTTTAAACGTTGTAACTGTACACACATCTACCAGTTCCTCGGGAAGTTCATTCCACATGGGAACCACTCTCTGCGTAAAACAATTGCCTCTTATGTCTTTTTCAGAATCTCCCTTCTCCCACCTTATTGATGTATCCTCAAGTCTTGAAATTCCCCATCTTAGGGTAAAATCAACGACCATCATCTCTATCTATACCTCTCATTACTTGATAAACTTCTATCAGGTCACCTCCCAACTTCCTCCACTCCAATGAAAAGACTCCAAGCCTATTTAGTCTTTCTCTATAACTCCAGCCTTCCATACGCGGTAACATCCTGGTAAATCACTTCTGAGCGATCTCCAGCTTGCTAATATCCTTCTTCTAACTGGGCAACCAGTACTAGACACATTATTCTAAAAGAGGCCTCATCTAATCTCTTGTAGAACATGAACATAACATCCCAACAAGGCTGGTAATATATTGTTATTGTTTCAGAGTTTGTACTCTAAAGTGGAAGAACAATATTTCGCTTCATTAAGTGTCTTCAATAATTCACTGGATTTGTGCATAAAACCAGATTACTTGAAAACTGATGCTTGGGGACTTATGGTCTTGTAGGTGGGCGAGAGAAAAGGAAAGAAAATTGAGATGAAAAATTGAAACTGTCATGGTTAACAAACATAGTTGAACAGATTTAATTACATTTGTATTTCCTGCACAGAGTTTATGAGAAAGCAGTGACGGTGGAATTTATTGTTAAAATTGGTGGGCCTCGGTCCTGTATAAAAGAAATTTCATTTTCATTCAGAGATTTAACTCGATTGAAAGAGCTGTTTTTGACAGCTAATTCTTTCTTGTAGGTTTTTCTCTTTTTCCTGCCTTCCACTGCTGCTTTGAATTGTTTGTTCTTTTCCTCATTGGAGATTCCATCATTTCAACTGTTTTAGTTACTTGAATGTTGCGTAGTGCTGACCTTGTTGGTATTTTCCATTTGGATATGTTTGGCATGTTGAGATGTCTCACAACATTCTTTGGTTTTGTGTTCTGTTGTTGAAGTGGCTGTACATAAAAAAAGGCAACATGAGCATGTTTGTAAGATTCATGCATGGTTGGAATAGTTGGTTTGGAGCTCTTAAGATCATTCGATTCATAACTGGAGGTGGCATTTGTGAAATAGGATTCACATCCATCTCTGGTGGCTTAAAATCTTGCATTTGAAGGGTCATCAGAAGAGTCTAGGCCCGAAATGTCAGCTTTCCTGCTCCTAAGATGGTGCTTGGCCTGCTGTGTTCATCCAGCCCTACACCTTGTTACCTCGCTTTGCATTACAGTTTGGGGCTCTGTTCACACAGAATGTGAAGTGTTAGTAAGAATTGGTGCATGTCTTGGAGCAGTCATTGGTTTGATTTGACGTCAAGGCTCAGTGAAATTCCCATGGAGAATTAAGTTTACCACTGATTTTGTGCTGTGGCCATTTCTTCTGACTTCACTGCCAGACTCGCAGGGTCATTGTAAATACGCTTCCCGCTGCCCATATGTTACACCGTGTGTAAATCCTGAAGGTGTGGGTGATTAGGAAGGGGGTATGCTTTTCCTTCCCTCTGTGCAATATTCTGTGGCAAATGCTCAGCTTTCTGTTATCCTTCACACCGAGGTGTACTGTGCCTCCTAAAGCCAACTGGGAAGCTCAGTGCTTTTCAGTCTGGCGGGGGCATGGGATCAAACCCACGTGCAGTCTTTCACAGGCTTGGCTGCATCCCAGAATCTGCATTCTTGAACAAGTCAGCTTGACATTTTACGAAGTTTTCCATGTCAGCACCAGGCTTCAGCATTTGGGGAAGTCCTGTCGAATGGTGTTGAGGAGTCAGTCAATCGTTCTTGCTTTTCAGAGATACTAGGAACTGCACGTACTGGAGAATCTGAGATGCTGCTTGGCCTGCTGTGTTCATCCTTCTCTATACCTTGTTGTATCATTTTTGCTTTTTGTTTTGTTTCACTTGGGATTGCAAATGTGACACGAGCCAAGTAATGACTGCATCTCTTCATAGGCGAAACATCACTGCCTTGGTGTTTTATAAACTGGGAAAAAGCGGTTAATTTTCATGACTTGCAAAACTCTTGTTGTCTGTGTCAATCATGTGTCATTTGTGTTCAATTCAAATGAGTGACCATTTCAAATTGTTACTCAAATTATAATTGTCCACAGGAATTACTTCTACCTTGTCTACCCATTGTGTAGAAAAGTAGATAATCAGTGTCCGAAATGAGAGCGACATGACCGAAAACATCAAATTGTACAGAATAACATCACCAGACAGACGATGTTATACAGTGATAGAGATCCGCAGTTCTCAAAAAGACCTTTTGACCCATTTAGTCTGCACTGGTCAAAAACACCACCTAAATATTTTAATGTCATGAATGGTTAATTGGATAGTTTGATTGTGGTTTTGTGGTGCAGAGTGTTACCAGTATGGTGGGTTTAATTCCTGCGAGCAGTTGAGGCTATGTTGAAGGACTTTCTTTCCTAGCATTCACCCCTCTCCTGAAATGTGGTGACCTTCAGTTTAAACCACCCACTTTCAATAGAACGATCCTGTGGCCATCTGGGATTCTGGTGAATTTTCGGCTCATGTTCATCTGTCAACAACCTTGTTCTTGCTTGCTTTCTCTATCAATTGATGATCACGTTCCTCCTGGTTTTCGTGGAATATTGCATTTGAAATGATTGTGTTCTGAGCTAGACTTCTTATAAACAAGCAATAAAAACAAAATTGTAGCAAGTTCTGAAGCAAGTTGCAGTTCCATTTGTTTAAATGGTGACTGGAAACCTTTGGCATTTGTTTCCATGCTTGGGAATGTTTGATATGCTTTCCTGCATACTAGAGTATACCCGGCATTGCATATAATATCTGAGAAACATTTCCATGTACCATCAAAAATGATTTTGAGTGCTACAACTGCAAATCTTCTATTTCAGGATTTACTTTTGGCACTAGGATGTGTTGAATAAATAAGTTAAGATTTAAAATATGTTAATATTATAAATAGGAGGCTCAGATGAAAAAAAACAGTTTTAATGTGGCACATGGATGCGGAGATGTGCAAATATGTCAGAGCGGTGATGCCAGCAAAGAAGGCAAGCAACCAATCATGTGAAGTATTCTCAAAGACAGCAAACCCACAAGTTATAAATACCGCGTTTCTTTTCTTGAATTAAATTTTCAGACAGGAATTAATGCATTTCATGAATTACAAAGTTATTATCGACAGGCATGGTAAAAAAAAACATACTTATGTGTAAAAAGAAAGAATTTGTGTTCCGCAGGTATTGCATTAACTTTTTCAGGGCCAGTAATAATTTAATATGCTTGCTAAAACCCAAATGTGCATTATTGAACATGCATTCAGGGGGTTTTTTTCGTGAGACTACGAATGTGCAGATTAGTGCATTGAAGACTTGCTGTTTGGACTCTGAGGTGCCAAGCCATTCTGCACTGAAGGATTTTCCTTCATACCCCAGCAGTATCCCAGACCTCTGGGCCCAGTCTTGCTTGGGTGACTTAATAGCTGAGCCTTCCATAGTGAGAAAATATGACAGCCAGGTGTTGACATTGGTTTTCAGGAATTTCACTTGGTTCTTTGAAACAACTTTCTCAAAAACTGATCTTGATTGCTTTTAATTGATTTCCTTTTTTGAAAAAAAAAATTAAGTGCATGGCTTACTATTTTGAGAAATAGACGAACAGGACTATTTTGCATTTCATGATCGTCTCTTTGATATTAGACAATCGATTTACAGGTCAATTTGACGAATTGTCATGTCGGTACGGAAGATGCGCGGAACTGGGAGTGGATGCAGCTCTTGTTCCTTTGCACCTTTACAAAATTCCAATACTGGCTGTTGGGAAACAGAAATATCTTCTGCATCTTCTACTCTGAGTTAAAATTATTCATCCATTGAATGTTGGGATATTTTTTAGGCAATGTGACGGCAACATTCATTTTGATCGCTTTGTGTTGAATAGCAGTCTGCTTTGCTCGGATAAAGTGCATCTTTCTTAGTGCAGTTCTAGTTGCCTGCTTGTTGAGACTTCAGTTTTCAAGAGACACAATAGTTTAGCTGCCATGTCTTGTTTTTACTTCTGTTTATTTCAAAATAGTGTGCAAGACTGAGTGATGTGTTGGTGCCATCATTAGTCCGACCTTCCGAAAGAGTGAAAGTTGTGACTGCCACACCGTCTTTTCAATTGAATAAACTTTACAAGGCTCTCCAGGATATGATCATGTTTAAGCTCTCCGTGGATTTCAGTTCTCTGATGGACCAAGGGATTTTATTAAGTTCATGCCAGAATTCTGAAGTGCAGACTAAAACCAATTTTAAAGCATCTCGTTGAGACATGATAACTTGACACAGTTGAGGGTCTTGAAGCTAGGGCTCCCTGATTTTCCAGCTGCTGAGATAGTACCACTTGCTACAAAGAGTAAGCTGTAGAAGAACATGTTTGACAGAACTGTCATATTCCTCGTGTCAATATAAGCTGGTTAGCCTATTATTCCCATTATTTTCATAAAACTAATGGACGCAAAACTCACTTTTTTGTTGAAATACCGAAATATGTGAACAAAAGGGAAGGTGTGGAGATATGGTAATCTGTGTTAGGTTATCTCGAAATCGTGTTTGGGAGACATCATCCGAAACAGTGTTCCAAATGGTGCAAAGGACTGGACACCACATCATTTCAATTCTTAATTGTGAATGTTGGTGATGTACTGCCCCAGTCAATCAGTGACACTTTGGGAGTTGTTTCGTGTGTCTTCCTTGCAGTGAAGTTTCCATGCTGTTTGCCTGATACCCAGAGAATTTCATCAAACCAGGCAGGATCATTTTCCAGTGGTGATGAAGAGTTTTGAAAAGCTGCAATTTAAATGAAATAGCCCATGAAGTCATGCAGCAAAATAATGGCCTGATTAAGAAGGAGATGGCAGGACTGATGCTTTAGTTGAAAATCATGAGATATAAATTTATTGGAAAATATTTTCTCAGACTGTTCTGATAATTTGGTGACTAATCATTAAGACTGCTGTTATAAGGCTTGAAGATATGTATGGAATGGAGGGATAATTCTGAGAGTGAATTCTCGCAGCACATAATCCTGACACTTGTCAGTATTTGGTTGATTCCAAGCAAAGTGAGACTGTCTGCCCTCAAGTTAATGAAGACAGCAAGTGGCTTTGATTTGATTGCTGTGAATCTCCTATCACCATCCACCCTACTCAGTGTACATTTGGATCAGAGATGCTGGGCGAGGGCTGGTGTACTGAACTTGATTGAAGATGTTGAACCTTGTGCCTTCCCCGAAGACTTAGAAAATCTCTGTTCGAAATTTGACTGTGGTCATGTGTGAAAAGTAAGTTGACCATCAGATGAACTCTTTTTTAAGTGAACATTTCACAGGCTTTATTAAATATAAATACATACAAGGAACTGTAAGAGAGGAGAATATCTTGTGCAACCTGATATATTCATGCGCTAGCTCTGTCCAATGTGACGTGGCTCTTTCTGGGCATGCTCTGTAGCTCTTCTGACTGCACAATGATGGACATATTTCAAGCCCTGCTTCATCTTAAATGGTCCCAAAAGACAGATATTGTTGCAGTTTCACCTTGGGTCTTGATATGGTAAGGTTCTACAATGTCATGATACCCATAGCCAGTTTATTTTGTCTTGAAAGTACATACAGCACTCCTGCAACAGGTAAAATGTTGCAAAGTCACAACAGTTTTGGTTAAATAACTGCAGTAGCTTTCCTGAAGCAAGTTGTAATGTTCATGCCCGAACCACCATTTGATACAGCACAATGCTGGCAACAAAACTGGAATTGTCCAAATCTGTGTGACTAACTCAACACTACTCATAATCTATCAAGAAAACCCTGCTTTTACAATTATAAACAAAATAAATCTTGGTCTTTCTTTCTCTAAGTTGCCTGGAATATTTAGAAGGAGACAGTGAAGGAATGTAAATACCTGAAATTCAGAGTTCTTTTGTGTTTGTGTTTATTGTTATGTAATAAAATTTGTGCTGAGGCATCCTGGATTATACTGGCAATTTCAGAGAGTAGTGACTTAAAAAACAATTCTGGTCAATATTGTTCAGCTTGGAGCTTTCAGTGAACAATTTGCTTCATGATGGAGTGATTGTGTATCTGTGACACATCCAAGAGTGGAAATGAAAATAAAAAGTGCTAGAAAATTGGATTTTGGTTTTCTTAATCTTCATAGTATACCTCAAAAGCTGTTGGAGTCTTCTGTTTGTGATCTTGAGCAGTGTGATATTATTTGAGGTTTGGGTGCATTACTGTCCTTGCTGAAGCAGAAGTACTCAATACATTGGTGTAATGCATCTTCATACTGTACAAGTTATCGAATCTGAGTGTAGATTGCTCACTAGTGACTTGTTTTCCAGTCTTCAGCTTGCTGTGCTGCCACCTTTTTCAACTGCTAATGGTTTAAATAATCTTTGAGAGCAACTCCCTCGTTACCTTTTCTGGAACATTGTTCCGTTTTTTTCCCCAATTTCCTGGATGCTACTCTGGAAAAATGCGTATCTTCCTGTGAGTGACCATTGGCTCTTAGTGTTTTGTTGACTCAAAGCCAGCTACAATGGTGAATTTATTGTTTTATTTCCAGCAATGTAAAGGATGATAGTTTTCAACGTTTAGAATTATTTCCATTTTCTCAGCATGTCTGCCTGTTAGAAATGCAGTTTTGCTCAACGCTGAAAAGTCATCCATTTGAATGGTTTAAAATTGAGTTTTTCTGATTCACGAGAAAGGAATGTCCTTCAAGTCACTTGCCAATTTGCCCGACCCGCTGCCTGTAGTTGTAGTTGAATCTAATAGATCAGAAACATGCTCAGTTGCACATCTTTTTCCAAATTAATTTTGCAGCTGCCTTTTTTTTTTGAAATTGCCATCTCAAAGTCCATCACAAGAATGTCATGTGCTGAAGTGCGACATAAGTGAGAGCAATTATTTGACACAATGACCAAGGAAATTCAATTTCCTTCTGAATACCTGGCCTTCCTACTTCATAGCTTGGCAGGTCTACTGTAATTTTAAAAAAAAACTGATGTTAATCTTCAGTGCCTTTGTTGCACTGAGACATCTATGATTATCGAGAATTTTTTAAGGCAGATGCGACCTCGAATTGTACAGGAAATGTGAGGTCAGATGATCAAATCTTGATCAGAAAGATTTTGAAGGACAACTTTGAAGAAGCAAATTGAAGTGGAAAAGTTCAGGAGGTAAATTTAATTTTTAAGTTGTCACCCTCAGAAGCTGTCGGCACGGCAATCATTGATGCAACAATGACAGTCAGGTATGCCCAAGTCTTCTGGTATAGGAGCACAGATGTCTCTAGCATTTGCCATGCTAGAGGCAATTGCGGAGATGGAGAAACCGTAATTTGATTATGGCCGAAGTAGGGTGGCAGGTGGGTGTGAGGAATGGAACTGACGCAAGGCCCTTGCAATATGTTCACCTAAAATGAATGTCCCAGTTTATGTAGCATCCGTTTGGTACCAAAATCAAAATGGAAATTGAGCCCTTGGCCATTCCCTGTATGTTGTCAGGGAATTACTGATTTCAGGAGTGAGGAAAGGAGCAAACAGCTTTCTCATGTTAACATCCTATTTTTTGATTCATGAATGCCGTCCATACAGTGCACTGGCTAACATTAACTCTTTTCATCTTTTAGTTTAAACACTGGAATGCGAGGGAGTATTGTTACAAAAGTGAACATTGTTTGTAAGAGCCTTCTATTTTGTTTTACTGTGTACAGTTTCTGCACTGAGTATCAAGTCAGTCTGAGCATAAGTAGGTTTTATTTCAAATTTGGAAATAGTGATAACTTGAATTTTTATCAATGTAATAAATGCTGCAAACTCACCTTAAAGTGTGCAAGAAGTCCTGTGAGCGTTGCTGCAGAATATTTTTGTGCTGTTGTGAAAGCATTACATGGAGAAGGCAAAGTTTCCTCACTCTTCTGCAGAGTCAATAATTATTTTTACCTTTTCATCTTTGTATTCTAGTTGCTAAATTGGAGGAAGAATCTGTTCAGAGGGATTTACTGAGTGTTTTGTTTCTATTCTTTGACAGCACAAGCAGTGGCCAAGCTGGGAGTGGGAGCTGGAAGAAGGAGTTGCCTATCAAGTAATCTTTAACCGACACCGCAGCAAACAAGCAACCAACAAAGCTGCCAGAGGTTCAGGAGTGAGTATGGTTTGTCTCCCGTCTGCCATTACTCTTCTTCTGCACAACTAATTTGCCTGTGTTTTAATGGTGTATATTGGGGTTATGGCAAGTTGTGTTAATCTGCCAGAAATTGGATGGAATTGCCCATTTATTTACAATAGAGTTGAAGCGGAGGTGAGGTCTACTGCAATTATATGACAGGATTTGCTCGTAGTCGACACTGTAACAATGAGGTGTGAAATTCTGCCCACGTCACAGGCCAAAATTGGCATTGTCACACAAAACAAAATCTCGTGGTCACTTGAATCTGCCTGATAAACAATGCCGTGTGTTCAAATGTAGATTTGTTCGTCTTTAATTGCTCTTGTTTCGAGTGGTAAAATTGTCCCAACGAAAAGACTTCAATTTGGCTTTCTCTACATTGGGGAAGCCAAGCAGAGGCTTGGGGACTGCTTTGCAGAACACCTCCGCTCGGTTTGCAATAAACAACTGCACCTCCCAGTCGCAAACCATTTTAACTCGCCCTCCAATTCTTTCGACGACATGTCCATCACGGGCCTCCTGGAGTGTTTGGGGAGGGAATGCAAAGGCTCAACTGTGTCCCCACCTTCTCAGCTGCCGTGATAACTGTGGTACATTTTGCCACGAGAGGCCCTCTGATGTCTATTCGTTGGGCAGACAATATTGTGAACTGTTTGGGGAGGGAATGCAAAGGCTCAACTGTGTTGTAATCTATGATCAAGCAAACAATGCCTAATCATATACAGGCTACATCTAAACATGAAGCATGGTCATTGAGGCAAAACATCACACCCACTGGGTTCAAAGATATTTTGGTCACCCAGATCGGAGGAAAGAAACAAGCAAGGCAAAGAGCCTGTTTCACTGCAAAACTTACACATTCGGTATTTTCAATTACAGGCCACCACAGAATTAAAGAAAGGTATCACTCACAAACAGTAAAGAAAAGGTGCAAACTAAATGTAAGAAAGTGTGAAGCTGGCTGAACACAGCAGGCCAAGCAGCATCTCAGGAGCACAAAAGCTGATGTTTCGTGCCTCGACCCTTCATCAGCGAGGGGGATGGGTAGACTATTCTGGAAAAAATAAGGAGAGAGGGGAAGGCGGACTGATGATGGAAAGAAAAGAAGATAGGTGGAGAGGAGAGTATAGGTGGTGAGGTAGGGAGGGGATAGGTCAGTCCAGGGAAAACGGACAGGACAAGGAGGTGGGAGGAGACTAGTAGGTCGGAAATGGAGGTGCGGCTTGAGGTGGGAGGATGGGATGGTTGAGAGGAAGAACAGGTTAGGGAGGCAGAGACAGGCTGGGCTGGTTTTGGGATGCAGTGGGGCGAGGAGATGAGCTGGGCTGGTTGTGCAGCTCTGCAAAACTCTGGGAAGACTGCTCTTGGAATATTGTGTTCAGTTCTGGTCAGTTCATTACAGGAAAGATGTGGAACCTTGAGAGAGGCTGCAGAGGAGATTTTCCAGGATGCTGCCTCGACGAGAGGGAGGTCTTTTGAAGAAAGGTTCAGGCTTTTTTCATTGTAGCGAAGAAGGATGAGAGGTGATTTGATAGAGGTTGAGAAGCAAAGAGAGCGTGGATAGTCAGAGACTTTTTTCCCCCAGGGCGGAAATGACAATTATGAGGGGGTGTAATTTTAAATTGATTATCGGAAGGTATAGGCGAGACGTCAAAGTTCGATTCTTTACACAGAGGGTGGTAGGCACATGGAGTGCACTGCTAGCAATGGTAGTGGAGTCAGATACTTCCGAGACTTTGAAGCGTATCTTGGATAGGGACGTGGAGGATAGTAAAATGTAGGGTATGAAGGGTAGATTGCTCTTTGTAGGATAACAGGTTGGCACAACATTGTGAGCCGAAGAGCCTGCACTGTGCTGTACTGTTTAAGTCTTCATTTTAATTTAGAGATTTTGGAGAGTGCTGATGAAATTAAGTATGTAGTTGCACGTCAAAAAATAGACAACTGAATACACAGTCCTCCTTCGTCATACCCATTCAAAAGTCCCCAAACTTGTCTCTCATGCTCCGGAGAGCACCGACCCCAGACTCCTTCCCCCTTTCTCCCCTGCCAGGCCTGGCCCCAACTGACAAAACTGATTTCTGGGAAGTGACAATCTTTCTAGCATCCATGCTTTTAGTGGAAGAGAACATATAAAGGAGAGGAAAGAACTACCTTGCTTTTGAGGCGAAATGTAAATTAATGTCAGGAATCCACTGCAATCGGCAGTCACTTATTTATGGAGCAGAGACAGTGGGAAGTGAAAGACCAGTTACATGAAGGGGGTCAACCATTTGGTATGAAGTTCCATTTATATGAATTCCAGCAAGTTTCCAACTGAAGCATTTAAATTTTGAACAGTTCAGACTGCAAAAGATGAATTTTCCAGCATCAAGTTTGATAATGCTCAGGCTGCACATTGGAAGAGACTTTGCACAGCACTAGGTGTGGAACATAAAAACTGAGGTTTCCTTTTTCTTCGATTCTCTCCCTCCTTGTATTTTCTGCCAAGGCAGCAAACATTTTACAACTCTTTGCTTTCCTCCCAGTTCTGTAAGCTTACTTTCAAGAGTAATTAGATTGCTAAAAAACAATATTGTTCAGAAATGTGAGATCAGTGATAATGTTAGCTGAGAGTTCAAACGTGATTGAAGCTGGACTGTCCTGTTTGCTGTTGTATGCTGTGGCCGAGAGGTGGAGACAGAACTTGATGCACATAATTGCACAGTGTCCCTGCTGTGGAAAGTTTCTGGCCCTCTGTGACTGGGTCAAAGTAGAAATTGAGAAGGAGCGGCTGGGCAGATGAAGGGCTTTAATATTAAATGCTTGTTTACTTCAAATTATGTTTTAATACTCTTGAGGTCGATCCAAAATAACTCCAAGATTCAAATTTTGGTTTTATATTAATCGGGCTGGCCATATTTCTGTGATGTTTTGACTTGAGGTTTGTTTTATAAAATGGTTGAAATAACACAAGAAGAGACCAGCTGCTTTGTCATTGGATTGAACGTATTGTACCTCCCCAAGAATGTATCCTCCCCCAGCCCTGCAATGCTCATATGTTTGTCGTTCTAATTCTGCCCACTTTGAATTTCCTCGCATGCTTGATCTTCTTTATTCTGGAACACCCTTCGAAAATATCTCCTCTTTGTCCTCAAACCAATCTTTCTGACCAAGCTTTTGGTGAGTTGTCCGAGTAAAATAGCTCCATGAAGATGGGCTGATTTTTAAATGATAATGGAAATGTGAAGCATTTTGAAATGTTTCTGCCATGTCAATGATCTTCACAAATGAAAGTTGTTCCTGCATCGTTTTTACTTTGTTCATTTGTACTCTCCATAGACATCAACAAATCAGCTTCCTTCAAATCTCTCTGATACCAGCAAAGTTCGAATTCTCAACTCTGGCACTGTGGAAAAACTTGTGGAAAATTTAATAGTTGCTTTCATGAACAAGGATTTTTCCTATGTCTGCGTATTTCTTTCGACATACAAAACATATACCACCACTGAAAGTGTGTTGGTTAGCCTCCTGGACAAGTGAGTGTCAACAGCTTGTTTAATAGCAATGATAGAAAAGGTTCAGTCGAGTAAATCTTGCTTTTAATTATTCTGGCAATGAATCACTGAAACTAGCTGTCTGGAAACAACTCTGAGTTCTTCACTTGTGAACTGAGAAGCACCGTCCAAGCATCAATAAGGGAGACAAATGTTTTTTTTATCATTAGACACACTAAGTTACCTGCATCTGCAGCCCCCACCCCTTGGACATTGAGCTCTGCAGATCTGGGCTTTACCTTTCATCTGATTTCATCAGAAATGCCCATGTATTTTTTGAAGTGCTCTGAAAGACTTTATCCTGCACACTGATGCAGTGATAATGTCCCTACCTTCTGCCTAAAAGGTCCAGATTCAAATTCTATCTGTTGCAGTCATGAGTCATAAAATGTCTGAATAACTTGATGAAAAGTAATTAAACTTCAAGTCCTCCATAATGAGAGATTTTGCAGAGTGTTGTGGTGCAGTGATATGTGTCCCTAGCTCTGGGCCAGAAGGCTTGGGTACAAGTCCCACCTGCTCCAGTGTTGTCTATAAAAGCTTATGGCCAGGTTGATATTTTTTAAAAATTATATGCCTACAATACAATTGAAACTCTTCTTCTAGCTCTCCACAGTGAAATGAAGTGCAAACTTTTTCAGGTGCCTTGCAGCATTCACTGGCCTGTTGCAAAATGTGGATTTGCATGCAGAAGAGATTTAAAGGACTCACAAAACAAAATTGTGCCATCTTATTGCTGTCAGAATGATTTCATGAGCAGCACACAACTGTTCTAATTTTCAGACTGGAAAAATAATGATGGCAATTCCAGCATGTGAATTTCATTCGACTTCCCCAGGATTTACATCAGATTTTATTTTCCCGAAGGTGAATTTGTCACTGTTTGGGCCTCCCCATTTCCTGCAGGAAGTGTTTCCTGTTATGGAACCTTTCTGCCAACAGATGGGTACCACAGTCCAGGTCCTGTGATGAGCTTGTTTGTTTATAACAAGGCAGAGCAGTCCTTCCCTTCTTCTGGTTTGTGCCCCCATCCCCTTCCAATAACCCTGAGCCCATATGCAGCACAAATCATGATGAAGCACCCCACAAGTGGTTTGGGACGGAATGCAAAAACAGGTGACAACTTTTTGTTTTGGTTCATTAGTCACAACAATGAAGCGACCTAGGGCAAGTAGAACACCAAGTTTAAAAAGCGCGGTGAGTGGTTTACGACGGTGACCAGGCCTTGGTATTAAAGATAAGCAGTCACTTTGACTTCCTTTGATGTTTTGTATGGAGTTTGGAGCTATCTGCAACAATCTTTGGAATGCATCAGTTTCTGAATGCGGTGAATGGAAGAAAGCTAATAAAGTATGAAGCTGGATGAACACAGCAGGCCAAGCAGCATCTCAGGAGCACAAAAGCTGAGGTTTCGGGCCTGGACCCTTCATCGTGAGCTTTTGTGCTCCTGAGATGCTGCTTGGCCTGCTGTGTTCATCCAGCTTCACACTTTATTATGTTGGTCAAATGAATGTCTCTTTATGAGTGAAATATGCAGGGGTACAAAAGTTCTGTAACAACGGGTTAATTTGTTTTTTTAAATGGCATCAGCGATGGTTCCTCTTGACACCTGAGTTTTTATACATTAGTTTTCCGAATGATGGGGAAGCATTTAACAGTTTATGCAGTTCACAAATGGTTTTTTGGGTTTATTCTTCAAAGCTCAATTTGCGGATACAGGGATTCTCACTACTGCTGACCTTCAATTGACGTGCCTCTGACATTACGGGGACAACCTGCAACTGGGAGGAAAATGTTTCCCAAAAGCGCTATGGTGATAAAATCTGAGCAGAGTAGAAAATAGCCAGAGGTGATTAAACTCTGAGGTAGCTCTGGTTAGGACAGTCACCTCTTATATTTACTGTCTCCTCCTTTCACAATGTAGTTGTTTACGACTTTGGCTGCTTAGTCAATGACTGGTCTTTTGGCATTTGGTGGAATTCTCCATCCGCAAGTGGCATCTTGAAGTATTTTAAAAATTCTAAAAACAAAATGGCGTCCCTGCAAAACAAAAGTTCAAATCCCTTTTACCAATTGGACAGATGTTGTGTTTAAGATTAGTGTTTGAGTCAACCATTTTAGTTCAGCTGTAAGATCATCATTATGCATTGGACGTTTATCGTGTCCATTCACCTCACAGACAGCCTACTTTTCAAGATTTTCCTTTATCCATGGTGAAAGGGAGAGACAGGCTCACTGGATGCTCCAGTTGTTTTGGCATTCTGTAATGAGATCCAGGGAATTCATCCCTTTATACGTGAATATCCACATTTCCTTCTGTGATTTTTTGAGACTGAGAGTTAACTGGAGTTCAAAATGGTTCGGATCAGACAAATTGAGCAACCATTTTAACAATCTATTTCTGCTGAAGTTTTCCAAGTTTTCCTTTTTGGTAGGAAAAACGGCAGTTTTTATAATGGAAGGACGTTCCATCGCTCTGAGATGCAGTGGAATCTGGGGATCCCAGTGCATGAATCACAAAATGCTAGTAATAGAGGAAGTAATTAGGAAAGTGAAAAAATGTTTTTATTTTATCATGAGGGGATTTTAGCACAAATGTAGGGATCACTGGTGAGCCCATAACTTGAAAGTTCTTGATATTGGTCAGTCTATTAAAGGAAGGATGTAAATACATTGGAGGCACTTCAGAGCAGTTTTACCAGAATAATACCAAGACGAATTGACTTGGATGACAAGGAAACTTTTCAAAGGCAAGGCTTGCACCAGTGAGTGTTCAGGGGAGGAAGAGGCAACATGATTGAAACATAAAAAATCCTGTGGATTTGGACAAGTCAGATGTGGAGACGATGTTTCCTGTTCAAGGAGAGACTGGAATGAAGGGTTAACGTCTAAAAGTCAGTTGTTGTCCGTGTAAAACAGTGATTTTCAAAAAATATCTTTCAAAATGTGGTTATTCTTTGGAGTTCTCTTCCTGAAAAGATGGTAAAAGCAGAACTCTTGAATATTATCAATGCAAAGGTAAATAGATTCTTGTTGAGACAGTGGGGTTGAATGGTTAATGTAATGTAAATTTGAAGTTAAAATCAGATGAGATATTACCATATTGCATGTTTTACGCCTCCCTGTCTGCATGGGACGCGGCGCGTAAGCTATAAAATGCCAAATTGGCATTTCAATGCATAGTTTTAACAAACTCGGTAATCAAGTCTTCGAATGCCAACACCGAATAACTTCAGATGTTTTTCAATGGCTGAATGCAAGTTGCAGATTCAAGTGCTTGATTAAAATCACTTAATTTGCTTTGTGTGACCAATTGCAGATATGGAAGCTTAGACACGTCAGGAGCAGAAGAAATTCCAACAATGATAGCAGCAAGCAAAAGGTAAGTTTTCAGCCAATGTGTGATTTAATTAAGTTTCATCCAAATTACAACAACGTCAAAGAACATTGCTGGCACTTCTTGTAAGTTGTATGGAGGGCCTTCGTGCCAGAGCAGTGCAGCTAACACCAGTCTGCAACAGTCACATTAACAAAGTTGCCTGACTGTACGTATAACGTTTGCATTATTCTGAGAGATGAAAGATTTTATTTGTTTAAAAAGATGTTGCATCACTGCAAAAGATCCAAAAGTGTTCCGTGAAACATTGCACATCCATTCAATATTCAGATCTCCATTTGTAGGCTAAAATTTAGATAGCTGAAATCTGAAACAAGGATACAAAATGTTGAAGAATTCAGGCTCCTATCTCCACACCTCCGCTCTGTCTGCCTGTTGTGGCTTTCAAGCCTCTTGTGAAGGTTTTGAAGAAAAACCTGCTGCAGCCTATTGTATCACTACGTCTGGAGGGTGATCCATCTCAGAAAGAGAGTCAATCAAAGAATGTAACACTGAACCCATGCATCTCCAGCAATTTTATACCAGCTGTCTGCCACTAGTGGAAGGGAAAGCTTGTTTAAAATGTCTTTCTTCATGATCAATTTCAGCTGCAGAGCTGTGAGGAATCTGGAAATCTCATGTCTCTCGGGACAGTTGCAGTGAGAGGAAAACACCTTTGCTCCAGTCTGTGTATAAATAACTTTTGACTCAAAATTCAAAAACATAAAAGGAATTTACTGGAGAGCTGTTGTTTAGCTTTTTACGGTCTTCCTCTTGAAAGCAGATGACAGCAGTGCAGCCAACACCATTGCTGCACAAATGCTCAGAATCGCATTAAATATGCCTCTCTTATCCTGACTTTGTTCTTACGTATTAGAGCTCTTATTTAATTAGATCAACAGAAAGCATCCAAATCTCTTCATTGAACAGTTTGTTCCCTTCATCAGCCCTGGCCCTGAATTGTTTACCTCACATTTGCATCTCTGGACTCTACTGCAAGGAAAAATCAATTGAAGAAATGGGCTTGGTTCACTCCTCGTTTTCTCACCTTCATTCTCTGTCTCTTCCACTAAATGTGATCTGCTTTCTTGCGAAGATAATAAAGTGTGAAGCTGGATGAACACAGCAGGCCAAGCAGCATCTCAGGAGCACAAAAGCTGACGTTTCGGGCCTGAAGGGTCTATGCCCGAAACGTCAGCTTTTGTGCTCCTGAGATGCTGCTTGGCCTGCTGTGTTCATTCAGCTTCACACTTTATTATCTTGGATTCTCAAGCATCTGCACTTCCCATTATCACTGCTTTCTCGCTGACCAGCTGTGTAAGTTTGACAAAAAGAGATCACCAACTATTGCAGTCACCCATCTGCAGTGTGATCAGTTTCCCAAAAGCGCTGAATCCAAGTTGCAATACTGAATCCAGAGATGTCAGCCATTCTAACAGCTGGCATACAGTCACAGATGGAGTCAAACGCTCATTTCAAGGACTTCAGTTATCTTGTCTGACCAGTTACAGGCACGGTGACCTTGACAATCCAAACTGCAAGGGATATGAAAAATTTAGTTCTCCAGGAATATTTGCAGTCACTTGAAAGCACGCTTGATCTTTTGTGTAATGAATGGCTCTTTTAATGCGACATTCTCAAAGGCAATTGCTGGAGAGCAAGCAGTTTGTGGAAAGTTCTGTGGATATTTCCTTCTGCACCCAGGAACCACTAAACAAGAATTATTCCAAACCATGGCTACCACATTGAGAAAAGTGATGGGGTTCAGTCCACAAAATGTGCATTGCATCTAAAAGTTGGAAGATGGCGTTCTTTTTCACACGAGACAATTGCGGTCTTAATGTTCTGGATTGTCATGAAGCCCTGCTGCTGGATGTGAGAGCTGGAGCCAATTGTGGTTTGTGGCAGCACCAAGGGTGGCATGGTGCTGGCGGTGGCTACTCCAGAAGCTGCTGCCTGATCACTGTACCATTCTTGAAATGGCACGATTCCAATAAGTGACGGTGAAATCAGAGTGCGGACAGAGGGACTTTGGTTTTCCTCCCGAATTCCGCTCCACGTTGTGAAGAATCTCATGTCTCAGGTCAAGGCCAGTTGACTTCGACAATTCAGCCCTGTGTGTAGAGACAATATCAGAAGTTCTTCATTGGAAATTTGGTTGCCCTTCTACATTTGGGACTGGAGCTCTTTATTTGAAAGATTTCTGGACTTTGCAACAAATAGAAAGTGTTGAAGAAATGGATTTGTTGCATCCTGCTCTCTCTCTTGTAACTTCCATGCGCCTGTCTCTCTGTCTTATCCTGCAAACTACCATTGAAGCTTTTGGGGAAACAAACACCACATACTGCAGTTGTGTCTTGACCTGTTGCGCAAAATCAGCTGAAAAACGGCAGGAAATACCGACTCAGTTGCTTTCAAGTCTATTCGATGTTTTTATTGTGCAGTTAGGAGTTTGCTTAAAATTACTTAATAGCACATTTCAGACTATTTGCAGATCGCTGACAGTGTAGATGGGAAACCATGCATTCTAAAACCAATCATGAAAAAGTAAGTTTGAATACAGCATGTGGTGAAGGTTTTGCTTCATTTGAATTTGAGAAATACAAAGGAAATTGTTGAGGAGCTCGCAATTATTGGGTGGCTTGGTGGCTCAGTGATGAGCACTGCTGCCTCACAGCGCCAGAAACTCCGGTTTGAATCCGCTGACAATTAACCGTGTGGAGTTTGCACATTTTCCCCATGTCTGCATGGGTTCACTCCCGGTACTCCATTTTCCTGCCACAGTCCAAAGATGTGCAGGCGAGCTGAATTGGCCATGCCAAATTGTCCCTCGTGTTTTGGGATGTGTAGATTCGGTGCACTAGATTTGGATGGGTCTGGGTTGGATGTTCTGAAACTTGGTGTAGACTTGTTGGGCCAAAGGACCTGCTTCCAAACTGTGATACAATCTTTGATACTGTAAGATATCGTCAGGAGTTCTCATGAAAACATCACATAGCAGTGCAGTGTTCAGAGCTCCAGACTCTCGCAGTTGAATTACTGTCTTTGTGTTATCTGCATTATTCCTCAGGCTTCTGAAGTTTTTTCCAAAATTTGAAGATGAATAAATGCAAGAAATGGGTGTCCCATTTCTCTCCCTAACACTTATTATTAGCCACAGCCTTGAAAGGTTTTGAAGAATAAAGTGATCATATGTTGCAGTCACCCATTTGGAGTGTGACCAGTTTGACACAAGCAGCTGAATGCAGGCTGCAATACTAAATCCAGAACCTTCAGCCTTTCAAACAGCTGGCACGCAATTTTAGATGGAGGCAAATACATATTTAAATAATTTCATTCATCTCTTTTGACCAGTTGTAGGCCGAGTGAGTTTGCCAATCCAATCTGCAATGAAGATGAAAACAATAGTTCTTCAGGAACAACTGAAGAAACGAAAGAGTGGCTTAAATTCCAAGTGCAATTTAATTCCCGACCATTATTGTAATTGGAATAACGGCATTTGCTGATAACCAAGAATTCCTGTGAAGTTATGCAGTTAAGATTTTCTGCATACTTTCCAGAACAGTTTAGAATATACGATTCCAGACCACATTACGGAAACTGTTGGACACTGCTTCCAAAATGTTTAATTTTTGTAGAAGTTAGTTAGTGGGGCTGTTTTTTAACAAGACATTTGCAGGAACAATTTTGTGAATTGTGGTGGAACCCTGCTGCTTGGACTGAGAGCTGAGCCACTCTTGCTGTGAGGAGTGGCCCCACCAGAGTGGCAGTGTGTTTATGTGGGCTGATCAAGAAGCTGTTACCAGATCAGTATCCCATAAATGAAATGGGCCGATCCCAAGAGCTGATGGTGAAATCAGAACGATGGCACAGCAGCAAGCTTTTCTTTGCCACCATTAATCTTTGCAATTGCTGAGTCAATACCCATTCAATCCTCTACGTCAATATTGTGTCCAAATCTCTTCACCGGAGAAATTGTACAATTAGTTGCACTTGTATAATTGCCCCGTGCTGTTTATTTGAGACTTTTCTTGACTACACAACAGATGTAAAGCATTGAAGAAATGGTTTGCCACATGCTTTTCCCCCTTTCTGTGCTTCCATGCTCCAGCCCAACTGTCAATGGCTTGAAATGCTGATGCACCGATTGAAGAGGATAAAAAATTGTTTTGTTGTGAACATAAATGTTTGTTTAAAATGACTTAATAGCACTTTGTGACCATTTGCAGCTCTGGAAACGTTGACCACCCAGGCTGCGAGGGAGGTGGAGATGCGTGTTTTCCAGCAACGGTGGGCGTCATCGAAAAGTAAGTTGAATGCAATATGTGAACGAGATTTTACTTTATTCAGAATGCAAGGAAGTGAAAGGCAATTGCAGGTGAGATGGCAGTTACTGTAGGAGAACATCAGGATTCCTTGTGAAAGCATCACACTGTAGTGTATTGAGCTCCATTCCTCGCAATTGTAATCACATTGTTGCATCTCTGATATTTGCATTATTCCTTCATTCTTCAAGAAAAATAGCATTCTGACAAGATGTTTCAATCGAAAATTATTCATCTTTTGGATTAGAAATGTTGAATTACTTCCCTATGACCTGTGTTGAATATGAAAAACAGGATTCCCATTTCTGACTTTTCCCTGTATCACCAGCTACTGTGTCCTTGAAATCTATGATAGGCTTTGAATAAGGGAAAAAGGGTTATCCTTTGGATCCAAATGTCTGGAGTGCTATCTGCTGATTCCACTGTGTTTGTTATGGGATAAAATACTGAATCTCAGAGACTCCAGAATCTTTTAACATCTTGCAGCCAGTTGTGATCTTTGGGAACTTTGTTACAATGCAAACATAAATGATCTTTCAATCAGGGTGCAAAATGTGAAAGGCACTCGCCGGAGAGATGTTGTTTGGATTATTTCGGAGCTTCCTGTTGAAATCAAGTGGCAGGAATGCAGCAAACAGCTTTGCACACCAGACCATTGCAATCACATCAGGGGGAATGATTTGCCTCTCTCATGCTTGCTTTATTGCTAGAGATTGGAGCTCATATTCAATTAAGTCAACAGAAATCATCCGCAACACTTCAATGAGAAATTGCTTGCCCTTCAACATCCTGGTCCTGAAATGTTTACTTCTTGGAAGTACGCTGCAAGGGAAAAAATGGCTTAAGCCTTTTGTCCTTCTCTCTCCTGCACTCTTTGCCTCTCCCTCTACCTGTGCTCTGCGTTCTTGCAAACGAGCTCTGTCAGTTTGCTGAAACAAAATTACCATCTATTCCAGTCATCTATCTGGAGTGTGACCAGTTTCAGAAAAGCAGCTGAACACAAGGTGCAGTACTGAACCTAGAGCTTTAAGCCATTCAAACAGCTGTCGCACAATTGTAAATGGAAGCAAATGCTAATTTTAATAAGAAAACTTAATCTTGTCTGACCAATTGCACGTCTGGTTACCTGGACAGTTCGAACTGCACTGGGGATGGAAAACAGCATGACATAAAAACGTAAGTTTGATACCATATTTAACGACAAACTTGCTTCATTCCGAACACAAGGAAGCAAAAAGAAATTGTTAATGCTCTGGCAATTGCAGTGATTCAGATAGAATGCTTTCTGTCTTGCATCTGTAAAAAACAGTCAGAATCCCAGTGGACATGCCAAATTTCCTGAGCCTTGAAGCAAGGAGAGACTTTGTTGTGCTTTCATGACCATAATGTTGACATGGGAAGACCAGGGCAGACTTTTGGTGATCAGTTTAAACACCTTTTAAATGTTGTAACTGTACCCCATCCACCCACAAACCATTCTTTGTATCAGAAAATTTTTCCTCATGCCATTTTAAAAAATCTTTCACATCCCATCTTAAAATAGAATATGCCCCTGAGTCATGAAATCCTCCAGCTGACAGAAAAGACGCCTGCCATTCACTTTATCCGTATCCCTCATGATTTTATCAAACTCTTTAACGTCACCTTTCAACTTCTTATGCTCCAGTGATCAAAAGTATCAGCCTATCCAGCTCTCATTGTAACTCAAACTTTCTAGGTGAGTGATGGTACATGGCTTTCAGTCAGGAGGGCCAGCACAGTAAGTGAAGGGCCTTGGTACCAACCCAGGAGCTTGGAAACAGTGAATGAGCAACTTGGGCACTCAGTGCCGGTCAGAAAAAGTAAGGAACTGAATGTCAGGCAAGTTATAGGTCTTGTCAATCATCTGTAAATAGCTTGAGGTTCTTTTGTAGAGATGGGAACGTTAAACCTAAAACATTGCATTTGGGATGTTTATCGTCTGCCCGTGTGCTGAGGTTCTTTATTTGAACTCTTTACTCCTTATCTGCCCACAGGCTCCCTCTCACAGCCAAAAATCCCAGTGTTGATAAGAAGTGCCAGAAATTAATATTGTGATTATGTGCACATTTGAAATGATTTAACTGGTGCTTTATGACCAGTTGCAGCTGTGAAAATGTTGACATGCCACACTGTGAACTAGGTGGAAACCTAAGTTATTCAGAAGCGAAAGGAGCAATTAGCAAGTCCGTTTGATCTGTTGTCAGATTAAACCTGTTGCCCAGTATTTGGGATCTAATAATGTGAAAGGAAACTGTTGGCAGTTGCTGGAAGATGATGTCAGGATTGCCTCTGGAAAGCATCCCATTGACAGAGCAGTGAACACCAATCCAGATGATAGCAATGATGTGAAGCAACTGCTTGACTGGTTCTGAAATGTTTGGCTGATTTTGAGAAATTAGATAATGTTTAATGAGCATAAAGCATTCAAAGCTTTTCAATGATAATGGGAAGTGCAGATGCTGGAGAATCCAAGATAATAAAATGTGAGGCTGGATGAACACAGCAGATGAAGGGTCTCGGCCCGAAACATCAGCTTTTGTGCTCCTGAGATGATGCTGGGCCTGCTGTGTTCATCCAGCCTCACATTTTATTAGCAAAGCTTTTCAATGTTAGATTGGATTTTGCTTGTCTTTCAGTATCAAGGTCTTGCAGTGCCCAGAATTGACTATCAGTGAAGAAATGGTTTGCTCTTCTTGTTGCCCTGTTCTGTCTCTTCCAAACCCCACTCCAGCACTACCTCATTGTGATGACATGTGGACATCCTGTGGAAGTCAGAATAATCCATCTTTCAAGACAGTGATATTTTTTGTGAATTTGGGTTGGATTTAATTCTGGATGAGTTTGCTTGTTCGAAATGACTCAATTTGTTCTCTTTCATCAATTGCAGTTCTGGAAAAACTGAGAGTACAAATGGTGAACAAAATGGATTTGGAGGTTCCTCAGGAGCAAACGAAATAATTGCTGAGTAAGTTTAATTACATGTATGACTAAATTAATCATTATTCAGAATGTGACAAAACGCGAGGAAACAGCTGAGGAGCTGGCCGTTTGTGCAATGTTATACAACCATCACATGGTAACAGCCCAGAGGCAATGATTTGATAATGTTTGTAATAGCTTTCAAAGAGGAACCGGCCTACATTCACTCCTATGTAATAGTACCAAACCATTGATTTAGAAAATTGTAGTTCCCTTTTGAAGACCTCAATTGAAGCTGCATTCACCACACTATTAGGCAGAATGTCTCACTTCCTCACCGTGCTGTTTAAAAAATAATCCATGTCACCATTTTTTTTTGTTGAACATGTTGAATCGGTGTCGTTTTCTTTTCAACTCTTCTGTCACAAGATATTGATTGTTCTTATCCAGTCCCACCAAATCCCTCATGATTTTGAACACTTGTAAAATCTCTTCACTGTCTTCTCCAAGACAAGCAGCCCTACCTTTTCCACAAAACCCTTAAAGGCTCCATCCCCAGCTCTTTGTCCTATCTGTCTCCTCTCCACCTATCTTCTCCTCTATCCATCTTCTATTTCCCTCTGCCTCGCTCCCTATTTATTTCAGAACCCCATCCCCTCCCCAATTTCTGAAGAAGGGTCTTGGCCCAAAACATCAGCTTTCCTGCTCTTCTGATGGTGCTTGGTCTGCTGTGTTCATCCAGCTCTACACCTTGTTATCTCCACAATGTTGTCTAGTTTGTCACCTCTGGTACTATTTTTGTGAATGTTTCGTACAACCCTGTCAAATCTCTTCCTGAAGCGTGGTTTAGAAAGACTAGAGTTGAGGGCAAATCAGCGTTTTCTATAAAGATTTGTCATATCTTTTTTGTTTTGCATACGATGCTCTTATTTTTGAAGTTCAGAAACCTGACGATATCTTCAACCTGCAGTACCACCTTCATAATTAGTCTGCATACTCACAGTGTATCGAATATCAAACATGGATCATTTAAGGAAGCACTGATCACTGTATCATAAGATTTTTTGTTTGGATATAGAAGAGAACAATGAGCAATCCTGAATAATTTTGATTTGGAGGAGGGCCAATTTCAAAAGGGGCCAGATGCCATTTGCAGCAAGTAAATTTGAATACAAGTTGGGGAGCACCATTTGGGGCTAACATTTTATGCTAAGGAATCTTCACCATCTAGAGTGTAACCTGCTTAATAGAACCATCTGATGAAGGCTTGTCATTCCGAATCTTCAGTTTTCATGGGCATTCAAATGGATTGAATTGTCGATGAAAATGTTTGCTTGAATTGTTGTAAATTGTTCTTCATGTTCAATTGTAGGTGTGAAAACATTGAAAGCAAGGATTTAATTTCACAGGAGAAGAAAGTGACAGTCAAGAAGTGAGTTTGATCCAATGCATGAGCATGTGTATGTTTCATTTGCACCACATTAATGTCAAAAGGGAATCCCTGGAGAGCTGGTGGCCATATGTTAGATCATCAGAAATCTCTTGATGAAGATGAAAAATTTTCTGTGCTGTGTGACTGTGTCAGACATACCACAGAATTAAAAACACGGAAATCACTCCAGATCATGGCACATTGATGAAGAAACAGCTTCTCAGTTATTTGCATAGTTTCTCCCTAATCCCGAGGAAGAAGCAATGCAAAGCACTTAGTGAAGCACAAGCAGCAGTTGCATGTGAAGGTGTTGAGTTGATCTCAGACAGAAATTTCTGGACTCGGTAGCAAATGTAAGCTTTTGAAGAGGTGGCTTCACTCCTTGCGCCTGGTCCTTTTCCCTGTTCCCAGCTGCCGCCACCACTGCTGGCGAGCTGCTTTGGCCCTCAAGGTCATTTCTTGTAAATTTCCTGGGAATTTTAAAGACGGATTCAATATTTTATGCAGTTTTACATTTGCAGCATGACCTTGTTTAAATTAAAATGAGCTGATCAGGGTTTGAAATGCTGCACTTTGAGACTTCATTTTTTTTTCAATGGCTGGCCATCAATTACCGACCCAACCACCATTTTAATTTGCTTTTTGTTTTGTGGCTTGTGATCAATTGCAGAAGCGTACACTTTCAAAGATCGAACTTCCCAGATTTGGACAAATGCAGATCTGCAGAAAAGAAAGCAATCATGAATAAGTAAGTTTGATTTAACATGTAGTTAAATTGTATTTATAATTTGGAATTTAAGAATGTGAGAAGAATTGCTGGAGAGCCAGAGCATCCTGTAAAACAATATAGAGACTTTTTCAACAAAAACGCCAGTCACCCAGACTAGATGGCAAACAGCACTCCAGACCATAAAAAACACATGAAAGAAGCAAACTGAAAACAGAAACAAATCTGTGGATTCAGTAATTCAGGGACAAAAACAAAGTTGCTGGAAAAGCTCAGCAGTTCTGGCAGCATCTGTGAATGTAAAAACAGCGATAATACTTCAGGTCCGGTGACCCTTCCAGTTCTGAGGATTGTCATTTGTCGAGTTTGCAGTAGTGATGCATTATTGAAGGAATGGCTTCCCTCTTCACACCACTTCATGACAAGTTATCCTGCAAACCTCATGTGAATGTTGGAAATGGAATTAAACCACTTTCTAGTGCAGTCATATACTTCTTGTGTGGTTTGTTTGTGGTGTCCTTGGACATTGGTGCCCTCCCACTCCTTGTTGCTGTTGTATGTTTTGCAAGAATCGAGCTTGCATTCCTGTTTCCTGAATCTATGAAATCCAAATACCTTTTTGTTCTTGTGCTCACATCCCTCATGTTCTCACTTTGCTACTGTCTGGAATTATTTGAGGTCCCAAACTTTGCCTGGAACTTTCCTGTTCTGCCAAATCCTGAGAGCTGTGCATCTCTTGATACTTTTTTGCAGGCGTGCAATTCCTTCCTCTTAACATCACCATCTCTCACCTTTAAGATGCTCACGAAATGTCACTCTGGCCAAACGTTTGGTCACCTGTATGAAAATCTCCTCCTTTGATGTCAGTTTTTGTATGGCTCCCCTGCTGTGAAGTGCCATGAGGAGTTTTTTTCTGTGCAAGGGGTTCTATTTCAGTGTTGTGATGACTTCTGTGTGCAGCTGATGTCTTGTTGCCAAAAAGTAACCATTGATTTGCCTGTGAAATAATGCAATGTTCCCTCTCAGTATTAACCAGGTCGTTAAATCAGTGAATTGCAAGCTGAGTATTTTGGAGAATTTCATTAGCCATCCCCAGCTAGACCCGACTTTGCCATGTCACTGGGGTATCCAAGCATTGGCAATGCAACTCCCAGAACACAGGCAAACAAATCATCATAATCTTGGTGTTTTTCTTTGTTCACTTGATTTGTCTCTTTGACTTTTACAACGTTATTTTTTCAACTCACTTTCTCCTTACTGGTGGAAAAGCAGCATCGAAATGCCAGGAAATCCTGCTGGTGTAAGAAGTATCCTCAGATGCATGTGAAATCATTTTGCAATGAGCCTTAAGTATATGTGTGCAATCTACAAAGAAGAAAACTTGGAAACATGGCCAACATATAGTTTCTATCCATGACCAGCACAATTCTCAATTGGACAGTCATTCCTTTGTCACTGGGTCCAAGTGCCACGCTCCTTAGCTGATGGCATGGCAGGTTTACCATTGCCGTGTGCACTGCAGCAATTCAAGAGAGCAGTTCATCTTCTTCTGTGCCATCACATTGACTCTGTATTCCAAATTTAATCTATTGCATTTATATTTGTATAATTTGAAGGTTTTTTTCCCAAGAGTTTTGCTTCCCTGATGAACAGTATTAACTCTGACTTCATTTCCAGTGCTATTGCTGAAATCCTGAAATTCTGGTTGAATCAGCACCCAGAAGACTTCCGACAAGGCTCAAGTTATGCTTGCCTAAATAAAGTCCTCACATACCTAAAGCAGACAGCGCCGGGGTCAGACCCTGAAAAACGGGCCCAGAATCTTCACAGTCAGTTTGTGGAGGATGAAAGTGCAGAGAAAGAAATGTTCAGTAAGATTTATATTTATGATGCAAAAACAGTGGTTTTAATTCATAAGGCAAGGGGAAATAATTGTGGGGCAGTGTTTTTATCGGTGCGGTGGTGAAAGCATGTTCTGTTTGGCTCCAAAAGGCAGTTTGGGAATTTACTTTAAATATATCTCTGAAAGATTATAGTGTGCTATTCCTGTAGTGTAAATCTGATTCATGGACATCTACTCCGTCTGTATTCCGTCCCTCACCAGGACAGTATTGGAGCTCTCTGCCGCTCCCTCCAATGGCTGCCCAACCAATCGCCATTTATCACACCTGTGTTCCCTTGCTGAACATGACCTTCCTCTCAACAGCCTGTATTTCAACTTCATCTGATGTAATGCAACTCACTTCCTGTGCAATGAAGGCATTGCTATGAATGCTTGCACGGAACCCCAAAATGCTGTGTTTTTTTTAAATTGAGATGTGTAGCAGACATTATTCCAGCCATGTCTCTTGAATTTCTTATTCCAATCCATCAAAGCTGATGCTTGCTATTGTCACCAACTGGAAAAGTTTATTGAACTTGTTTCCACTTTCTGTCCTTCTCTTCACCTTCAACTGCTCCATCTCTGACTCTTCATCTGTGGTTGTGAGAATGAAAAGAGGCTGCAGACAGTTTTGATAAATGGGCAGAAATTGCAGCAGAAGGAATACAATGTGGCAAGGTGTGAAGTTAACCAGTTTGATCGGAAAACTAAATTCAGAATGTCTTTTGATAAGTTTGTATTCAGAGGGATGTGGTTGTTCATGTCAGTTGAATTCCAAAGTTAACATGAATGCACTGCAAACTATTCGGATTACGTTTGCTTCACTGCAATACCTCACAGGACAGAGAAATGAGATTGCAATAGATGGATTCATTTGGATCAGCACAAGTGCCTTTGGCAACTTCGCTGCTTTCTCTTGTGATTTGGGGTTCAAAGTGAAACATCTCTATAAATAGCTCACATAGCTGCCAGAATAAATTGTTAACGCTGCAGCTTAATGGTAATTCAAATGACTGAGTTATGATGAAAGTTAAGATCTTTTTCTGCGATGGACTCTGATGAAATTAATTTGTTAAAATGACCATTTAGATCCGAGATTACCAGTGGTCCCAAAGATCAGTGTTGTGCAGTAGTAATCATTGACCGTAGAAGAGCACCATTTTAGCCAGATACCAACCATTTGGATACTTTGACATCAGTGAAAGAATCAATGGGTGGGGTCGGCGGTGTGTCTGAATTTGTTTAGACATGATGTGTAAAGCTGTTCATTTTGAGTAGCAAGATGTTTTTCTAATCGAACTTGTTCACACATGTTAACGCATACACTGTAGCAGGTGGGTGTTGAAGCCAGGCCTCGTGGCTCATTGTTATTGACACTAGCACTACAGCACAAGAGCCCTTGTTGGTTACTACATGCCTGTGGAGCAGGTGAGACTAAGCCCAAGGCCACTTGGTCCGGAAATAGGAACACTACCAATGTGCCTCAAGAGCCTCCATTTTGAGTGGTCATCTGACGTTGTCAAATTCATGGTGTCTCCATGTCAGTTCGTGGAGGGCTTAGCCATCTGTCTCAGGGTTTAGTTCATTTGGGCTTCCTTTGACAAGCTTCAAAAGTAGATCCAAAAATTTTGGTTAAGCCAAGTATTGCTGAGTGAATACCGCTGTACTGAGTTCATGATGTACAAGACCAAATTCTGCATAGAACGGACTCTGTAATATGGTCTGCTAAGACCCAGCAGCATTGAATGAGTCTTTCAGGACAATTTCCTTTTTAACTGTTGCTGTCAATGACATTTTATTTTCTAATATGATTGAATAATTTTGCAGGTTATTGTAAAACAAGAACTTGAGATTTGAAAGATTTCCTTTGGCAAGAAATTGGAATGGGAATCTGTCAATAAATACAATTTCTTTTGCAATTGAAATGCTTCCAACAGGAGGGTTTCACTGCAATATCACATTAAATTCAGCAAATTGAGATTTAAAACTATAAATGTGAGCTAACTGTTGTAAATTAATGGACGATTTCTAGTCACAAGTGAGTAAGATGTTTTGGAGCAATGAGAACTTTGGGCACAAAATAAATATCTATCTTCACTTACGCAGAAGGCTACCCTGGAAGACTTGGGTTCTACGTGGGAGAAGAACATGAAGGAACCATCGAAGAAGTGGACGAAAAGCTCCTCTGCTCCCCATCACGCTGCATTGCAGAGCAGCTGACCTTTATGGATGCTGTGAGTAAACAGGAATCTGGGTCTGTGATAATGGACTGCAGATGCTGGAGAATCCAAGATAATAAAATGTGAGGCTGGATGAACACAGCAGGACCAGCAGCATCTCAGGAGCTTAAAAGCTGTCATTTGGGGCCTAGACCCTTCATCAGAGAGGGGGATGGGGTGAGGGTTCTGGAATAAATAGGGAGAGAGGGCGGAGGCGGACCGAAGATGGAGAGAAAAGAAGATAGGTGGAGAGGAGAGTATAGATGGGGAGGTAGGGAGGGGATGAGACAGTCCAGGGAAGACGGACAGGTCAAGGAGGTGGGATGAGGTTAGCAGAAAGGAGATGGAGGTGCGACTTGGGGTGGGAGGAAGTGATTGTTGAGAAGAAGAACAGGTTAGGGAGGCAAAGACAGTCTGGGCTGCTTTTGGGATGCAGTGTGGGGAGAGGACGATCTGGGCTGTTTTTGGGATGCGGTGAGGGAAGGGGAGATTTTGAATCTGGTGAAGTCCACATTGACATCATTGGGCTGCAGGGTTTCCAAGCGGAATATGAATTGCTGTTCCCGCAGCCTTCGGGTGGCATCATTGTGGCACTGCAGGAGGCCCATGATGGACATGTAATCTAAAGAATGGGAGGGAGAGTGGAAAACGCTCGCGACTGGGAGGTGCAGTTGTTTATTGCGAGCCAAGTGGAGGTGTTCTGCAAACCGGTCCCCAAGCCTCCACTTGGTTTCCCCAATGTAGAGGAAGCCACACCGGGTACAATGGATACAGTATACTAGATTGGCAGATGTGCAGGTGAACCTCTGCTGAATATGGAAAGTCATCTTGGGGCCTTGGATGGGGTGAGGGAGGGGGTGTGGGGGCAAGTGTAGCATTTCCTGCGGTTTCAGTGGAAGGTGCTGGTGTGGTGGGTTTGGAGGGGAGTGTGGAGCGAACAAGAGAGTCGCGGAGAGAGTGGTCTCTCCGGAAGGCAGACAAGAGTGGGGATGGAAAAATGTCTTGGGTGGTGGTGTTGGACTGTAGATGGCGGAAGTTTCGGAGGATGATGCATTGTATCCTGCTTTCCGGAGAGACCACTCTCTGTGTGACTCCCTTGTTCGCTCCACACTGCCCTCCAACCCCACCACACCCGACATCTTCCCCTGCAACCGCAGGAAATGCTACACTTGCCCCCACATCCCCTCCCTCACCCCTATCCCAGTCCCCAAGATGACTTTCCATGTTAAGCAGAAGTTCACCGACACATCTGCCAATGTTGTATACTGTATCCATTGTACCCGGTGTGGCTTCCTCTACATTGGGGAAACCAAGCAGAAGCTTGCGGACTGATTTGCAGAAGACCTCCGCTCGGTTTGCAATAAACAACTGCGCCTCCCAGTCGCTAGCGTTTTCCACTCCCCCTCCCATTCTTTTGATGACATGTCCATCATGGGCCTCCTGCAGTGCCACAATGATGCCACTCGAAGGTTGCAGGAACAGCAACTCATATTCCGGTTGGGAACCCTGCAGCACAATGGTATCAATGTGGACTTCACCAGCTTCAAAATCTCCCCTTCCCCCAACGCATCTCAAAACCAGCCCAGTTCGTCCTCTCCCCGCACTGCACCACACAACCAGCCCAGCTCTTCCCCTCCCGCCACTGTATCCCAAAACCAGTCCAGCCTGTCTCTGCCTCCCTAACCTGTTCTTCCTCTCACCCATCCCTTCCTCCCACCCCAAGCCGCAGCTCCACCTCCTACCTACTAACCTCATCACAACTCCTTGACCTTTCCGTCTTCCAAGGACTGTCCTATCCCCTCCGTACCTCCCCACCTATACTCTCCACTCCACCTATATTCTTTTCTCTCCATCTTCGGTCCGCCTCCCCGTCTCTCCCTATTTATTCCAGAACCCTCACCCCATCCCCCTCTCTGATGAAGGGTCTAGGCCCGAAATGTTAGCTTTTATGCTCCTGAGATGCTGCTGGTCCTGCTGTGTTCATCCAGCCTCACATTTTATTATCTAGGAATCTGGGTCTATTCTGTTGAGACCTGTCTTTCCCAGTCATTCTCAATGCGGTGTTTCAGTCAGCAGTAAGCATCCGAATCTCACCATATTATTGAATGCTATTTCCGCTCCACCAGTCATTATAACTGAATTGCCTTCATAATGCAGTCGTCCAAGATGTCAAAGTGTCTTGTTTGAAATGTAACTTCAGTCTTGAGCTTGAAATACCTGTCGATGAAGACTTCAGCACTCGCCTATTTTTTTAAATGAATGTCACATGAATTAAGTGAGCAGGGAGAGCACTGAAAATCCTTCGTAACTTCGTGTTGAATCTCTACAAAATAAATAGTATTTCAGGGTAAAAGTTGAAATGTTTCACCAGAACAGTCACTGTTCCTACATGAACCCAGTGATTTTGTTCGAAGTGTCCAGTACGACAACTTTGGTGTTTGCAGAGATCTCCTGGAATGGAATCAGCCACGAGATCAGGCTATTCCAGTCTAGTCTCCAAGGTGGCTTGGTGCCTACCTCTACGAAATGAGGCGAAGGATTGCTGACTCAAATTTTGTGTTCTGTCTGGGTCTGGTCATAGGCTTCGGCTTCAAATGGAAGCTCAGCTTTGAGCAAATGGGACTGTGGTCTATATGACAGCATTGGGTGTGACTCTAGAATGTAAGTAGTCCTCGAGGTCTCAAAAAGCCTGAGCAATTGTCAGTGTTGAGAGCAGGGGTGCGCATATCTAATCTGCAAGTGAACTTTTTGTCAAACGTACGAGTTGGTTATGGATCGCTGCTTTTCTGCACAGAGTTAGAAAGTTAACATCTGTTTTCATTGCAGTCTCTGTTGTACGTGTGTATACATTCTGACACTTCGAGTCTCATCATGTGACACAATGATGACAACAGACATTTTGGATGGGAAACAACCTATATTGGTGTCTGTAGAGGAACATAGCTGCTTTTCTTTCCTTGAAGCAGTGAGGTCGGCAATGAGATCAGTGATTCCTTTTCAAATCAGTTGTTTGACCTGGTGAATGTCAAGGCAGTGTTTTTGATTCTGGTCGCCTGTGTTGTTCCTGTTGCAGGCAGGTCCAGGAGGCTGAAACAGGAGATTTATTATTTAGTTTACTGTAGAGGGCGGAAGGTTAGCCTCAGCTGTTCCCTGCCTGAAATAATCGATGACATCATTGTCACATGATCGGAGTGTGAAAAGTGAGAGTGCACCATGCTTGCATAAATACGCAGCAGTTTCCCACTCCATGGTTTCTGAGCACTCCCTTCCGCTCCAGCCTGTCACAGCCAGCTCTGGCTTTGAAATTGACAAGACTGCCAAATTTCTCCGTTCTGAATGAGTTCACCGGGATCTGAAGAAGCTATTTGTGGTTTGTGTTAACTTTGACACTCGGAGCATAATTGTTTGTGGGAGTTGTTAGCCTTGAAGAGGGAGGCAAGAGGAGACAATGCAAACAGAATGACCAATTGACAGGCTTGGATGTTTGGCAACATTCAGCTTCAGCATGAAACCAACAGTGGGGAGGTGTTGACGTTGAGGTGTACTGAACCAACACGGGGTGCGGCAGCCATTGTGTTCTGTTAATCTGCCTTGATGTGAGAAGTGGACATGATGCAGGAGCACTTTCCTGATGGCCAGTCTGTCTAGCTTATGGACCACCATGGCTGAGCATCAGTAGGAGTGACTATTGCCAACAAAGCCGTGCATTGATGGTGTGCACAGAGCCAGCAGAAGGAGCTGGGTGGAGATCACCTGTGATTTCGAATCTAACCTACAAATAAGAAGGAGATGACTGAAAACTCAAGGCTGTTGACCTGTCTGTACAACCTATATGCACCTTGGGCATCAATGTGTGTATTATGTACTCAGTTGATGACAAAGTAGCTTGTGCAGTTTTGAATGTACAATTGCAAACTAGCAGGATGAGTTTACTCATGAATGGAAGAACCTTGTTTGTAGTTCATTCCTTCAACCACAGTACTGCTAATATATGTAATCTTTGTTTCCTTTTTATTTTTGATCAGGATCTTTTTAAGAAACTTGTGCCCAGCGAATGTTTAGGGTCCATCTGGGCTGAACAACCAGATCGAGCATCAACCGTCTGGGCTATCGTGGCACAGTTTAATAACGTTAAGAATTGTGTAACCAGCACCATCAGTCAGCCTCAGCAGCTAAAACCACGACAGAGGGCGAAGATCATTGAGAAGTGGATTGATGTTGCCAAGGTACACTTGTTCTTTAGTGATTTTTAACCTTTATGACAGGGTAAAGCACTCAGTGCATGAAACAAACATGGTGGATGAGATCAAGCAGTTCCTACGATGTGTTGAGATGTTTAGGGTTTGAAAGCCTCTCGAATTGACGAGCAGAATTAGAATTGAATGCTTCATGGCAAATCCTAGCATTTGTAATTTCCATAGTGTTGGCTGCTAATAGTTCATGCCTCAGTTTACAGTTGCATTGAAATATTAAAGTTTTCTTTCCCATCAAAAATATTTCTGTGGAGAAATAAAGGAAACTGATTTCAGATTTTTAGTGGCCCTTCAAACACAAAGTTACTTATTAGGCATAACAGAATGTTGTTTGCCTCCCTTGCGAGCGGTGATCAGATTTATGATACATTGTAAATGTTATTCTCAGTTTTCTGCATTCCATATGCCCGTATGATGGCCCTTCAGTAACTTGCCTGGTTGTCTGTTTCTTATGTGTTTGCCAAAGGAATTTGTCTTTGCATTTTAATCAGCAATTGGGAAAAGGATGAGGAAGGGCTGTCATACCTGATGTCTGGCTTGTCTTTGTCATCAATATGTGGCATTCCCACGAGTAGATTTGGAAAGAATCAAGACAGGAAGCCAGTAATTAACTAATTAAGTGAATTAAGTAATTTATTCATATTCATTTTATCATCCAAAATGGCACTGGATCATAGCAACAAAAGTGTATTATCATTGAAATTTCCCATATTCATGTGCCAATAAAATATTTAGTCATTCGAAAGGTTGGGAATGAAGATTCATAATAATACCTTTGCCAGGCATTTGAGACAAGTCTGGTTTGGCTCTTGGCAACACTGCCTGCATGGATTTGGACTCGTAAAGAATCTTAAAGCATTGATGTCTGTCTCCAGTTTCACAATCCAGAGAAGTTGAAATGAATGGAGGCAGACACCCAGTCATAGACATGGATACATGAGCTCCTGACAGGCTGTCCGTGCCGACCTAGAAACTGGTGCTGTCAAAGGCCATTCTGAAGACGAGTTGCCACCTTCCAGTGATCACTTGGCTGACTCTTCCAGTTGTCATTTGAGTTGACAATAGTTGATGAGGGTCCTTATCCATGTTGAAGTGTCCTCCGTCACTTACTTTTTACTGCAGCAGCCTTTGTTGCCCTCAAGCCGGAAGACTGTGGGCTTGAGATCTTACCTGCTGGACTTAATCAGATAAGGCATCTATCTAATGATGCCCAGTGAGGCACATCCACATAAAGCCAATATGGTCTAATGACCCTCTCCCTCCTTGGCCTTCCTCGCTAAGCAGAAGTGGTTTTGAGAACTGAGAACAAACAATTGCAGGCTTCCTACTCTCCTGCCCCTCGGCCCCTCCCAACAAGTTCAAATTGATGCTTGTGGAAGGGAGGTTTGATTTGTTCTGTTCTTCTCCCTGCCTCCGTGGGGCAGGCAGATGAAGGACATTCACATGCTATCCTCACTACGATTAGTTAACTCAGTCTCAATAACATTGTGATTCATAAAAGTAGACTCAATTTTCTGATTTGTACGCTTTCCTTGAATGATTATCTCATGTGTCAGGCCCTGCCCTCCTATGCTGGCAGAAAATGTAATCTGTCATTCGTTTATCAGCTGAATACAATGGATATAACACAGATGATTACCCGTCTCCAGCTCCCTAACTTCGCCACTTCCACCACTCAGATGGCCGTGTCTCCAACTTATTCATTCGAATCTTTGCTTTGGCGTCAGTAACCATGTCTAACGAGTCAAGTGTTGGCAGAGAGTGAAATGTCTCAGAGGGAAAAAAAAATGAAGATCAAGTTTTAAGTCGCTAAGATTTGTGGAATTTTTGCCCCCACAAAGTTGTTTGTTAATGCTGTTATTTTTGCAGATCACGTTTTTCTGATGGAACATTTTAATGTCTGAGGTATTGGGTCATGGGGAGCCACTGTTTTTCCCACAGAACTCATGTTTTATGTTCTCACAGGAATGTCGGATTTTGGGAAATTTCTCTTCAGTGTGTGCAATTACCCGTGCATTGCAAGCAAATAACATCTTTGAGTTTCAGAAGACTTGGGCAGCCGTGTCAAAGTGAGTCATTTTTCTGGAAAAGCCGTGTCGTTATTTTTAATAAATATGTGGTAGGAATTTGCAGGTTTCACCTCCAAGTTTACTTGCCAAAGTGATCTTCACACTCCAGATGTGTTGACAGGATTACCAGAGGCACTACAGTGCAATCCCAACAATTGGCGTACTGGCAGAATCTTTCATTCTTTCACTAAGGAGTGAGGAATTAATTTTCTACAGTGGAAAAAGAAAACTGTTTGACAGCTTAAAATATTGAACTATTGTGTTCCAAAACTGATCTGCTGTTGGATGTAACGTAAGACAGTTTCCTGTGGATGTGCTGTGACGGGGTGATATGAACTGGAGGTTTGTATACGAACCTGAAATACAAAGAACACAATTATTTTAATCACCCAAGAAAGCAGTCTATACCTCTTTGAAGTGCACACTTGTAGTTTATATTCCTGTGCCGTAGACGATTTGATCATGATTGTTATTTTGAGGCAGCTTGGAGGTGAAATCTCACTTGCTGTGATGAGATTTCCTAAAACTACTGCAATGAAGGGCTTTTGTGGCACAGTGGTAACATCTCCATCTCTGGGCTTAAATAATCTGGGTTCAAATTCTGTCTGATGAAGGGTCTAGGCCCGAAACGTCAGCTTTTGTGCTCCTGAGATGCTGATTGGCCTGCTGTGTTCATCCAGCTCCACACTTTGTTATCTTGGATTCTCCAGCATCTGCAGTTCCCAATATCTCTTGGGTTCAAATTCTACCTGCCAAAGAGATGTGTCAAAACATATCTGAACTGTTTCATTAAAATAACTGCAATTGTTTGAAAAATGCTTCACTGCCCTTCACTGTCTGTATTACTTGCTTATTTGTCAGATTCCATGTCAGCTGTTTGCAATCTTGACTCTATTCTGTCAAGAGTAATTTGTTATATTCTCTTGACTAGGAGCACAAAGGCAACATTTGAAGATCTTCTAAATCTCATCTCCGAAGATGGCAACATAATGACAAGTAGCCAGCGCGAAAAACAAGTAAGCGTTTGCATTTGGCACTGTGCATCGATATTCAGGGCATTATAGGTATTTTCAAGCAAAATATCTACAATGAATTACATTGGTGTCTGAATGCATACAAATACTGTGAATCAATAATGCAACAAGGGATACATGTATTACATATGGATGGTCTAACTTGGCTCAAGTCTTCCAAAATCGTTCTGTCATGATGCAACCTTCATAGATTATCTTTCTCAGTGTTCGTTATCTTGGAAGTTTGAACACTTGCACAATGATATTAAAAGCAGGATATATGTCAGTTTTCTTTTCTTTTGATTTGCACACTTGGAGGGCCTCGTAATTAATTAAAGCCAAGGCAAAACACGAATAGCTTTAATTGGTTCTCGTTAGTGTTTTTGTTCAATTAGCATGTCTTCCTTTTATTGTTCTCTGCGGTAATAAATATTTACTGCATTGGAAGTGAGAGATAATCACATTGCTTTGTTTGTTGAGCATTTCAGACATCAACTATTTAGTTTCAACTAGCTTGGACCACCACTGACATTTCAAACTAACTTCAAAAACCTTCTCAAAAAGCATATTGTTTTACCAGGTTTCGAGACATTCCTCCTCACTCTGTTTGTCATGCTGTTTGCCCAGTCATTTTGTTCCTGAATTTTACAAAGTAACAAAATAATTTGTTAGTTATAAACATTTTGGTGTCACTTGACCAAACTAGTGTGTCCAGGACAGTAAGGAGGCAAGATGCAAGTTTTCTGTTGAATCATTCTTAGATTAAATCAAAGCAGTTTGAAGGTGGTACTTGAAGAGGACGAAATGCAGCATTCATGTTGGGTTGTTAACAATTTGACAGACACTCCGTTTTTCATACTGCTGAAAGTTCGAGTTGCGGTTGACGATGTTTTTGCATTGCTGTCCATCTGCTGGCTCCATAATTTCTACGGTGCTGCTGTCACACCTTGTTTATTATGTTTGCTATTGGTGCACAGTGCAGAATTCCAAATTACTTTTCATATCTGGCTTGAATCTAAAAGTAGATTTGTTTTTAATAATCAAAAACGTGTGTTGTGCAGGATGATTGCTTTTGTGGTGTCAATTTCTATAAATATACATGGGAAAATCTGAGTTCAAGATTGGACAGTTGTTTAACTTCCATAATGCTGTCTCCCAGATTGTACAGTGAATATCGATGCATGGTTCGTTAATCTTTAAGCATATTACACAGATGTTCTCTGGCAATATGGCTTGCTAAGCTTTACTTTATATGGGTGTGCCATTCGCAAGGCCACCATATCAACACTTACTGTCGATCCTTAGTTGACACTGAGTGTAGTGATAAGATACCACCTTGATATACCATAGCGTATTTTCTGAAAATACTTCCCCAAATGTGACTGTCTGGTGAATTTCACCTGAGTGAGCCAGCAATCATCATTTTCACTGTTGTGTTTTTAAATCTCAGAAAATATAATTTGAAACCTCATTTTAAATGCAGTTTGAAGCAGCAACTTCACCATGTCCAACAATTTGATTTGCACACTTGGATGGGAATCTGAAATAGTTGCCAAGTGATTGTTTTATGGGTTAAACATTGATACTAGTTTTGTGATAAACTATTGTGCGTGGGATAAATTGTAATATCACTTCCAAATATCATTGCCTGGCTATCACCTCTTGAGTTCGAATTGGCCAAATGTTGACATAAGGCTTTAGCGTTGTAAAATGTTTTTACAATAAAAGCTTGAGTTTTGAAATCTCTTCTGTTATCTCATTTGATATTATGGGAGATATAGATTAGATGCAGTGAATGAATAGCTGGTTTTCTATGTACATTTTCAGGATGGAGCTTCAAAATTTGCCGCCCTCAACAGCACCTTGAAAGAGAACAAAATACTGACACACAAAACACTGAAAGTAACAAAGAAGAAGGTAATCATCCCTTTATGTTTAATATTGGAATGAAACGTTCTCAAGTTGAAGCAGTTAATCTTGAAGCTTTACAAGTAAATCTGATTTATCTTTCCATAATGGTGTATCTTTGTTATAACTATGCTGTAAAGCAGTTCTCCGGGTAACTAAAGGGAAGTTATCAGCATTGCTGCTACTTAAGCCATTGAACATGTTTGGTTATATGTTTGAAGCTATAACCATGCTGCTTGTTGCATATCTATCAGTGTGTTGGGTTGTGGGTAGAATATTTCTACATTGAACGGAAGTAAATCTGCGAGGCCAGGCAGGTATGCACAAACATTTCCCATGGTCTGATGGATAAATACAACAGTCAATACAGTGTGGAGCTGAAGGAACTCAGCAGGTCAGGCAGCATGAGAGGAGCAAGAAAATCAACGTGTCAGGTCAGGACCACACTGTATTGACTCTGACTCCAACATTTGCAGTTCTTGCTGTCTTTGAGAGATGGTTAGCATCACTGGTGGTCCAGTGGTTAGGATTCGGCGCTTTCACCGCTGCGGCCTGGGTTCGATTCCCGGTCAGTGCAGCACATTTTGGGGTGGCTCAGTGGCTCGGTGGTTAGCATTGCGGCCTCACAGTGCCGGGGACCCAGGTTCGATTCCAACCTCGGGTGACTGTCTGTGTGGAGTTTGCATATTCTCCCCGTGTGTGCATGGGTTTCCTCCCGGTGCTCTGGTTTCCTCCCACAGTCCAAAGATGTGCAGGCTAGGTGGGTTGGCCATGCTGAATTGCTGGTTGTGTTCAGGGGTGTGTGAGCTGTAGGGGATGGTTCTGGGTGGGATGTTTCAAGTGGCGGTGTGAAATTGGTGAGCCGAAGGGCCTGTGTCTACACTGTGGGTAATGGAATTTAATCTCAATACAACATCTTGGCTGAAGCATTGAAATATGCCGACGCTCACAAAGGCAGAGATTCAGGTACTCATCTGGTGTTCCCTTTTTGTGTAGCGAAGGAAGAACTAAACCCGGGTTACACAATAACTCGGTTAGCCATCATGAATGAGGCAACATGACGAGAATTTTTGCAGCACTGCCCCTTGTGTCTGTGCTGGTCATAAAGCACCCACCTATTCTAATCCCATTTTGTAGAACTTAGCCCATCGCCTGCTAGGTATTCTTCATCAACATGTTGTGACACATGATGACACTTGTCTGGCAGAGGTGGAACTCAAACTCAGATTTCTGGCTCAGCGGTAGGGACGCTACCACTGAACCACAAGACCCCTTTATAGAGCTCTGATGAAGGGTCACCAGACCCAAAACATTAACACAGTTTTCTTCTTCACAAATGCTCCCAGAGCAGCTGAGCTTTTCCAGCAACTTTGTTTTTCTACCCCTTTAAAGAATTTGCATTTATTGGCGTTTTTGTCAACCCATTCAGCCAAGCTTATGACTCCATTCTGTAGGAGGTTGGACTGAACTGGGATACCCTGTAGGTATCATTCCGACAAAATTCCACAACCCCTACCCCTACCCAGGAGTTTTGATGGCAATGGCGTTTCAAGAGTTCATCAAAATTGTTCTTCAGTGTCTCAAGGGTTCCTGCCTGGACCACCCTTTTAGGCAGTGCGTTCCAGAAACCCACCACTTCTGGGTGAAAAGTTTTTGAACAAATCCCCTCAAAATAGCCTGCTTGTTGTATTAAAACTGGAAGCCCTGATATTGATAGACAGGGAATAAAGTTTTTCCGAACGCTTAGCCAAATCCCTCAGAACTCTTTGAACCTCAACCAGGTTCCTCCTCAGTGTCTTTGTTGCAGTGAAGATTGTCCCAGGTGAATTTAGCCCCTTTCTATAATTGAAATGTTCCTGCCCGAGCTGTATTAGTCAATTGGAATCAAAATTAACTTTTGGCAGGAAGTAAGCGTGACTTTTGAAGAACATTTCTGCAACTTGAAGCTTTCATTCGGCAGTGTAGCACAGGGTAGAGTGATAATTCTTGCTGTGTGTACTTTAATGCTCCAGACACAAAAGCTACAAGTATGAACATCAGGCTCACAGATGACACAAGAATGGGAGGTGTGGTAAATAGCAAAATGCTTTAGTCTCTAGGCACACCGTGTTCTAACTGTGGCTCAACTAATGTTATTTACGTCTGCTCTTATAGTCAGGCAAGTATCCAATATGGTGCTTTTACCACCTTATCCACAGGCCCTCCTGCCTTCATGAATATGCTAATGTGCACAGCAAGGTCCTCGTGATTCTCTGTACATTCTAAAACTTCCATTTAACATGTCTTGTCCTGACTTATTTGTCCTCCCAAAACGCTTCGCCTGACACTTTTCAGGATTGAATTCTGTTTGCCTCTTTTCAGGCCTTCTAACCAGACCATGTGTGTAATCCTGGAGACTAAGGCTTTTTGCTGTTTACCACATCGCCAATTCTTGTGGCACCTGTGAACCTGCTGTTCACACTTGTAGCTTTTGTGCCTTGAAAATTCATGTACACACAACAAGAACCATCACTTTACGCTGTGGTATGCTGCTGGATGAATGCTTCAAGTTGCAAAAATGCTCTTCAAAAATCACACATACTTCCAGTCGCAAAGTCAGTTTTGGTTCCAGTTTGCCAATTCCGGTGTATCTCCTAGGCTTTTAGCTCCTTAAGCAGTCTGAGACCATTAAATTATTTCTTGGGGTCAGAAAGGTGTCCTATGAAAAGACATTGAGTAGAATTATATTCTTGAGTTTTGGAAAATAAGGGTTAACCTTACTGAGTCAAACGTTTGGAAATCAGGTGCGATAAATTGTTTCCATCTTCAGGCAAAATCACACAGTACTTAGAAAATTTCCAATCTCCAAATGATGAAGTTACACAAACATTGAGTTTGGTTGACAGTTCACAGATCAGGGATCAAAACTCCGAACTTGCCTGTCGTTTATAGATCTAACTTTGTATTCCACTGTGTAACTGTGTCAAAAATTGAGTCCGAAATTTTGATTCTAATTAGATTTAGTTGCATGATAAATGGTATAAATAAGGCATGGAGTAGTATGTTTGGGAAATATGACAGTGCGTTCACAATGGATGAAATAAATTCACCTCACTTTTCTAGGGTGTAGTTCAGGGAATTGTACCATACCTGGGAGCTTTCTTCACGGACTTAACAAAATTGGACTCGGCTTTCCCCAATTATCGTTTCGTAAGTCTGTTTTACAAGATTTGGATTCCTTATTTGCTGATGAGCACTATTGTTACAGTTTCATTGCAAGCTGCTCATAGCAATAAAAGAAACTAATAAGTATGATTAATGATACTGATGAGAATAATGTGATGCTTTGTGTTGCAAATCAAACAATATGTAAATAAAGAAACATGCAAAAGGCTTTGCAGTTGATTGAATACAGGTTTAGTTTTTCTAAAGATTGGATAAAGTGGGCATCATTTTTATTTTGTACAGGTAAATTTGTTAGCTGGACGTCACTGCCTATTGTGCAGTTGAGCAGCTGAGAATGGCATCAGCTTGGTACTGATCTATTTGAGTGGAACAAAGGGCTCTATGTAATGGCCAAAATATAAACCTGGTGGAATGATCGATCATTTGTGTTTGACCTTTGACTATTTCCTAAAATTGAAACAAGTTTACAGAGTTTGTATTTCACTGCTGATCTGTTAAATTTCATGATCTCATAGTACCATTTGACCTTTGTATATATTGAATTAATTTTCTTTGTTCACGTCTATTTCTTACAGAATGGCTTGATCAACTTCGACAAGAGACGAAAGGTGATTGTACTGTGCAAAATGTTTGTAAATGCATGAAACGGGAAAAGCGTGCCTATCAATATTGTTGTGCTTTTTCTGCTTGATGGGGAATGTTGGAAGAGTCTACAACTGCATCTTAAATGTGGATGATCACGAATAAATTCAATAAAGAAATCAGGAGAAGCTTTGTTGCTCGCAGCAGTCAGATTGCAGAAGCTGCTGCTACCAGGACGAGTTGAGAAGAATAGCAGAGATGGATTTGAGAGAAAGTTAGATGTCAGAAAGGGCACAAAGAGGCACATTAAGAATTTGGAGCATGGTGGGAGAAGTGTAGAGAGCAGCATGGAGCAGTTCAGCCAAATGGCCTGTTTTTGCACTGCTGTTATGATGCAAGTTACCTTTCAGCATTCACAACCAGGTCCAGGACCTGCCAGGTGTTCTGTGAATGAAGATGTTGTGAAGTTAGTCTGGGTGCAATGGAAGCTATTTCATTATCGAAGAGAGTGAGTAAATAATCTCTCCATATTAGTTGGTATTTTCCGTCAGAAGAGAGGCATCGGTTACTTATGGAAGATCAGAAAGTGAGGGAGTGCAGCCGTTGGGGTCATCACTGACTGGGCATTTGATTCCATATTTCTGAATTTGGTAAGACCAACTTTTGAAATATCTCTGTTGCCATGGTTACTATTGAGGGTATCGTACAATCCCTATAGGGTGGAAACCGGCTATTCGGCCCAACAAGTCCACACTGCCCCTCGGAAGAGCATCCCATCCAGACCCATTCCCCATGTCTAACCCACCTCACCTCAACATCCCTGGGCACTATCGACAACTTAGCATGGGAATCCACCTCCCCTGCACATCTTTGGACTGTGGGAGGAAACAGTAGCACCCAGAGGAAATCCATGCAGACGATATTTTGGTCTTGTACTGCAGCATTCAGCAGACAGCGTGAGAATATTAACATGATACAAAGTTCAATTCATTGTTTATCACATGGTTTTGCTGACAAAACTGTAACTTGAGGTGCCATTTTAATCTAACCTATGAATAGAATAGGTTGCAATCAGAAACAACTGACGCCGAATTTGCCAAGCTGGGCCCTGTGGTGTAAAATCAGCTGGGATGCAAAATAGGCATCCAACGCTGTGTGACTCCACTTAATGAGCACAGAGTGTCATCTGTCAAATAGCCCGTCATTTCTCATGGATGATGCTTCAAGTGTTTATTTCAACTGACCTGTTGAAAACTGGCATGCACTTAACAACTTAAAAGTAACGTTATCAACATTTGACTTTGAGAGTTCTGCCCCTCTTTACATGTCAAATCGTGACAAGGTTCAACCAAGAAGCCAATGTGATTGAAAGAAAATAGTCCAGTAACTTCTAGCGGCACATGGCCCGTAAATTTAATGATGCCGCAACTTTGAAAAATTAACTCAACATGTTCACCCTCTGCCTTGGTATCAATTACGATAGACCAGCCACTTATTTTGTACTTTGCAGAATTTCTTTTGCTTGGATAAATGATCTTACATAATGTTTCTTGCCTTCAACCTAAATCAGCTTCTGGTTCTGAGGTGAATCCCTAATACTTCTTTGAAAAAAAATCCATCATTGAATCATGAATTTGTGACCTGAAACCATCCTGGATAATCTGTACAGAAATTTATCCTTGAAAAGTCACATAAATGTCATTTATTTCCAAAGCAGAAATATTTTTGTGACATGATTTACCGTGTGGTTGGAATAAAGTTATTGATGCTGTTTAAAGTACCACTGAGTAGGATATAGCAGTTACACTTCTTGCAATTTTAACATTTTGTAAACAGCTTGTTATTTATTTGTGTTCGTTCAGGAATATGAAATCATTTCGTGTCTTAAATATATGCAGTTTGCTTGTCAATGTTACATCATTCGCCCAGACGAGAAGTTTCTGGACCTGTTCTTCACACAACTATACTTAGCTGAGAAGAACAAGTAAGTAACTGGTATTGTAGGAATGTGCAGATAAAATATTTTCGTTTTGTCTTTAAAATCTCCCACAATTTTAACTACTGTTGAATGCTAGTGAGCCTGCCAATTTATTATCGTCTTCCTTTTCGTTGGTTTCAAAGTTGTGATCATGAATTCTGACATATGGGAATAAAGCCGGTTGCTCTATGAATCATTTCCATTGTGTTGTATCAAAATGTGTTTTATTGGCGTATAATAGCACAGATCGTACTGCCGCTAAGCCAACGGGAACAGGAAAATGCAAAGACTTGATGAGTGACCAATTTTCGCAACATGTCCAAGACCTCGTGCTTTGGGTGCATCTACAAATCCAGATGTAAACTGTTCCAGTTTTGAGATGTGTTTCTTTTTGTTCGAATTTCTTTTCAAATACACAATCTTATAACGAACACAAAATCAGTAATAAGCCAACACAATTGGTCAGCATTTTTCAGTATTTTTAAATGGTTCCCTAAAAATATCATTTCCTCATCTAGAGATGGCAACAGTGCCTTTTTTAATAATACAACCAAAAATAAGCTCCAACTAAAAAATAATGACTTTGCCATTGGTGGGCCAGAGTTGGTTAAGGATCAGATTTTAGAAAACTGAATTTGGTTTTTGTTTTGACAGAGCAGGCTTTGTAATATTTACATGAGTTGACAGCAGTTAGCTTCTTCATAAGTGGGTGGGCAGAAGTTATTATTTAAAATAATCTGTACTGCTTGGCCTGCTGTGTTCAGCGAGCTCCACACTTTGTTAGCTCCCTATTAAGCTCATGCTCAGGCTATGGATGAACATGTGGAACAAGCACCTGGCATTATCATCAATTCAAACACCGGTACAGTCAGTTTTGAGCCAACTTCAATCATGATATTTTTTGTAACAGAAAGTACAATACGTGACAGAACCTCAGTTTGCGTGCATCATAAGTTGTATTTAAAGTTCTTTTTGACCTCTGGGACGGTTTGGCTGATTTTCGGACAGATTGTCTGAAAAGAATCAGAAACAGAAAGCCTTGCTCCCGTTGCTACTGGTCAAGAGAGCTACTCTTTCATTTCACTACCTCCTACACGTGACACGTGGTGTTTTAGTCACCTGCCGTGACTGATTCATGACCACTTTTATATTGTTTGCCTGATAATGTCTGTACGTTCACATGACAGTGTGGATGAGGCCCAGACGAACTTCTGCATCACTTTAAAACCTATTCTATTACCTTAGGCACTCAAAGTTTGATTCTCATTTTTTTCAATTCACTTTATTTCAAGCCTGGTCCTTGTTAATTTTTCTGCACCTGCTGTCGATGTTTGACAGTTTTGTTCAATTCCATGTGTTCTGCAAAAAGACTTGTTGGGTTATCTTCTTGGTGAAAAAAAAATACCCAAAGGAACTGTGCATGCTGTCATTCAAAAACACACTCCAAAATTGCTGGAAAAATTCAGCAAGTCTGCCAGCATCTGTGGAAAGAAAACAGAGTTAACTTTTGGGTCTGGTGACACTTCCTGAGACGTCTTATCATCTTGATCTGCTCTTCACATAGCAGAAAAGATCGCTGTGCCAACAGTGAGAACGTTTACAGTTAAATCTGCTGCCACTCATTAGTCAAACTAATATTCAATGTACTCCTGCCTGAAAACATGTATGTTTTGCAAGTAAAATTATCATTCATGCAATTTCATTTCCATGTCAATGATTGATTTGCTATCACTAATACGAATATTGAACAAAGGCATCTGTTTAATTTTGAATGAATTTTGTCTGAAAATGTTTATCTGCCATCCTGCAGTTCCAGTATTTCCTCTGAACGGGAGAAACCAGCAAAACCCAAAAAGAGCGTGTTTAAGCTCCTCAGCTGGTAAGTATCCCATGTTAAATACAACAGATATCTCATGACTTCCTTTAATATAGGGATGATTGGACAGACAGATAAGTACATCGGTTTCTTGACAAATGATTTTGTTTGATATGGACTCATTATTGCTTCATGGGACTGAGATGTTTTTAGTCACTGATAAAGTTGATTAACTTGAGGCGAAGCAAGGAATAGTAGTGCTCTTCTCACCTTGTGAATGTGTCTATTGTAGACTGATTGATAGAGATTCTTTACTTTGACCGTGATTGTAGAATGTGGACCTGTGATGAGCTTGATATTGCTGTCTCATGATTCTCATTTATTATCAGAAGTTTATACACCATGGCTAAATTTCACCTCATTGAATTTGTTTATGAGCGACAATTAAACAAAAAAGCTGTTACTGTGAAATGAATTTGCATATTTGTGGTCCGATAAGATGAAAACTGGCAATGATGAACAATTTGGAATGAAAAATCAGATCTATGTTCTACTTTGTGGGTCAGCAGGCAGCAAAAATAACTTGTGCTGAAAAATTATCGGCCATGCTTCTCAGACTTGAAATTCCACATGACAACTCAAATGTATTGCCATGTAGAAGTTGACATGAAAGTATATGTTTGTGTTGTCGTGCATGCATAAGGAAAGACTTCAAACTTATTTTTTTCAGTAACTTTCCTGAGCTAGAGACATTATTTTATATTTCTGTACAATAGTCAAGGACTGAGCTGATCTCAGCAAAGTCATATTCTTTTCCCCCACACACCCATGTAGAGTTTCGGAGGAAAGCCCATGCCTTGTTGGTGCATTGTGCCTTGCAGTGATGTGGACTATGTCATGCAACTGTGAAATCAAAACCATGAAAGAGAAGGGAAACGCTTATTCACTTGCTGGAATATCTTCTCTTTACATGAGTGTGGATGTTCTCTGGATGTGATTTTAGCTTCCGGAGCTGAAATATGATTGTCAAAGTGGAGGCAATCAACAACGCTGCATTAGTTTGCAATCTCACATTTCAGCAGCCACCTGCTCTGCTCCCTGTATTATGTCATGCCTCATGTGCCAAGAATCAGGATTTTCAGTGTGGGAAATTTTTGTCATGCCATCTGCAGTACTCCTTTTGAGAGTTTTCGGAAATTTTCTGTGTTAAATGTGCAATCTGAATGCAAGGTTCTGAATAGGAATTCTAACTTTTGCAGTACCCATATCCTGAAGGCCACATTAAGAGTTCACTATCCTACCTTTCAAAGTATTGTGCACAGTTTTCTATCACTTATCAATGGTATTACTTTGTTTTAACTTTAATTGTTAACAAATTTCTTCTTTCAGGAAGAAAGTATGTACGCCTTAGCATGTGGCCAGGTTGGGGTAGATTTTCTACTTTGTGGGTATTCAAGTCCACATTTTCCCTTTCGTATGAACTAGGTTGATATCAGGTTGAATAACGTTGTCATAAGTCCAGATTCTTGTGCCACTTGTATATGCAAAATGTTATCTCCCATCCGTATACTCCCTAACCATTAGAAAATGGAACAATATTCAACACTAATAATGCTCACTCTTGGTATTAGTGCGTCACTATTAATTTGTCACAGCTTGAAAGTGGCATAATTCAAACTTCTGATACTCACAGCATCAACATACCTTCATTCTAGTTTAATTTGTTTGAAAGTTTATCCAGAATGTAATGACGTTTCAATATTTCTGATGTGTTCCCCTTTCCATTATGCAAACTGTTTTCAAGGAGAGGTGTTAAAGCAAACAGCACACCAACGAAAAGCTCTCAGCAGCCAACATCCCCTGAGAGTGACGATTGTGAAGAAAGCATTGCTTCAGCCAGAATTTCAGGAGATTGCAGCAACTTGGAAATGCAAAAGCACAGCACTTTGCAAAATCCACCGGAAAAGGTGAGACAAGAAGGCACTCACCACATAAAATAGGTTGTTCACGGAGACACTGGTCCGTCCAGATGCATTTACTTCTTCTTTCTTTTCTAACTTTCTTCTGTGTTTCATCCCTCTGTTACCCTATCCTTTCTAGAGGTTGCAAGAGGACTCGGTGATAGCGCCTCAACCACTGGAGCTGGATGACTGCCTGGCCAATCTACTTTACCTTTCTTTTGAGAGCTAATGGACTGTTCGCCATTTTGAGGTTTCAGCCAGACTGTAATCCTCAGTTTGAAGGCAGCTTCACGAAGCATCCTCATGATTGGCCGCTGCCAGCAATTTTCCATAGCAGGTCCCACTTGCCAAAGTTGGGTTACTTGGTTTCAGAAGCAATGCAAGACAGCTATGCCATTCCCAACAAAATTCAACCTTTTGCCGTTTACTGAAGCATCTGATTCCAGAACAAATATTATTTGCTGACGAAATGAAAGCTAACTTTTTTTTTGAGATGTGTAGATTTGCTTTGTTTTGCTTAGATATTTTATACAACTTTGAAAAATACATAAATGAAGCTATACATGTGATTTTTTAAAAAATCATCGCACGAACAATGAAAGTATTTCATCTTGAATCCTGAACATAATTTTTAATTTCTGCACAGTAAATTTTAGTGCATGGGGTATGACTGCAGCAGCTTGAAGTGCACTGCCACCAAAAGCAGTACTTTCGAGTCTGTTGGCTGTGCCTTGATCCAGCAATTGCAATAAAGGAATGCAGCTCCCTGCACGCAGACCTCTTGACTGCATGTTTTGTTTTTCTTCTATCCTTGGCCTTTTAGCTATTGATTATTGTGTTGTCTGCTGAAGACCGTTGTATCGCGGGAGATTATCAAAGTTCATGGTTGATGTTTATTGAATATGTCCAGGGGGACTTGTCTCAGGGATATTTTAGCAATTTATTCTCCCAAGAATTGGGTTAAGCATTATTCGGTCAGGTTTGGGAGTTTTGGAGTGGTATTATTTTGTTTTAAAATACCCTCTCCCCTTTTATGGATTCTCCTGTTTAGTGTTGTGATTGCCTCTATATTAATAATAAACTAAGAGCTGCAGTGACTTGAATGATTTTGCTTCCAGTTTCATTGGATCTATGGCTCCATGTGTTTTGCTGTTGCTATCTCTGTCTTTCTTTCTTTCTGTGGTACTGTCCCGCACACATTCTGACCCTCACAATACACTGGCCCATTCACAGTCACTCATAATGCCATAAATGTGTGCCTTTACGTTACACAGTGTACACAGTGTAGTTGGATTCAAGATTTCTGTGCATAGTTGGGTGAAACGGGCAGATAAATATTGATGTAAGAATGTTCAATTGCTGAGTGCAAACTGAGGTCCCAAAGGGTTCATCTGACAAACTTAGAATTGAAGCACCAATTTAAATGGTCAAGTGAAATGACCACAATGTTATTGTGCTTCAGGAACTAACTTGGTAATTTATCAGTGTGCTATGTGATGAACTGTTGACGTTGGCTAAACAGCTAGTAAACACATGTGGGAGTGTAATTCCTCAGAAGTGGAACAATAAATATAACTGGAAAGAAGGAACTATCTCATATGCAACAGTTTCCAAAAGTCTTCTCAAACAAAAGAATTCTTCCACAGTCACTGAAATCCACGGACAGTGCTTCCACAGGAGATTCACGCAGTAGTGGTGTGACATCAAATCCACACTGTGACATCGCGAAGTCTCGGAAGCGTGCTTGCTCAGGCAGGTTTGAGAGTACAACACGCCCCCGATACAACCAACAAAATGGGGAAAGCTGCCTCATCCGTGTGGGTTTTGAGCAAGACCAAGCAAAAGAATTTAAAACTATTTTGGTAAGTACCTGGATTGTTTTCTCTCTTCGCAAGTCTAAGTATTTGTTGTTGTTTCCTGTCAGTATCGACAGAAAGGCGAGAGAATATTTTATCCAAACTATTTGTTGCCATGCAGTCATAATCATTGTCTGCTTTCCACATTGCCAAAGCCTATTTTTTTTTTTGGTCTATGGGTGTGCTTTGTCCATCATTTGGATCCGGTTTTGCGATGCACTGGCAGTGTTTCGGTTTTAGGCCTGACTGCATTTCCCTTGTATTTCTCGTTTAAATGTCAATAGTAAGGTGCAGCGCTCTGCTACCCCATTTTGGGAATGGGCTGATAACTATTGAAGTGAAAAATCGCAAATTAACCCACGCCATTAACTGTGCAAAAAATCAGCAAGGAGGGACCAGATCTTCAGTTAGCTGACCACAGGCACTTTGGCCCATCTGTCTACAAATCGAGTAATATTAGCAGAGACATTGAATAGTATTTCTTTCCTGTCTTTGACTCATGTGAAATTTAAAAGGCTGGAGCATGGAAGAAAGCACATCAAAAAAAAGGGTTGGAGAAGTGTGCAAAATAGAAGAATTGCCAAACTGACTAGTTGAGTAAAGCCTAAGGAATGTTGGCCAAATTGGAAGGCATATAGATTATTTGTTTGGCTTGCTCATTAATTTTCCTTGAAGGGATCAGTGATAGTCTTTGATTGTGGCTCCACAGAGCTCAGTGTGATGTGTGTGAAATTGCTTCTGGCATTTAAATATGGTTTACAAACACCATCTCTATGACCTGGTAAAAAGAACATTTGTTGGGTTGTCAGAGAGTTGGAGCTGGGGCAGAATCAGCCAAAGAATTGAGGAGGAATTTAGACAAGCAAATGGCAAACGACCTATTCAAATTGAACATTTGTGAAATACAAAACAAATTGCAACAAAAATGGCAACAACGTTTCCTGCTAAAAAAGGAATATATTTTTGCCAATGAACACGGTTGTTTGAGGCCAGGCAAAGAATCATGGAACGTTATTACAAAGTGAAAAAAACTTTGGGTAATTGTGTCTGTGCTAAATTTCAGGAAGAAGTATCTGACTTGTCCTGCTTCAATGTCCTTTTTACCACTGCACTGCAAATTTTGTCTCATATAATTATTCGTTCCCCTTAAGAAGGCAATTTAATCTGCTTTGTCCACATGTTCAGATATTGTGGTTTGGTAACAGCAGAATTTGCAATTTTTTTGGCCTTTTCTCCTCACCAATGATCTCAGATTTTGTCCTTGGTACATCGTATCAGAGGGGCCAGGAAACAGTTTCCCCCATTTCCCTGATTTAGTCTGAGCAAATGACTGTTATTCATGATTCTGCACTCTCGTTCTCACCCAATTTTGTGTCTATACCACCACTGCCCATTTCATTCCACAGGCTTCAGTTTTTGCTCGCACACTTGTGTGCTACTTTATGAAACATATTTTAGAAAACCCAGTGCATCGCCAATGAATCACTAAAATCAGTGATTAATTGTTTCCAGCCTGCACAAACGGAGTGGAAAAGACATTAGTTATTCAAAAAAGATCAATTTACGGGATGTTAGTTAACATAACCTCTAATTGTGTCATAGTTGACTCTACCACTTTGAGTTGTCGAGACATACAGCGCAAAATATCCCTTCTAACCTTTCCTATTTCAGTACTTATCCAAATGTCTTTTACCTATTGTTAGTCTGCCTATATCTGACACTTCCTCAGGAAGTTAATTCCACAACTTCTGTGGTAATTTTCAAATTTGTTGTTCGTTAATATATTTATTATGATCTTTGCTTTGCGTGGCTGGCAAAGTAATTTTTTTTTTCGCCATGAACTACGGTGCAATTAAAGTGAAATTAAGCATGAGTCTAGTCAACCAGAAAACATTGTGGTTCTCCAGGAGAAACAGCAAATCAGCTCGTGCATTTCATCTTACAGGTCATTGCACAAACTTGAGCTGAGAGACGTGAGCGCCAAATATAAGATAGAATTAAACAAAAACAGACAATTTCTCCAAAAAATTGGTCTTTTCAATATCCTGCCCAACCAATATTATTCCTGTGCAATTCACAATTGATTGAATGTGAAATATTTGCACTGTCTTCAAATCACAAATTGCTAAATATCTCAAACTGTAAAGCAATTTTATGAACCATTTTATACATATAAGCACAGTGTTAGGAAATTTCAGATTTTGTGAACAACCATTGAGCCATTTTCTGTGTTGACAATAAATGTTAAAAGCAGGCAAATGGTATTGGGGTTTTGGGTGGGAGGGGATGGAAGTGGCTTATTTAAATTACTACTTTCATAACTACTTACTGACTTCAAACTGACTGTGTAGGTGAACCTGAGCACTGGAATCTGTTGCTATTCACATTGCAGCATTTACTGATCACAGTCTATGGGTTATGGAGCATCAAAGGCATGTTTTACAATAACGGCCCTACCAGTCTTCATTTTCTTCACGTAACTTTTACAGCTTTCAGTGTAATGTCCCAATTGGTCTTCTGAGTGAAAACAGCTATGTTTTTCAACCGTTTGGAAATTGAGCTTTGACAAATTTCATTAGTTTGTGTGTGTGTGTCGAATGCATCAATGAAAAGTGAATATTGTTTTATTTAGGTGACTAACCAAGACCGGGTATCGGACATCTTCACGAAAGCAATGGCCGTGCTCGGATTTGAAACCGACCGTCCTCAGGATTATGATCTTGCGCAGATCATCGAATCAAAGAAAGGTGAGCAGTGGAATTTGCATCAATTTAGTCTAAATCTATTTCTGAATATCATAACAGCTGCAAGGGGATTGATATTTCCCATTGATTTCACCAAAATGCTGAAGATATTTCAATTTGTATAATTGAACACATCCAACTATGTTCAGCAGGATTCATCTCTGATGAATGTAAAGCCAGTAAACAGCTAATATTTGCACCTAATAGAATTATTTGGTGTACCGAATTTCATCTGATTGCCCTAAAGCCAAAAAAAATCTCCAAGAACTGCAAATACTGGAGAGCAGAAGTGCAGGAAAAACACAGCAGGTGTGGCAGCACTTGTAGAGAGAAATCAGAGTGAATGTTTTGGGTCCAGCAGCCCTTCTTCAGAACCACTTCACATAGAACATAGAACAGTACAGCACAGTACAGGCCTTGTGGCCCACCATGTTGTGCCGAGCTATTATCCCACTAGGATCAATCTATCCTGCACGCTGTACTTTTTACTATCCTCTACGGGCCTACCCAAGGGCCGCTTCAAAGTCTCGAAAGTATCTCACTCCACTATCACTGCCAAAGGCGCATTCCACATGCCCACCACTCTTAAAGCCGTATTGAGTGAAGGTTACACATCTGGAGTTGGTTGTGGCAATGAGCCCAGAATTATTCACATTGATATAACATTGTTCTGCTTTGTTCAGTCTTGTTCTAACTGGTTATTCCAAAAGAAATGCTTCCTGTTGCTAAACTTAATCTTTTTCCCCTCCTTTTGCCCCATGGCTGAGAGACAAGAAATACGGGTGTGGTCACTGCAGCCAAATTGCTAATCTGCAGCATGCCTCCCCTCACCATTTCCTGGTGAAAAGTAGAAAAGAGGACTCAGAGGTTTCATTCTGCTGTGGTTTAAAACATGCGATCCAGACTCTGTTCAACAGGATGTCTTATTAGGATAAAGAGTCCCAATGCATCTGCAGCATGCAATTCCTGTCAATTTTCTTTGAAAAAAAAAATCAATCCACTGGCTGCAAGAGTCACTGACAAAGCTGGCTTTTATGGTGCATCTATCATTGCCCTCAGAAAATGGTCATACGCTGGATCAGTGACTTGTGTTTGTTTTCGGTGTCCCCAGTGGTGTTAGCTTGAAGATTCCGATTCAATGCTGAAGGAAATGATTGCTTTTCTCAGTGTTTTTGCATTGATCACACTGCAACTTTCTGTTTTTGATGCTGTACAATCAATATTATGAAAGCATATGTGAATAATAATGTGCTTTTCCTCTGTTTTTTTCAGTGCTCGTACTTCCGCAAAATGCAAATGTGTATTATGCAATGAATAAAACCGTAAATTATAATTTCATCCTGAGGAATCGGTACACATATAGGCCTCCGAGCATGACAATACCAGGTTTCACCAGAAGAAGATCTTCGTGTTTCTGGAAGTTTTAGCTGTAAGGAACACACGGTTTCATATTGTCTCAATTGTATCTAAAACCTCTTGTTTAATGTTCAAAACCCTGCTATATCTGAATAAATGACCTTGACAGTATTCTACTTCAAATTATAGGGCAATTTGGAAAACAGTGATTGCCTTCAGACAACCTGGACGACATGAACTTTGGATTTTCGAGTAAAGTGCTTCTCTCTGCCTTTTATAACATCTCGCACAACAGCAAATTTTGGTTAAAGGCTGGATAATTGAATCCTGTGACCTGTCTTCCATAAACAAGACAAACATGTTTTGATTGGTTGGTTTTGAAAAAGCAATCTGTGAGTGAGAGCCAGTATGAGACTATGTGTGATTGAGAATGAGAGTTTGTGTATGAATGAGACCGAGAGTTTGTGTGTGAGCGAGACTGAGTTTGTGTGAGTGAGAATGTGTGAGTGTTTGGGTGAGTGACATTGTGTGAAGTCAGAGTCAGATTGTGACTGAGACTGAGTGTGTGAGTGAGACTGTGAAAATGGGAGTATCAGAGTAGGCTGTGAGTGAGACAGCGAGTGAGAGAGTGAGACTGTGTGAGAGAGACGTGGAGTTTGTAGTTGAGTGAGATATGTGTTTGTCTGAGTGAGACTGTGTAAGTGTGTGTCTGAGAGTGAGACTGTGTGAAGTCAGTGAGATTAAGATGAAGCCATGTGTGTGAGTGAGTGGGAGTGAGACTGTGTGTGAGTGAGACTGAGAGTGAGACTGTGAGAGTGTGAGTCAGACCATGAGTGTGAGCAAGATTGTGTCAAGTCAGTGAGAGAGTGAGTGAGATTGTATGAGTGTGAGTGCATGTGACTGTGTGCAGTCAGAGTGAGACTGTGTGAGTGTGTGTGGGTGTTTGTGTGTGTGTGTGAGCAAGAGTCAGATTGAGATCATGTGTGAGAGACTAGGAATTTGTATGTGACTGAACGTGCATTTGTGTGAGTGAGACTGTGTGAGTCAAAATGTGAGAGTGAGATTGTGTGAACACAGAGTGAGTCAGTACAGTGTGGAGCTGAACGAAGCTCACAGGTCAGGCAACATAAGTGGACAGGAGAGTCGATCCTTCCTCACGACTAGGGAGGGAGAAGGGAGCCGGGAAATAAAGAGGGAGAGGAGGGGTGTGGCTGGGGAAAGTCAGGTGCGATGGTGATAGGTGAGTGCAGCTATAGGTAGTGGGGACTGGTCAGTGGGAAGGGCAGAGCAATAGGTGAGAGAGAAGATGGACAAGTTGTGTCAGGTGAAGGAGGCAGGCATGAGATGGAGGGTTGGACATGGTATGAGGCAGGGTGGTGGAGAGGTTTTAAAACTGGTGATTTCCATGCTGAGGCCACAAAGCTGTAGGCTCCTGATGTGGAATATGAGGTGCTGCTCCTCCAGTTTGCGGGTGGCATCGTTGTGACATCGGAGGAGGCCCAGGATGGAGATGTCATTCAGGGAGTGGGAGGTGGAGTTAAAATGCTTTGAAACCAGGAGCTGTTGCATTTGTTATGAACAGAGGGCAGGTGCTCCATGAATTGGTCTCCGAGTCTGCACTTGGTTTCACTGATGTTGAGGTCGCCATGTTGGGAACAATGGATACAGTAGGCCAGGTTGTAGGATGTACAGGTGAACCCCAATTGGACATGGAAAATTTGCCTTGGATGGCCATGAAGTGGGAGTCGTAGGGTCAGTGTAGCACTTCCTGCAGTTGCAGAGGAATAGGCTGCGGGTGGTGGGGTTAGAACATAGAACACTATAGTACAGTACAGGCCGTTTAGCCCTCGATGTTGCGCCGACCTGTGAAACCAAACTGAAGCCCATCTAATCGACACTATTCCACTATTATCTCTATGTTTATCCAACAACCATTTAAATGCCCTTAAACTTGGCAAGGCTAGTACTGTTGCAGGCAGGGCATTTCACGCCCTTACTACTCTGAGTAAAGAATCTACCTCTGATATCTGTCCTCTATCTGTCACCCCTCAATTTAAAGCAATGCCCCCTTGTGCTAGCTATCTCCATCCGAGGAAAAAGGCTCTCACCGTCCAACGTATCTAATCCTTTAATGGTCTTGTATGTCTCTATGAGGTCTCATCTTAAACTTCTTCACTCCAGCAAAAAACAGCCTCAAGTCCCTCAGCCTTTCCTCATAAAGACCTTCGCTCCCTACCAGTCAACATCCTGGTAAATCTCCTCTGCACCTGTTCTAATGCTTCCACATCCTTCCTAATAATGCGTCGACCAGAACTGTGTGCAATAGTCCAAGTGTGGTCACACCGGAGATTTGTGCAGCTGCAACATGACCTCATGGCTCCGAAACTCAATCCCTCTACCAATAAAACCTAAGGCACCGTATGCCTTCTTAACCAACCTATCAACCTGGGTGGCAACCTTCAGGGATTTATGTCCATGGACACCGAGATCTCTCTGCTCATCCACACTACCAAGACTCTTACCATTAGCCTACTGCTCTGTATTCCTGTTACTCCTTCCAAAGTGAATCACCTCACAGATTTCTGCATTCAACTCCATTTGCCAACTCTCAGCCCAGCTCTGCAGCCTATCTATGTCCCTCTGTAACCTGCAACATCCTTTCGCATGATCCACAACTCTACCGACTTTTGTCTCATCTGCAAATTTACGAACCCATCCCTCATCCAGGTCATTTATAAAATAGACAAACGACAGTGCCCCCAAAATGGGAAGTGTGGAGCGGATGAGGGTGTCACAGAGTGTGCGATCGCTACGAAAGGCAGACAATGGTGGGGGGATAAATATCTCTATGCTGTTGGAGTCAGATCGCACATGGCGGTCGTGGCGGAGACTGATACGCTGCATGTGGAGGTTGGTGGATTGGTGTGTGAAGACCAGGGGCCTCTGTCCTTATTATTATTGAGGGGAGGTGGTTTGAGGAGAGAAATGCAAGAGATGCAGGTGAAGGAGTTTTCAATCAATGGAGTGGTGTAGTTGTGATCCTTGTCATTGGACCAAGCCCTGGATGCATATGTCACCCAGGAAGTGGGAGTGAGAAATGGTTGGCAACTGGAAGGTGTTTGTTGTTTGTCGTGTCCAGAGCACAGATGTTCCTTGAATCAGTCCCCGAGCCAGCACTTGGTCTCACCATTGCAGTGGAGGTATGATCGGGAGCAGTGGAGACAGTAGACCAGGTTAAAGGATATACAAGTGAATCCCAGTCAGATTTGGAAAGCTTGCCTTTGGCCTTGGATGGAGGTGAGTCGGGGTAGTGTACGGTCAGGTGTAGCGCCTCCTGGGTTTGCGTGGAAAGATGCCAGGGCTCAGCGGTGGTGTAAATGGACAGTGTGGAGCAGCTGACGGAGTCGCGGGCCGAGCAGTCCCTACGAAAGGCAAAAAGGGGTGGGGAGTGAATTATCTCTTTGGTGGTGGGATCGAATTGTAGCTGTCAGAAGTGGTGGAGAATGGTACGCTGGGTGCGGAGTTTGGAATGGTGGTATGTGAGAACCAGGGGCACTCTGCCCTTATATTTATTGCGGGGAGGTGTTTTGAGGGCAGAAGTATGGGAAATACAAGATCTGTGGTTGAAGGCATGTTGGATCAACAGAGTGGGAATGTACATTTGTTGAAGTATGTTTCCTACTTCAAGGACTGCAACAACCTGCCTCTGTTGGTTCACAACACCTTAAACTGCATCTGTTGCATTTTTCACACTTCTGTCCTCAAACCTGTCACCCCAGCTAAAATAAAGAAATAATCCCCCTGGTCCTCATATGCCACCCCACCAACCTTCACATCCAGCATATCATTCTCTGCGACTTCCACCACAGTGATGCCACACACCAACTGGAGGAAGAACACCTCATATTCCACCTCACAAGCCCAGAGCCCAATGGCCTGAACACCGAAGTCACCAGTCTCAAACCTCCCCAACCCTGGCCTCATCCCATGTCCAATCCTCCCTCTCATCCCCACCTCCTTCACCTGACACAACCTGTCCATTTGCTCTCCCACCTATCCGCACCACCCTTCCCATTGACCAATCCCCACTACCCCTACCTGCATCCACCTATCACCATCCCACCTACCTTCCTCCAACCCCACCCCTACTCCCTCTATTTCCCAGCTCCCTTCCACCTCTCCAGTCCTGATGAAGGGTCCCAACCCAAAACGTTGACACTCCTGCACCTCTGTTACAGCCTTATCTGCTGTGTTCCTCCAGCTGCATACTGTGTAATCTCTGACCGCAGCACCTGAGTGAGATTGTGTGAGTGAGACCGTGTGTGTGAGTGAGAACGTGAGTGTGAGTGAGAATGTGTGTGAGTGAAGGTCACAGAGAGGTTGTGTGTGAATGAAATTGTGAGGTTGTGTGTGCGTGTGTGTATCTGTGTGTCTGTGTCTGTGTGTGTCAGACTGAGACTGGACGAGACTGTGCTTGTGAAATTGTGGGGTGTCAGAGTGAGTCCATGTGTGTGAATGAGTCCATTTGTGTGAGTGAACCTGAGTGAGTGTGAGTGTGGCTTTGTGAAGTATGAGTGTGACTGACTGAGAGTGTGTGTGAGAGAGCGAGAGAGAAATTGAGTGAGTGAGACTGGATGAGTGAGCCTGTGAGGGAGAGGCTAAATGGAAGTGTGAGTCTGTGAGACATTATCTGGATGTGACTCTGTGTGAGAGAGTCTGTGTGTATAACTGTGAGACTGTGAATGAAACAATGAGAGAGTGTCTGTGAGAGGATACACATTTCTAAAGTTCAAGCCATTTTGGGGGAAACAAACAAACTCATTGACCATTTATCCAAACCATTGGTGCAGTGATGAGCACTTAGCTGAAATGTGTGGCTCAGTCTACAGTGTCTTCAGCCCACAAATCTTTGTTGGTTGAGTCGTTTTAAGTATTCTGGATTTTTAAAAAAACCATTGATTTTTTTTTAAACAAAGGACAACCACAAGAATTAATAGATTGTTTACTATTGCCAGTGCTATTACATATGTTTCAGATTCAAATTTCATGTTATTTAATGTTCAGATATGTAATAAATTTATTTTGAGTTGTTATATTGTGAGATGTGTGTGTGTATGTGTGTAAAAGGGGCTGAAAGGTATTTAAAGGATGCACAGGGGACCAGACCAGCAGGTAACTTTAGGCCAAACATTTAATGTTGAAAAAGTATTGGGATCAATCATTAAGGAAATAATAACAGTGCATTTGGAAGATCGTACTCAACTTAAACAGAGTCATCAAGGCTCCATGAAAGAGAAATCATCTCTGACTCTTATTTTTTTAAAGATTGCTCAACCAGAGCAATTAGGGAGGAGCCAGGACATGTGTTGTATTTGGACTTTGAGTCAGCGTTCAACAAGGTACCTCACAAAAGGTGAAGTCTTCAGATCAAAGTCCATGGTGTTGGAGGTGACATGTTAACATGGATGGACAATTGGCTAACAGCTAGGAAATAGTAGCAGTGATTGGAGGTTCGTTTTCAACTTGGTGACCTGTGGCCAGTGGATTTTCACAGGGATCGGTGCTGGGACCACAATTGTTCCAACATACATAAATCACTTAGAGCAAGGAAATATAATGACCGGGGCAGAATTTGCAGAAAAAAATAAAAATAAGTGAAAAGGCTGGTTGCGAGAGGGACACAAAGAGTTCACAAAGAGATATTGACATCTGAGCAGACAAAAAGCCATTGGAATTTAATGTGAGAAAATACAATGTTGTTAATTTTGGAAGGACAAACAAAAGAGCTGTTGTATTCAAATGGTGAAGAGCAGCAGAAATGTGCAACAAAGGCAATTGAGGTACTTGTGCACAAAACACAAGAAGGTAGCACACAGATGCAGCAGGTATATACAAAGACTTGTTGGCCCTTATTTCAAGGAAGTTGGGGTGTCTTACAGCAACTGTACTAAGTGCTGGTGAGACCATATTTTCACAATGTCAGCAGTTTTTGTCCCCTTATTTAAAAGATATCATTTTACGGGAGGCAGCACAAAGAAGATTCACTCGATGACCTCCAGTGCGGTGGGATTACCTTCTGAGCAAAGGCTGAGTGGGTTGTGATATATAGAAGGATGTGATCTTGTTGAATCGTACAGAATGCTTAAGAGGCTTGACAGGCTAAATGCTGAAAGGATGTTTCCTTCATGGGAGAGTCGAGGACCATAGAGTATAGTCTCCAAATAAAGGGTGCCATTTTCAAACTGAATCTTAGAATTAGTTTTATTGTCACACGTACTCAAATGTCACATCTTGGGCCAACTTATGTATAGAGGTAGCCAGGTTAAGATTCTTAAGTACAAATTGTTGGTCAGGAAAATTTTTACAAAAATGAAACTGAAGATCATCGGAATCAATTTGAAGAATAAATAAAGAGCAGGATTATAGATCATAGGAATCAATTGGAAAAATAAAGAAAAAGTTCACCATGATAAATCAGAGAAACACATTTTAAAATACAAACAAAAAGTTCAGAATGTCAGTTCTTGTAACTCAATTCATTCTGGCACCTAACCTCCAGTCTGATCCTCAACTCCCAACCGTGGCAGGCTACACTTTGAATCTCTCGAGGACACTGCTTTGGAATCACCTCAAGGCCAGAAGACCATGCTGAGAGCACGTCAGCTGAGAGATAACTTCACTAGGCCTGCACTGAAGCCGGGCATTCTGGACATCACCAAGAAGAAAGAAGCAAAAAAAAGGAGGAAGCAATAGGAAAGAAATGGACAGAGTGGACGGATCCTACTCCTCAGGCTAAAACTGACGTGAGGAGGAATGTATTCTGATGTTTAAGGGTCTCTGGTACTCATGGAGTCATAGAGCTGTACAGCACAGAAACAGACCCTTTGGTCCAATTGTCCACGCTGGCCAAACACCCTAAACTGATCTGGTCCAATTTGTCAGCATTTGGCCCATGTCCCTCTGAACCCTTTCTATTTGTATCCCCATCCAAATTCCTTTTAAATGTTATTGTACCTACTTCCACCACTTCCTTTGATAGCTTGGTCGATATATGCACCACCTTCTGTGTGAAAACATTGCCCTTGAGGTCCCTTTCAAAACCTTCTCCTCTCCCCCTCAACCTATGCACTCTCGTATTCAACTGCCCTACCGTGGGCAAAAAGACATTGGCTATTGACCCTACAAATGCTGAACATTTTTTTAAACCTCTCCACTCAGTCTTTGACAATCCATGGAAAATAGCCCCAGCCTCTCCCTGTGGCTCAAACCCCCAAACCTGGCAACATCCTTGTGAAACCGTTCTGAATCCTCTCAAGTTTCACAACATTTTTCATATAGCAGGGAGACCAGAACTGAATACAGTATTCCAAGAGTGGCTGAACTAAGGCCCCGTACAGCCATAACATGACCTCACAACTCCTAGGCTCAATGCAATGAGCAATAAATGTAAGCACACTGAACACCCTCTTCACTATCCTATCGATCTGCCACACCACTTTCAAAGAATTCTGCACCAGCACCCCAACGTCTCTTTATTCTGCAACACTCCCCAGGACCTTCCCGTTAAGTCCGGTGCTGATTCGACTTTTCAAAATGCAGCACCTCTCCTTTATTTAAAATAAACTCCATTTCCCACTCCTTGGCCCACTGGCCAATCTGATCAATGTCCTGTTATACTCGAAGGTAACATTTTTTGCTGTCTACTACATCTCCAATTTAGGTGTCATCTACATATCTACTAGCCATATCTCTTATGTTCACACTCAAATCATTTACATAAATGATAAAAAGCACAGGAGCCAGCACCAAAACCTTGCAGTACACCGCTGGTCACAGGCCTTCAGTCCAGAAAGGAACCCCCCACCATCAACCTGTCTCCTACTTTTGAGCCAATTTTGTACCTAAATTGCTGGTTGTCCCTGTATTCCACGGAATCTAACCTTCTTTCACAGTCTACCCATGCAGCACATTGTCGAAAGCCTGAGTGAAGTTCATATAAACAACATCCATTGCTCTGCCTTCAACAGCCTTCTTCCTGAGGTCTGAAAGAATATCTTGAACAACTCAGGAGAGACAATTTCTCACACACAAAGCCACGCTCACCAGTTGCCTTTAGAAATGCATGTAAATCCTATCCCTCAGGATCCCCTCCAATAACTTATCTGCCACTGGAGTCAGGCCCACTGGTCTATAGTTCTTTGGCTTTTTCTTACCACATTTCTCAAAAAATGGCATCGCGTTAGTCAACCTCCAGTCTCCTGGCACCTCACACATGACTTTCAATGATACCAATGCCTCAGCAAAGGGCCCAATAATTGCTGCCCTCCCTCTGGGCTACACCTGCTCAGTTCCCAGGGACTTATCCACTTTTATGCATTTTAAAACCTCCAGCACCTCCTCTGTAATATGAACTGTTATCAGGACATCACTATTTATTTCCCCAAGTTTCCTAGCTTCCATCTCCTTCTCCACAGTAAATACTGATGTGAAATATTCATTTCGAATCTCACCCGTCTCCTGCGGTTTCACACACAATTGGCCATGTGGATATTTACAGCACCTTATTCTCTCCCTCGTTACTCTTTTGCCCTTAATGTAGTTGTAGAATCTCTTTGGGTTGTCCTGAACTTTACTTGCCGAAGATATTCCATGTCCCTACTTTGCACTCCTGGCTTCCCTCTTAAATATACACTGACTGCCCTTCTGCTTCTCTAGGGATTCACTCAGTCCCAGCTGTCTCAACGTGACGTATACCTCGTGTTTCTTAACCAGACCTTTAATTTCGCTTTGTGGACTCCTCTACAGTGGGGAAACCAAGTGGAGGCATGGACATAGCTTTGTGGATCACCTACACTCCGTTTGGGACAAACAACTGCACCTCCCAGTCGCGAACCACTTCACGTCCCCCTACCACTCCTTGGCCAACATGTCCATCCTGGGCCTCCTCCATTGCCACAATGATGCCACCCGAAGGTTGCAGGAGCAGTACCTCATATTTCAGTTGGGAAACCTGCAGCCCAGTGATATTAAAGTGGACTTCACAAGCTTCAAAACTTCCCCACTCCTGACCGCATCCCAAAACCAGTCCAGTTTGTCCTTGTCACACTAACCTGTCCCTCCTTTCTCCCACCTATCCATTCCTCGCACCTCAATCCTCACCGCCACCTCCTACCTCCCAGCCTCATCCCCGCCTCCTTGACCTGTCTGTCTTCCCTGGACTGACTGACCCTCACCCTCACTCCCCACCTGCACTCACATTTACTGGCTCCATCCCCACCTCTTTGACCTGCCCATCTCCTCTCCATCTATCTGCTCCCCTATCCTTCCGCCTCCCCATCTCTCTATTTTTTTTTCAGAATCCCTTTACACTGCCTCATTCTGAAGATGGGTCCAGACACAAAACATCAGCTTCCCTGCTCCTCTGATGCATCTTGGCCTGCCGTGTTCATCCAGCTCAACACCTTGTTATCTCTTCAATTTCTCTCGCCATTCAGCATACCCGGCAACGAATAGCCTGACCCTTCACATGAACCTGAACAAACTGTCTCTGGTCTCAAATTATCCTCTTTTTGAAAGGAATCCTGCTTCCCAATCTTTACCTACAAATAGCCTCTCCCAATCAAGTTTTGAAAATAAAAACCCCGAAGAGACTGCGGATGCTCTAAATCAGTAACTTGGCAGTCAGGGAGAGAGTGGTCCCTGGGGAAAGCCCTTTTCACAATGCCCTCGACTGAGTCTCCCACATTTCCCACAACTGATCCCTCACAACCTCTCCCTGCAAGAGTAACCAACACAGAATCATGCTCATCCTCACATACCACTCCATTGAATCCAATGCATCAGCCTCCGATGCTTCCACAATCTGAAATCCAATCCCACCACCAAAGTCAGTTTCCCTCCTCCCGTTATCTGCTTTCCGGAGCGACCACTCTCTCCACAACTCCCTTATCCACTCCACACTCCCCTCCAGCCCCACCTTACTTGGCACTTTTCCCTGCAATGGCAGCAAGTACTACACCTGCCCCTCCACATCCCCCTCACCCCAATCCCAGGCCAACAAGAAGGCTTTGGTCACCTGCACATCTGCTAATGCAGTATACTGCATCCGCTGTTCCCATTGTGGCCCCTTCTACATCGGGGAAAACAAGCAGAGGCTTGGGGACCACTTTGCAGAACACCTTCGCTCGGTTCACATGAATCAACTGCATGTCCAAGTCGCGAACCACTTCAACTTCCCTTCCCCATTCCGCAGATAACCCTGGCCCTCCTGCAGTGCCACAACTATGCCACTCGAAGGTTGCAGGAACAGCCACTCATATTCTGCTTGGGAACTCTGCAGCCCAATGGTATCAATGAGGATTTCACAAGCTTCAAAATCTCCCCTCCCACTACCGCATCCCAAAGCCAGCCCAACCTGTCCCCACCTCCCTAACCTGTCCTTCCTCCCACCTATTCCCTCCTCCCACCTCAGGTCCCACTGTCGTCTCCTACCTCCTAAACTCATCCTGCTCCCTTCATCTGTCCATCGTCCCTGGACTGACTTATCTCCTCCCTACCTCCCCACCTACACTCACCTTCATAGGCTCCACCCCTGCCTCTTTGACCATTCTGTCTCCTCTCCATCCATCCTCTCTTCTATCCATCTTCTATCAATCTCCTTCTCTCTCCCTATTTATTTCACATCCCCTTCCCCTCCTCCATTTCTGAGGAATGGTCTAGGCCCAAAACGTCAGCCTTCCCGCTCCTCTGATGCTACTTGGCCTGCTCTGTTCATCCAGCTCTCCACCTTGTTATCTCAGATTTTCCAGCATCTGCACTTCCTACTATCTCGGAAACAATTTGAACTCCCAGATTTCTGGGTTGCGTGCCATTTTAGCTTTCACGCTCACATTTCTGTCCTGTGCTGATTGCAGTCTTTCAACAAAGGGCAACCCAAGCTCATGGAACAATACTTCATTTTCCCTTTCGGCATTACGCAGCCTCAAGGACTCAATATTGAATATAATTACATTAGAAACTTGCTGTATGATGACATTTCTCCATTCTTCTTACTGCCGCTCTCTCCCCATGTGCCGCAACAGCCTTGTCTCAATTGTTTTGCTATCACTGGAGATGACCTATTCGCTCCCTTTCACACATTGATTTCTACCCAATTTTCAGCTCTTTTTGTCTTTCGCCACGACGGAAAGCACATTTTCCTTTTGCACTGGGCCTGCACACCATCTAATTTTCCCGTTCGTCTCGTTTGCCTCTGTTCATTGTATAAAAGAAGACTTTTTACAACCTCTTTCAGTTCAGAAGAAGAGTCATATTGAACCTGAATCGTTCACTCTTTTTTCATTCTCCACAGATGCTGCCAGATTTGCAGAGTATTTCAAATTCTCTGTGTTTGTTTCAGATTTCCACGCCCATGAAAATAGAACAAAGAAGTACAGATGCTGGAGATCTGAAACAAAAATAAAACTGGAGAAACTCAGGAAAACTGCCTGCATCTGGAAGGAGAAAGCAGAGTTAGTCTTTTCGAGCCCAGTGACTGAAAACTCCGGCTGTGATGAGTCACCAGTCCGAAAAGCTAATTCTGTCTTCTTCCCATAGATGCTGCCCGATCTGCTAGGTTTCTCCAGTAATTTCTGATTTTGTTTCTGGCTCCAAGGTTTGGCTCTGTTTGAACACTTAAGTTGAAGGATATCATTTATAAGATATTCTACCTTCCCATTACTCCATCAGTTTGTCCTGGATTAAACTTTTGGTAAATCCTATCCAACTACCACGAGATCTGCAGAGATTCCAAACATATAATTGAAAAGATAACCTCGCCCTTGAACTGTAAGACATGACATGCATTCTGGTTAAGAAGAAATTTGAAAGTCTCTCCTTCCAAATCTCAACAAGGTTGAAGGAGAATTGAAACGTACTTGGTTCAAAAGTGCCGACGCCAATGACTGTGTGAGTAAACATCTCTATATGACTGAAATACCTCCACAGAGGCCAGTATCCCATCACCAGTCACCCCTTATTTACACATGGAAAGCCTTTGACACTGAGCCAGCTCTCAGTGTGAACAGGACATATGACACTCCTGTTCTGATCTGTCAGCCATGGCTTCCTGATTGAAACAAGTTAAGAGTCCCAATCAGGGAACTTGTACTCTGAGTTTCACCTGGCTCACCTAGTTCCAGTGTCTAGATCCTTCTCCCACTGTGTACAAGGGCATAGGCTGTTTTTTTTTTGTAGCTCTTCCTCGGGCATTTTCGCACTGGGTCAGGTTCCTCTAACTTTGCCTCTGATCTGGGAGGTGTGTAACACACAGTAGATTGCCTGTTGCGCCTGGAGTGTCTCAGAAGAAATTAAATCTCCTCTTCAGACAGCAAAATCAGAGATATCCACTGTATTCTTCTTAGATCCTGAGGTATCTTCAACACTTGACAGGGAAGGGCAACCCACAAATTCCAGAACAGTGGGAAAAGCAGTCCAGAAACCGGGCACGTTTTGCTCCCGCACAGCTTGTGAGTTTGCCGCTTTCATGTGGTTCACTTGCATGTTCAGAATAGTCACACAATATAATGTCAGAACATTATGTTTCAGTGGAGTGAATATGCATCGACAGTGTCCCTTACCCTTGTGGGGCCATTCCCATGGTTCCGACATCAAACTTTGTTGCCTGAAGTAAACCGTCTCTCTCGCTCAGCAGAGTCTTGTGTATATAATGCATCGTTAACATCATCATTTTGGAAACCTCTGGATGACCCTGGTAGAGTTCAGCCAGTAACTGGCGGTGACCTTACTCAGGACAATCATACTTGCTCCCTATAATAATGTGAAACCCTCTGTTGTGATCTGGTCTCTCTGTGTCCAAAAAGGTTCCTGTTCTGGTTGTGATAGCCCTTTGTTTTCCCCCATCACCATCAGCTGTTTCAATTTTTCCAGGACCAGATCTTTCTGCGTCCAAAGCCTGATATTGTTACCTGTGACTTGAAGTGTGCCCAGAAAATTTAAAACCATTATGGATTCTTCCAGCTCCTATTGCCGGCGGATCTGCCAGTGGGATGCAGCTCAATGCATTTGCTACTTGGCTTCCCAGATGGTGTTCCAACTTTTAATTACATGCACTTAGTATTAGAGCCCACTGCTGAATTTAGCCTGAAGCTATGGGTGGCACTGCCTGCTACTTTTTAAGTAGATCCAGCAGAGATTTGTGGCCCATTATTATGACAAGTTTACATCCATAAAGGTATTGATGGAACTTCCTGGCTCTAAATATGACCACTGAACTTCTGTTCTCCAGCCGGGTGCATTTACACTTCACATCCACCAAAGTCCCAGATGCATACACTATTCGGTGTTCTTCTCCATTGGGCTGACTATGAGCTAATACTATCCTGATGCTGTATGGGCAAGAATCACTTGTTCATACCAGGTCTTGCTTGGTATCATCATGGACCAATGCCCTCGAGGATGATAACTGTTTCCTTATTTCCCTGAAAGTTTCCATTGATAACATCCCTATCAATCATAATGCACTTTTCAACACATCAGAACTTTTTTTTATGCAGTTAAAAATGTTGTTTCCTTTTGTGTCAACATTCTTGCAGCTATCCTGATGAATGAAAGGCATAATACTTGAAAATGCATGACCTGTTTTACAGATATACCCAAGTTGTGTATTTCCAAACAACTGGTTGAATATCGCAAGTCTTTGGTAATGGAGTATCCAACATGTTGCTGATATGATT